>NC_057731.1:6618727-6671040 GCF_004010195.1 Chiloscyllium plagiosum | reverse complement strand
AGAGGATGTGGTGGAGGCTGGTACAATTGCAACATTTAAGAGGCATCTGGATGGGTATATGAATAGGGAGGGTTTGGAGGGATATGGGCCGGGTGCTGGCAGGTTGGACTAGATTGGGTTGGGATATCTGGTCGGCATGGACGGGTTGGACCGCAGGGTCTGTTTCCATGCTGTACATCTCTATGACTCTAATAGAGGATGACAATAAGATTGCAAAGCAGGGTGGTGTGGGGCTCGGAGGGGCTATGGGAAGCCAGCAGGGAAATGGAGTTAAGGTCACAGTCAGATCAACCAACCTATTGGGCGGCACAGAAGGTGTGAGGGATCAAATAGCTAAATTCTGCTACAAAAACAAAAACTGCTGGCGAAACCCAGCAGGTCTGGCAGTATTTATGGGGAGAAAGCAGAATTGACCTGATTCTAAGGTAATTCTGCTCCCAATTCTTACGATCATTCTTGTCTGATCCACTGAAATCATTAGACAGAGCCTCTGAAATTGGAGGGCTTGGGCATCATTCATTTATTGTGCTGTTTTTCAAATTGCTGGTCTTTAAGGCAGGTGCTGACTGTGAAACAAAGGACCAATAGCTCCCTCTTTTGGTGGACTCATTGAAGACAGGAACATTGTTTTAATATCAGATGTAGACACCAACAGGTGACTTTGTCTGTGTCCCTGTATTAACTTGAGCATATCTTTTCTTCCAACTGATGGCGTTTGGTGAAAGTTCAGTAAAAGGGAAGAGAAAATTCCAACTTTAGATTGTTAAGACTGTGTCTGTCACTGCAAAATTACATCATGTTTATCACTGGCTTAACAGGAAATTGTCCTTCCAATGAAGCAGAGAATTATTCCAGTATGGGCCAAGGTACTTAATTGAAAGCGCTATTTTTCAATGCTATTTTAAAAATTGAGATCCGGCCTGTGTGTTTCAGCGTTTCATAAGAAATTGGAGCAAGGGAAGGCCGTTTGTTCGCTCTCGCTTGTCCTGCAGTTCGACAAAATCATGGCTGGTCTGACCTAGGCCTCAATTCCCCTCTCATACTAGCTCCTCAATGTCTCAATATTTCAAAAATCTATCTACCTCTTCTTTAAATACGTTCAGTGATCGAGCCTCCACGACTCTCTGGGGTAGAGACTGCCAGACATTCACTAACCTCTGGGGAAAAAAGTTCCTTCGCATCTCAGTTTTAAATTAATTTGCACTTATTCTGTAACTAGGATATTTTTAAAAATTAATTTGTTGCCAGCAGTTATTGCCCATCCCTAGTTGCCTTTGAGAAGGTGGTGGGGAACTACGTCCCCCTTCGTTTATGAGTCCCCGACTAATAGAAAAATCTTAATGTCCACCCAGCCCCCTCAGATTCCTGTATGCTTCAATAATGTCCACCCAGACCCCTCAGATTCCTGTATGCTTCAATAAGCTCATCCCTTGTTCTTCTTAACTCTAATGAATAAAGGCTGAACCTGTTTAGCTGTTCTTGATAAGACAATCCCATCATCCCAGGAATCAGTGCAATGAATTTCTTTTGAACTGTCTCTCATTCCAATACAGGTATATCCTTTCTTCAATCCAAGACCAAAACTGTGCTTCAGGTGTGGTCTCAGCAACACACCCTGTCCATCAGCAACAAAGTTAAGAATCACACAGCACCAGGTTATAGTCCAACAGGTTTATCTGGAAGTACTAGATTTCAGAGCGCCGCTCCTTCATCAGGTAGCTGTGGAGCAGGATCATAAGACACAGAACTTATAGCAAAAGATCATAATGTCATGCAACTTATATGATATATCGTACAAACCTAGACAGTAATTTAGGTTTGTTGAGTATATTGTATCAGTTGCATGGCACTGTGAACTTTTGCCATAAATTCTGTGTCTTATGGTCCTGCTCCACAGCTACCTGATGAAGGAGTAGCGATCCAAATAAACCTGTTCCACTATAACCCTGGTGTTGTGTGATTTTTAAACTTTGAGAAAATGAGGACTGCAGATGCTGGAGATCGGAGTTGAGAGTGTGGTGCTGGAAAAGCACAGCAGGTCAGGCAATATCCGAGGAGCAGGAGAATCAATGTTTTGGGCAGGGCTTTTGCCCGAAACGTCGATCCTCCTGCTCCTCGGATGCTGCCTGACCTGCTGTGCTTTTCCAGCAACACACTCTCAACTCTGATTTTTAGCTTTGTCCACTCCAGTCCAACACAGGCACCTCGACAGCTGGAACAAGACATTCCTGCTTTTAAACTCCAGCCCCGTAACAATAAAGGTCAAAACTCAATTTGCATTATTAATTACTTGCTTCACCTGTGTGCTAACATTTTATGTTTTATGCATAAGAAAAGCCCTCCATGTTTCAGTTTTGTGGAGTCTCTCTCCAATTAAATAGTCTGCCTTTTGTCCTTTTCTGCCAAAGCGTTTGACCTCACGCTCTACTATTAAACTCCATCTGCCAAATTTTTTCCCACTTACTCAACCTATCGATATCTGCTTCAAATTCCTTATGACCTCACCATAACATGTCTTCCAACTATTTTTGTATCAACTGAGTTTGTATAGCCTGCAATTTACCCCTGCCTCCAAGTCATTAACATACAGAATAAACCTGTATTGGCCCTGGGTTTGGTCCTTGTGACGTTCCAGTAGTTCTGTCTTTCCAATCTGAAAAAGACCCGATAATCCCAACTTTGTCTTCTATGTGTTAACCAATCCTCGGTGATCCTCAATAGCATGAGCTCCTACCTTGTGCAGTAATCTTTTACTTAAGAGTTTATTGAATGTCTATGTAAATCCATATACACTGCATCTACCAGTTTCCCTTTGTCAACTCTGCTTGTTATATCTTCAAAAAAAAACAGTACAGCACAGGAACAGGCCCTTCGGCCACCAAGACTGCGCCGACACATGATGCCTTTCTAAACTTAAAACCTTTAGCCTCTTACACAGTCCGTATCCCTCTGATCCCTGCCTATTCGTGTATCTGTCAAGGTGTCTCTTAAATAGAGTCATAGAGACGTACAGCATGGAAACAGACCCTTCGGTCCAACACGTCCATGCCGACCTGATATCCCAACCCAATCTAGTCCCACCTGCCAGCACCCAGCCCATATCCCTCCAAACCCTTTCTATTCATAAACCCATCCAAATGCCTCTTAAATGTTGCAATTGTATCCACCTCCACCACCCCCTCTGGCAGTACATTCTAGGAACTTATCCGGCACTATGTAAAAAACATGCCTTCCCCTTTAAACTTAGCCCCTTTTACCTTAAACCTACGTCCCCTAGTAATTGACATTTCTACACTGGGAAAAAGTCTCCAATTTTTTCATGCCTCTCACAACTTTGTAAAATTTGGTCAGATCACCCCTCAACCTTCGAGTGAAAAGTGTTCAAGTGAAATTAAACCAAGTTTGTTCAATCTCTCCTCATAGCTAATACCCTCCAAACCAGGCAACATCCTGGTAAACATTTTCTGTACCCCCTCCAAAGCCTCCACATCCTTTGGTAGTTTGGAGAGCAGAAATATATACAATATTCCAAATGTGGCCTAATTCAAGTTTGACACAGGAGCAAAATGACTTGCTAATATGTACATCCTAGATGCCAACCAATGAAGGCAAGCATGCTATACACCTTTGTGTCCACATTATCCACTTGTGTGGACCTGTACACCTAGATCCCTCTGTTTGTTGATGCTACTAAGGGTTCTGCCATTTACTGTATACTTCCCTCCTACATTATATCTCCCTAAATGCATCATCTCGCATATATCTAGATTAAACTCCATCTTCTATTTCGCCAGCCATCTCTAGCTTAACTAGATCCTGCTGTACCGTATGGCAATCCTCCTCGCTATCCACAGCTCCCCCAATCTTTGTGTCAGCCGTGAAGTAATGAATCAGGCCACCTCATTCTCTTCCAAATCATTCATATATATTACAAACAACAGGGATCCCAGCACTGATCCTTGTGGGACACCACTGGTCACAGATCTCCTGACAGAAAAACACGTTTCCAGCCCTAATCTCTGTCTTCTAAGCCGAAGCCAGTTCCATATCCATCTTATCAGCTCACTGTGGATCTCATGTGACTTCACCATTAATATCAGCCACTGCCATGAGGGACTTGATCAAAGGCCTTGCTAAAGTCCAAAGAGACAACATCTACCACCCTGTCCTCATCAAGCGTCTTTGTCACTTCCTCAAAAAAACTCAATCAAGTTTGTGAGACATGACCTTCCCCGCACACAGCCACGTTGCCTGTTGCTAAAAAGTCTGTATTTCTTCAAATGTGGGTGAATCTTATCCTTTAGAATCTTATTCTGGATTAGTGGTGCTGGAAGAGCACAGCAATTCAGGCAGCATCCGAGGACAGGCAAAATCGACGTTTCGGGCAAAAGCCCTTCATCAGGAATAAAGGCAGAGAGCCTGAAGCATGGAGAGATAAGCTAGAGGAGGGTGGGGGTGGGGAGAGAGTAGCATAGAGTACAATAGGTAGGTGGGGAAGGAGATGAAGGTGATAGGTCAGGGAAGAGAGGGTGGAGTGGATAGGTGGAAAAGGAGCTGGGCAGGTCGGACAAGTCCGGACAGGTCGAGTTAAAGGTGGTCCGGAGTCCGTGTGGGGTGAGTTGGTTACGGAGACAGGCACTGAGGAAGCAGATGTGGCTGTGATAGCGAGTTTGTTTCAGGACATGGTTGAAGAGCTTCTTTAGAATCTTATCCAATAATTTCCCTACCACTGACATAAGGCACACCGGATTGTCATTTATCCCTGCTGCATTCTTAAACAAAGGAACAACACTGGTTATTCTCCTTTGACTAAAGAGCACACAAAGGTTTCGTTCAAGGTCTCAGTAATTTTCACACCTGCCTCACTCAGCATTCTGGGAACTTGCTTACCTTAATGTTTTTCAAAACACCCAACACCAGCCCCCCCTTATGACCTTGTCACGCCCTAGAATATCAACATATCCCTCTCAAGACTCACCATCCACCTTGTCCTTCTCTTTTGTGAATACTATTAAGAATCTAATCAAATTCCTCTGTCTCCATGTATAAACTGTCTCCTTTGTCCTTGAGTGGACCTACCCTTTCCCTCCTTATTTGCTTATGAAACGCCTTGGGATTTTACTTTATTTTATGGTCCCCTTTAGCCCTCCCGATTCCTTTTCTGAGCTCTTTGTGTTGTTTGAGGGTGCTGGCTGTCTTCAGTTTCCTAAGGTACGCCTCCTTTTTCTTTTTGACTCAGCTCTTATTTTCTCTTCTCATCCAAATCTTGCCACCCTCACTTTCACATACTGGTACTGAACTCTATCAAATGACATTTAAAAGATTCTCACAACCTAGATATGGATTTACCCTCAAACAGCTACTCCAGGTTCCTGCCTAATATTGTAATTGTAAGCCTTGCCCCAATTTAATACTTGCATCCAAAGATTACTCTTATGCTTATTCATAAGTTGCAGAATTATGATCACTGATCCTGAAATGCTCCCCCACTGAAACTTCAATCACCTGGCCAGGCTCATTTCCCAATTTCAGGTCGAATGTGGCCCCTTCCCTAGTTGAACTATTTACATAATGTTCCAAGAAACTGTCCAGGACACACCGAACGAATTCCCCCCAAATTGACTAACAGAGTCCCAGTCAATAAAGGGAAAGTTAAAATCAGCCACCACGGCAACCCTATTGTTTTCACATTTTCGCATAAAATGTCCAAATATCTGTTCCTCTAATACCCGCTGGCTATTGAGAGGGCTTCCCATGCCTTAGCACAAGCCATATGGGCTCACTGAATGAGCCCTTCAGGGTGTCCTCCCTCACTATAGCCTGTGGTATTCACCTTTATCAATAACACAACTCCTCCACCTCTTTTACAGCTCTCTCCATCTCACCTGAAACATCTAAATCGTTACACTGCCAGTCTTGTCCCTCTCTCAAACAAGTCTCTATAATAGCCATAGATACGTGAAATAGCCCAAGCTTCAAGCTCCAAATTTATCTGCTTTACATGTTATATTCTCATTAAAACGAATACACTTAGAGTCAAAGAATCAGAGAGATGTACAGCACGGAAACAGACCTTTCAGTCCAACTCACCCATACCGGCCAGATTTCCAAACCTAATCTAGTCCCACCTGCCAGCACCTGGCCCATATCCCTCCAATCCCTTCCTATTCATCTTCCCATCCAGATGCCCTTTAAATGTTGTAATTGTACCAGCTTCCACCACTTCCTCTGGCAGCTCATTCCATACATGTATCAGCCTCTGTGTGAAAAAGTTCCCCTTAGGTCCTTTTTAGATTTTTCCCCTCTCACCTTAAACCTATGCCCGCTAGTTCTGGACTCCCCCGCCCCAGGGAAGAGACTTTGTCTAGTTGTCTAACCATGCTTCTGATGATTTTATAAACCTCTATAAGGTCACCCCTCAGCCTCTGACACTCCAGGGAAAACAGACCCAGACTATTCAACTTCTCCCTGTAGCTCAAATACTCCAACCCTGGCAACATCCTTGTAAATCTTTTCTGAATTCTTTCATGTTTCACAATATCTTTCTGATAGGAGGGAGACCGGAACTGCACGCAGTAGTCTGACAGTGGCCGAACTGATGTCCTGTACAGCCGCAACGTGACCTCCCAACTCCTGTACTCAATACTCTGACCAATAAAGGAAAGCATACCAAATGCCTTCTTCACTATCCTATCTACCTACGACTCCACTTTCAAGGAACTATGACCTGCACTCCAAGGTCTCTTTGTTCAACAACACGCCCTAGGACCTTACCATTAAGTGTATAAGTCCTGCTAAGATTTGCTTTCCCAAAATGCAGCACCTCGCATTTATCTGAATTAAACTCCATCTGCCACTCCTCAGCCCATTGGCCCATCTTGTCCAGATCCTGTTGTACTCTGAGGTAACCATCTTCGCTGTCCACTACACCTCCAATTTTGGTGTCATCTGCAAACTTACGAACTATACCTCCGATGTTCACATCCAAATGATTTATATAAATGACAAAAAGCAGTGAACCCAGTACCAAAGCTGGTGGCATACCACTGGTCAAAGGCCTCCACAGTCTGATAACCCTCCACCACCACCCTTTGTCTTCTATCTTTGAGCCAGTTCTGTATCCAAATGGCTAGTTCTCCCTGTATTACATGAGATCTAACCTTGCTAATCAGTCTCCCATGGGGAACCTTGTCGAACGCCTTATTGAAGTCCATACAGATCACATCTGCTGCTCTGCCCTCATCAATCCTCTTTGTTGTTTCTTCAAAAAACTCAATCAAGTTCATGAGTCATGATTTCCCCCACACAAAGCCATGTTGACTATCTCTAATCGGTCCTTGCCTTTCCAAATACATGTACATCCTATCCCTCAGGATTCCCTCCAATAACTTGCCCACCACTGAGGTCAGGTTCACCGGTCTATAGTTCCCTGGCTTGTCCTTACCACCTTTTTTAAATAGTGACAACATTTTAGCCAACCTCCAGTCTTCCAGCACCTCACCTGTGACTATTGATGATACAAATATCCCAACAAGGGGCCCAGCAATCACTTCCCACAGAGTTCTAGGGTACACCTAATCAGGTTCTGGGGATCTATTCACCTTTATGCGTTTCAAGAGTTCCAGCACCTCCTCCTTTGTATTATGGATATTTTTCAAGCTGTTGCTATCTATTTCCCCACATTCTATCTTTTCAATGTCCTTCTCCACACTGAGGCAAAATACTCATTTAGTATCTCCCCCCACCTTCTGCGGCTCCACACATAGTTTGCCTTGCTGATCTTTGAGGGGCCCTATTCTCTCCCTAGTTACCCTTTTGTTCTTAATGTATTTGTAAAAACCCTTTGGATTCTCCTTAATTCTGTTTGCCAAAGCTATCTCATGTCCCCATTTTGCCCTCCTGATTTCCCTCTTAAGTATACTCCTACTGCCTTTATACTCTTCTAAGGATTCACTCGATCTATCCTGTCTATACCTGACATATGCTTCCTTCTTTTTCTTAACCAAACCGTCAGTTTCTTTAGTCATCCAGCATTCCCTATAGTTACCAGCCTTCCCTTTCACCCTGACAGGAATATACTTTCTCTGGATTCTCGTTATCTCATTTCTGAAGGCTTCCCATTTTCCAGCCGTCCCTTTACCTGAGAACATCTGCCCCCAATCAGCTTTTGAAAGTTCTTGCCTAATACCATCAAAATTGGCCTTTCTCCAATTTAGAACTTCAGCTTTTAGATCTGGTCTATCCTTTTCCATCACTATTTTAAATCTAATAGAATTATGGTCGCTGGCCCCAAAGTGCTCCCCAACTGACACCTCAGTCACCTGCCCTGCCTTATTTCCCAAGAGTAGGTCAAGTTTTGCACCTTCTATAGTAGGTAGATCCACATAGTGAATCAGAAAGTTTTCTTGTACACACTGAACAAATTCCTCTCCATCTAAACCCTTAACACTATGGCAGTCCCAGTCTGTGTTTGCAAAGTTAAAATCCCCTCCCATAACCACCCTATTATTCTTACAGATAACTGAGATCTCCTTACAAGTTTGTTTCTCAATGTGCTGCTGACTATTAGGGGGTATATAATACAATCCCAATAAAGTGAACATCCCTTTCTTAGTTCTCAGTTCCACAAAAATAACCTCCCTGGATATATTTCTGGGAATATCCTCCCTAAGTACAGCAGTAATGCGACCCCTTATCAAAAATGCCACTCCCCCTCCTCTCTTGCCTCCCTTTCTATCCTTCCTGTGGCATTTATATCCTGGAACATTAAGCTGCCAGTCCTGCCCATCCCTGAGCCATGTTTCCGTAATTGCTATGATATCCCAGTCCCATGTTCCTAACCATGCCCCGAGTTCATCCTCCTTCCCCGCTTGGCCTCTTGCATTGAAATAAATGCAGAGGAGAAAGTGAGGTCTGCAGATGCTGGAGATCAAAGCTGAAACTTTATTGCTGGAACAGCACAGCAGGTCAGGCAGCATCTAGGGAACAGAAGATTCGACGTTTCGGGCACATGCCCTTCTTCAGGAATTCCTGAAGAAGGGCATGTGCCCGAAACGTCGAATCTTCTGTTCCCTAGATGCTGCCTGACCTGCTGTGCTGTTCCAGCAATAAAGTTTCAGCTTTGAAATAAATGCAGTTTAATTTATCAGTCCTACCTTGTCCCTGCCTGCCCAGACTGTTTGACTTGCTCCCTTTCCCAACTGTACCATCTTAGACTGATCTGTTTCCTTAGTATCCCATGGGTTCCACCCTTGCGCCCACCACTACCGCGCCTCACCCCACCCCCCCACCTTACTAGTTTAAATCCTCCCAAGCAGTTGTAGCAAATCTCCCTGCCATTATATTAGTCCCCTTCCAATTCAGGTGCAATCCATCCTCCTTGTATAGGTCGCTTCTATCCCAGAAGAGATTCCAGTGAAAATGTGAATCCTTCTCCCATACACCAGTTCCTCAGCCATGCATTCATCTGCTCTATCCTCCTATTCCTGCCCTCACCAGCTCGTAGCACCGGGAGTAATCCAGATATTACTACCCTTGAGTACCTCCTTTTTAAATTCCTGCCAAACTTACTATTTTCTCCCTTCAGAATCTCATCCTTTTCCCTTCCTATGTCATTGGTTCCAGTGTGTATAATGACCTCCTCTGGTCTCTCTCCCCCTTGAGAACATTCTACACCCACTCTGAGACATCCTTGACCAGGGCACCAGGAAGGCCGCAGAAACGTCTGTCTGTACCTCTGACGAGAGAGTCCCCTCACACAACTGATTGTCTGGAACCCAACGTATCCCTCTTTGCATTAGAGCCAGTCTCGATACCAGAAACTTGGCTGTTTGAGCTACATTCCTCTGAGAATCCATCACCCCCTACATTTTTCAAAACAGCACACTTGTTTGAAATTGGGAGAGCCACAGAAGACTCCTGCACTACCTGCCTACTCCACCTATCTTTCTTGGAGTTAACCCATCTACTGACTGTATCGGCGGTTTTTCTCTCTTCCTATAACTGCCATCCATCACACTCCCAGCTCCTGTAAATTCCTCATTGCATCTAGTGCAACCTGTCCTCCTTGTACAGGTCCCATCTGCCTCAGAAGACATTCCAATGATCCACCTACTTGAATCCTTCCCTCCTACAGCAGCTCTTAACCATGTTTTTTACTGAACGAGCTTCACACTTTCAGCCTCACTGGCATGTGGCACAGGAAGTAAGCCCATGATTACCACCCTACAAGTCCTGCTTTTCAACTTCCTGCTGAACCCCCTGAACTCCATTTGCATGTTGTTGGTACCAATATGGACCACAACCTCTGGCTGCTCACCCTTCCTCTTCAGAATATCTTGTGCCCATCCTTCAACCTGGCAGCAGGGAGGCAACAAACCTTCCTGAAGTCTCCCTTGCAGCTACAGAAATGCCTATCTTGCCCCTGGCCTACAGTTCCTGCTTTCGGAAACCCTCCCTTGTTGAGCAGGGATGTCACATCAGCAGTTCTCCAATCCACTGGAACCTTTCCAGAATCCAAAGAGTTCTGGAATATTTCATCCAATACCTCTGCAGCCAATTCCTTGAAAATCCTTGGATGCATTTATCAGGACTCGGTGACTCCCCTGTTTTCAGTCCCACTTGTTTGTCAGATCCTTTCTTCCTGGTGACCGCCTTTGTCAACCATGGGAGGTTCAATCTTCTCACTGAGTCTTTTCAGACCACAATAAATTCTTGCTGAGTGTTTTGACAAATCTACCACTGCTCTGAAGATGAACGAGGGAGAGTAACTCTGAAGATGGACAAGGGAGATCCAGTAGATGTAGTGTACCTGGACTTTCAGAAAGCTTTTGATAAAGTCCCATATATAAGGTTAGTGAGCAAAATTAGGGCGCATGGTATTGGGGGCAAAGTACTAACTTGGATTGAAAGTGGTTGGCTGGATAGGAAACAAAGAGTAGTGATAAACGGCTCCATTTCGGAATGGCAGGCAGTGACCAGTGGGGTACCGCAGGGATCAGTGCTGGCACCGCAGCTTTTTACAATATATGTTAATGATATAGAAGATGGTATTAGTAACAACATTAGCAAATTTGCTGATGATACTAAGCTGGGTGGCAGGGTGAAATGTGAGGAGGATGTTAGGAGATTACAGGGTGACCTGGACAAGTTAGGTGAGTGGTCAGATGCATGGCAGATGCAGATTAATGTGGATAAATGTATGGTTATCCACTTTGGTGGCAAGAACAGGAAGGCAGATTACTACCTAAATGGAATCAATTTAGGTAAAGGGGCAGCACATAGAGATCTGGGTGTTCTTGTACACCAATCAATGAAAGCAATGATTGAGACGTATAAGATTATTAAAGGATTGGACACTCTGGAGGCAGGAAACATGTTTCCGCTGATGGGTGAGTGCCGAACCAGAGGACACAGCTTACAAATATGGGGTAGACCATTTAGGACAGAGATGGGGAGAAACTTCTTCACCCAGAGAGTGGTGGCTGTGTGGAATGGTCTGCCCCAGAGGGCAGTGGAGGCCCAGTCTCTGGATTCATTTAAGAAAGAGTTGGACAGAGCTCTCAAGGATAGTGGAATCAAGGGTTATGGAGATAAGACAGGAACAGGATACTGATTAGGGATGATCAGCCATGATCATATTGAATGGTGGTGCAGGCTCGAAGGGCAGAATGGCCTACTCCTGCACCTATTGTCTATTGCTCATCTATTGACCTTCCTCCTTTCGTCTAAATGCCACCCTGCTTTATAAACCATGTCTTCATTCCTCTGTAATTGCTCTTATCCACGTCGAAGAGACTGGTCTCAGATTCGAGTTGCTCTCCCTCAAACTCAATTTGAAATTCTACCACATTGTGACTGCTACTCACTGGAGGATTCATCACTGTGAGATCACCTATTGACTCCCTCTAATCACACAGTACTAGATCTATTCCCAGATAGAATCTACAATGTACCACTCCAAGAAAACATCCCTGAGGCCAGTTACAAATTTGTCTGCTCTGTTATGCTGATTTGTTGAATTCAAGATCGCACAGTGGGATTTTGAAGAAGAGCAGAGCTTTGGTTTGTCCCCTGGCAGAGAATTCCACAGGCCCTCCCAATTTACCTCACTTTCTCCTTGTGAAATATTACTGGCAGAGAATTATTCACCTTAGAACCAAAGCAACAATCATTGATCTTCAAAAGTAATGTATTGTGAGAAATGCTTCAAGACAGTTTCATGGTTATTCTTCGAACGTTATTAATAATGTCACATTGGTGCATTTTGATGGGTCCTCAGCGCGCTGGAACTTATTCAACGGGTTGTCCTACACGGCACAATATCTCAACTGCAAATACTTTCAAATACACTTGGCTCCAAACATGGGAATGCTGAAGGAAAGCTTATCTTCCAGTCTCCTCTTCACTCAGGCAGATGGTGACAGTCCTGACTCACTGCACGAAGTTATTTGATGGGCACAGTCCAACACCAAGATGGAAGTCAAGCTCACCACAGCCTGAAACTTGTACCCACAGGGTCATGCTGAGAAATACCAATGAAACTGACGAGCATTGGAGTATCAAAGCAGGTTTGCCTTCTTCACCTTTGCCCAGGAGAAAACCGGGCAGCAAGATGATTAATCCTGGGTTATTTTGTTCCAAAGTCTATGGCACTCATGATGGGCACCCAAGCCATCCCTTTGTGAATTGTAAGTATTTCCTTCAGATAATTTACAAGTGAAATAGTCTAATGAGAGCAATCTATCTTCCTAGGTATGAGACATGTCTGCATATTTGAATACTCACTATACTTGGGTTTGCCTTTCCATTGACAAGAAGAGAATAGTGTTACCACTGATCCTGACACTATTCCAACAGCTTGGAATATCAAATATCCAAAAGATATCCAGTGGTGTGCGTGGCCATTAACGATACTGGAAAACTTGTTGTAGTCATCTTTCTCATCACTGCTTCAGAGGTTTGTTGGTTGGGGGTGATATTATGATCTAAAACTTGCATTAGCTGAGCTCTATCCTGACCCACCAGATTTGCCAAATTATTCTCCAATGATGCCCAGTTTTGTTCATCCAAATACAGAGCAGTCAAAGGCAGAACAGGGACATGGCATGTAGTTAGAAGACAGCTCATGCCATTACCAGACATCAAGAACCAATTACCAGCCACATCAACACACAGTGGCTGCAAAAACAGGTCAGAGACTAGGGATAGTGCAGCGAGTAACTCACCTCCTGAGTTCTCAAAGCCTATCCACCATCTACAAGGCACAAGCCAGGAGTGTGATGGAATACTCCCCACCTTCCTGGATGGGTGCAGCTCCAACAACACACAAAAAGCTTGACACTGTCCAGGCTAAAGCAGCCCCTTGATCTGTCAACCTAAGCATTAACTTACTCCACCACTGGCACACAGCAGCAGCTGCGCGCACTGTCTAAAAGATACACTGCAAAACTTGTCAAGGTTCCTTCAACAGTACTTTACAATGCAATCTCAACCAACTAGGTGGACAAGAGCGTCAGATGGATGGCAACACAGCCTCTCGCTCCAGGCCACACACCATCCTGACCTGAAAATATGTCACCATTCCTTCACTCGTTACTATGTCAAAATCCTGAAACTCCCTTCCTAACAGAGCTCTGGTGCACCTACACCCCAAAGACAGCAGTGGTTCAACTCAACAGCTCATCGCCACTTTCTCAAAATGAACTTAGGGATGGTCATCGAAAATGCCAGTGAGGATGCCCACGTCCCATGAAAGAGTAAGAGAAAATAGTTATTTACTCAATAAAAACATCTGTACATCTCTATTAAATCTCCTCTTAATTTTGCGTGCTTGCAGAAAAGTCTCTAACCTTGCGAGATATCTGGAGCTCCACGTCCCTCATCCCACTCGAGGAAATCACTGAGTTCCCGCCAAGGGCTTCGCATATCTCTAATGAGTAATGTCCTGAACTGAACAGAGGACTCCTTTAGAGGCCGATACAATGCATTCATGAAGGTCTGGCATAGCTTCTTTATTTTTGTACTCCACAGCTGCACCCATCCAGGCAGGTGGGGAGTATTCCATCACACTCCTGGCTTGTGCCTTGTAGATGGTGGATAGGCTTTGAGAACTCAGGAGGTGAGTTACTCGCTGCACTATCCCTAGTCTCTGACCTGTTTTTGTAGCCACTGTGTGTTGATGTGGCTGGTAATTGGTTCTTGATGTCTGGTAATGGCATGAGCTGTCTTCTAACTACATGCCATGTCCCTGTTCTGCCTTTGACTGCTTTGTATTTGGATGAACAAAACTGGGCATCATTGGAGAATAATTTGGCAAATCTGGTGGGTCAGGATACAGCGCAGCTAATGCAAGTTTTAGATCATAATATCACCCCCAACCAACAAACCAAAAACCTCTGAAGCAGTGATGAGAAAGATGACTACAACAAGTTTTCCAATATTTTGGATTAAGTAGAACATAAAAAGCTATTCATTCCTGATGAAGGGCTTATGCCCAAAACGTTGATCCTCCTGCTCCTCGGATGCTGCCTGACCTGCTGTGCTTTTCCAGCACCACACATTTTGACCATATCAACTTATCTTGCCACTTGCAGTTGAACTTTCACAGATCTATGATAACAGGTCTATGATAAAGGATCATTGATCACAGATCATGGATAATGGATCACTGATAATAGGTCTATGACATGGAGTTTGCACATTCACCCCGTGCCTGCACGGCTTTCCTCTGGGTGCTCCGGTTTCCTCCCACAGTCAAAAGATGTGCAAGTCAGATGGATTGGCCATGTTAAATTACCCATGGTGTCCAGGGATGTGTTGGGTTAGGTAGATTAGTCAGGGGAAACCCTGGATTACAACGATAGGGTAGGGGGATGGGTCTGGGTGGCATATTCTTTGGGGCATTGGTGCGAACTCATTGCGCAGAATGGCCTGTTCTACACTGTTGGGATTCTATGGACAATGGATCCATAATAACCAATCTATAATAATGAACATATAACAATGGATCAATGATAATGGTTCTGCACGGACTTTAGGAACCAACAATTTAAAAGTGCTCTTTATTTTCTTCGGGGTGTGAAAAGATGATAAAAATGAGCATCTTACCTGTCCAACTCAACCCAAGATGATCTGCTACAATGGCTGTCCGTATATCTGTCCGTTCACATGGGCTCTGAGGACCTGCGGTTTCAAACACTGTATTAGACCGACAATGCCATGCTTCACACATCACACCTACATTTCGTCAGGACGCTACTTGGGCCCACATTATCCCTGTCGATCTAAACAAGTGCAAATCCTAACGCGGATCTGAGGTAAAGTCCAGATTCAGAAACACTCAATGTAAAAGATTATACAACATCACAGTGTAATATCGAAAATGGATCCAAACATGCTGATAACACCCAAGAGCTAAGTTAGTGTTGTGTATCTGAAGGTGATGAACAAAACTATGTTTTTTTTTGTTTTTAAGCAAAAGATCTTGAAGTACCGGTGTTGCACCTTCTCGTCTGACTTACACATTAATCAGAAGACAGCAGAGAGGAAATCGCCTTCTATTCTCTGCTCAAACTTGGCCGGCATGCTTAATTAAAGGAGGACTATCGGATTACACTGGAGTAAAAAGGGAGAGGGGGAATACGAGACAACACAAACACCGACAATGACGACATGGCAGCTAAGGGAAGGTCACGCCACAGGCAATCACAAGTCATCATGCACTAAAGATCAACAAGTCGAAAATTTTACAAACTAGGCTTGATCTCCGCGGTGCGAGCCACGCGAGGCCCAGAAACCTGACTGCTTTCCTCCCCACCAGTCCTTCTACTGTTCCTTGTCTCACTGTAGACCTTTTCAACCTTTGATTTTAAAGGTGCTGCCTCCGGTCTCAAATCTCTAGGAGACCGCGATGTAACGGAAGGTTGGCCGGCCTCCGATAGGGATGCATTTCTTGACGTGCTGTCTTCATCACCAAAGATCTCTGCCTGCACTTTTCTCTCTTCATCGGCAAGTCGATCCACAAGTCTTAACGTCTCACCGCTAAGCCCTTTCAAATATTCAACTGAATGCTTACAGACCTCACTCAACTGCTCCTTCCCTGCTCTAACTGGTTTAACGGTGGCTGTGCTCGATCTTACCTTGACTGGTAATCTGGAATAAAACTGCCTCGACTTCCCTTTCTCGCCTCGCCCTGAACTGCTTTGGGAACTTGCCGCTGAGGGCGAATTAGTTTTGTCAATATTTTTAACGGGAAGTCTAGATTTTGCCTCAATACACTTGGCTGGATCTGCTTTTCCCTTTAACTCACTCGTCCTAGGCTGTTTCGTTGTGCATGCTGCTGACTTCTGCTCTTTCTGAGATGGAGGCATGGACGTTTTAACTGGTAGTCTCGATTTAGGCTTTTTTACTGGCTCCGTGGGTCGCCTATCTAATTTTGCTACTTCACTGGGTGGGGTTGCCAATGGGCCTGGATCGCTCTCATTTGTTGCGGCAGCTGATTCAATTTTGAGTTCACCCTCAGACTGACCCTTAATCTGACTGCAGTCGGTACCTGGGGCTGGGAAATCTAGTTGGCCGTTACAGTTACTCATTGGCAAATCGCTTAGTTTGCCACTTTCCTGACTCATCACCCTGGTCTCACTCTCTAAGACTGTACGTTCTGCGACCTGATAATCTAACAGCACGGCATCAGCTTTAACTTCGACCAACTCAGCTGCACCCGCATCTTTCTTCATCGTCATTGTAGAAGCGGAGATTCCCATTTTAATTGGCGTGCGTAATTTAGGATCAATTTTAGCAGCGATGGCCGACGAGGATTTTTCTGCTGCGTTGTCAGTGGATGCAATTTCCAGGCCTTCTCCGCTAGCCTGGGCTCTCTCATGCTTAACATGTGGTGGATCTACTGACACTTCAGATGTGTTGTCCCCTGACTGAAGCAGTGTTGTGACTACAAGTGTGTTTTTAACCCTCTCCCCCTTGTCCCCTGACTTCCCTTCAGCAGTATGCTCACCAATTTGGAAAAATTGGAGCCTTTCTTCAACAAAATCCCTCTTGCTCATGTCAATTGCACCACTGCGAGTCATCTCAAACATCTTCCCCTCATGAAATGGGAAGGGGTTAGGCTCACTAGTTGGCGTGCTCTCATCTGTTGGGGTTCTGGCTGGGGTTGTATCTGGTGTTGTTGCTTGGGACCTGTCCTCTACTGCTAAGCCAAAGGCTTTTTGCTCATCCTCTCTTAACCTAGCGTCAAAGACTTCATCGTCCCCTTGGCCATTAGACCATGGATCAAAGTCAAGGCCTTTGGTGGCAACAGTTTTAAACGGGGTTGCAAATTCTTCCTCTAGTTTGTAACTAAAATACGTATCATTAAACCGAGTTCTGTCAGGATGCCTGCCTTCCAAAGTGAAGATCTCAGGTCCTGGTTTACCATCAGTTTGCCCTTCGCCTTTCTTTTCAGAGGTTTTAGACTGCAAGGGGGCATCTTCTTCAGCGCCTACCTTCCCTTCTTCCTCAATCACTGCAAGTTTACCCTGGCTATAGGAACGATCCCCCTGCTTCACAATCCCTTCAGTGACCCAAACATCCATCTTCGTTTCTATCCCCTGAGTCAAGGACTTAGAGTCAGCATCGTCCGGGAAGCCATCGTCTTCGTCCTGCAGGTCATATCCGTCCAGGGAGTCCACCTCTGTGGCGTCGGTGTCATGGGAGAACTCGGCAGTGGTGGCGATGGAGCACTCGGTCACCGACTGGTCGTTGTTGCCGTTGGCGATGGCGTCATTCTCCAGGGGAGGGTCCAGGGCGAAGGCGTCGTCCTGTTGCTGGGAGGGGGTGGTGCCCCCCAGACTCTCCTCATGCAGCTTGAAGGTGTATTTCTTGAGCGGCGCTGGCTGGAAGATGGACTCGTCGCTGCTGGAGTCACTGTCGTCAGCCCCCGGGGGGGTGGGTGAGGGGGGCTGCACCCGGATGACAGGCTCCTTCAGGAGGTGCTGATCGTGCTCCTCCTGCAGGTTCAGCTCGATGGCCTCCAGCCTTTCCTCGGAGCCTCCTCTCCTCCGCTCTCGGCTAGTCCCTCGGCTCTCCCCTTTCCCAGGTGCCTCGCTGTCCAGGGCGTTGATGGGCGGGGGTGGCGGGAACTCGATGTATGCCACCCGGTTCTCCTTCGGCCGCTTCTCCCGCCCGCCCGCCTTCCCGGGCCAGGGCGCCGCCTCTTCCTCTTCCGACTCTTCGGACACCTCAGGGATGGGGCTTGGCTTCCCGAGCGCCGTCGGCAGCTGGGACGAGAGCTCGTAGCTGACCTCCTCGGAGCTGGGGGTTTCCGGGGTGAGGGGGCTCTTGCCGGAACTTTCGATGAGCGAGACTTGCTCCAAGGTGTCATCTTCGGGGCTGCCCTGAGGGGACGAAGTTGGCTGCTTGTGCTGGCGGACAGTGTAGAAGGTGCCGCGAGTCTCCTGCACCGTCCTGCTCTCCTGACTGATGGTCCTTTTGAAAGCTCCTTGGTGTGGGCCCGCCGTTTCCCTCTCGTACTGCTTGCCCATCTGCACGACACTGACGTATACCGGCAACGCCTTTATCTCCTTAAACCCTTCGATGCTGGCCAGCGGCGCCACCTTCTCCAAATACTCGACCGGACTCCGGTCGAAGAATTCGCTCAACGCCGCATCTTTAACCGGACTGAACTCCAGAGAGTCGGGCGACTTGACCGGGGAGGTTTCCAGATCCTCCCGACTGCCGTCTGCGTCCGTGCGATCGCCGTAGCCAGGAGTCGGAATGCCGGTGTCCACTACTTCGGAAAGCTGCTTCCCTTTCTTGGTCCGACCAAGGGTCATGCTGGACACGCCGGTGAGCGGCTCGGTCTTGTGGGATTTCACCAGATCACCGTTGCATTCGGCCATCTTGACTCCCAGTTTGGACTTTTCCTCTGAGATTCTGACAGGGATCTGTGACAGGCCAGAGCTCTCCTTTCTCACAGCTTTTCCTCTTGTCTGCTCACTGGTACGATCACCCTCCTCTCTCTTGACGAGCTCCGTGTAAACCATTTTCTTGGAAGGAGACGGCGCCACAGCCTCTTCTTTTACTGGAGGCCTGTTACTTGCCAGTAGCTCCTTCTCCAGTACGTGTCCGTTGATGTTAAATTCCGCCTGGACAATGTCGTTTTCCTTCAGGCTATCATGCACCAGCACGTGTGTAAGCTTGTCCCGGTGCAATTTGTGGTGGGAATTTCCACAGTTCTCCCAAGTCCGATAAACAACCGTCCTCTCTTTCTCAGGTCTGACCTGGGATGCAGGGTCTTTACTCAAAGGTGCCTCTTTCTCAGGTGACCGTACCGTGCCTTTTATGCCGAACGTCAACGGCTTGGGAGCAGTGGCCGGAAGTTGGGGAACGTTTGGCACAGCGTCCATCGCCTTCTGAAGGGTTGACAGCGCTGATTCGGTGCCCACGTTGAAGCAGCCAAGGTCTTTCAGCTTATTGGCGTAGGCCTCCTTTATTGTTGAGATAGCCCCCTCGGCAGCCATCTTGTGATTGCCGTCTCTCAAAGAAGACTGGTAGACGGGCAGCTTGCTCTCCCGCCCTCTCTTCAGGGGCAGGCTCTGCGGCCCTTCTGGCAGTTTCTTTTCGAGGAGGCTTGCTCTTCCTCCACCCTCGTCGTCACTGCCGGAAGCATGAGGCCCGGGAAACTTCCGGCACTTTCCGTCACCTTGCTCGGTCTGCTCGGGGTACCGCGGGGACTCGCCGTTTCTCGGCAAGGGGCGGGTCCTGATCTGTTTGCAATGGGTCACCAGTGGTGACGGATCCTCGCCCTGCCTCGTTTTCTCTCTTGCGCCCTCCAAAGGGCCGCTGAGCGCCGCCTGTGGGCAGGACGCCAGCAGCTCCGCCGCCCTCTTCTCTTCCTCCCGCACCGAGTACCTGCGGAAGGAGCGGTCGCTCTGTTTCTCTGGGCTCCCCTCGCCGCCTAGCGGGAAGTCGCCAAGCCGGAGTTTCTCGGCGCTGCCGCCGGTGGAACAGGGCGCCGGCCGCGTCCCGTCCCTCCCGCGCGGCTTCTTCTCCGGCGACTGCAGCTCGTCGTTCAACTTCTCCGTCTTGTCCCGGAAGAACTGAGACACCTCGGTCAGCTTTTCCTCGGCTTCCTTCACCGTCCTGTCCACCCAGTCCTCGTAGGTCAGCTTTTCCCGTCCGCCGTTGGGCCTGTCCTCGGTGAACCGCATCCACACGGTGTGCTTGGGGCTGCCGGGCTCTGGCGGGTAGTGGAGCAGTGCGACCTTCTCGTAGGCCTCCTCCTGGCTGCCACCTTTGCCCGTGCTTGCAGAGACCACTCCGCGAAGCTTGGCGACCTCACTCTCCTCTGGCGCAGAATCGCTCTTCCTTCTGTAATGGCCAGCCGGCCCCGCCTCGGCACCGAGGAGCTGAGGTTGCTCGGTGACTGACTCCTCGGTGTCCGAGTGCGAGATGTCCATCTTCTCGGAAAGGAGCATTTTCTCCGCAAACCTGTAGGACTCCCCTCTCAGCTCCGAGAACTCATCGTCGTGGTACTCGACGGAGTGCTGCGTGAGGAGCTTCAGGGTTTTATACGAGTCATCAGAGACCAGCTGTGCTGAGCTGGGCCGGCTGTCGTCGTCCTGGGAGACGGGTGTGTTCACCCTCGAGGATTCCATGTAGGAGGGAAGGGATTCTTCCGCGGTCAGCTCCTCTTCCTCTTGCTGCCCCTGCTCGTCCGGACAGATCTCAAACTTGGTCTCCCTCGCTTCGCCATCTTTCTGATAAGCAAACAGCTCCCTCTCCGGCTGGGATTTTGTCTCTCTGACAATGACCTCCGTCGGGTCCACTTTGTTCCCTTTCTCAATGTGCAACTCGATGATCCTTTCCACTTTCGGCTTCAGATTGGAGTCTTTATCGAGGTACATCATGGGCGCCTCCCCAGGCTTACTGCTTTCTGAAGGGACTGCCGACTTGTGCTCAAATAGACCGGCCAATTCTTTAGAAGGGTCACGGCCTGACTGAAAGGCCTTCATGATATCACGAACGGACATTGTCTCCTCTATCCTTTCGCTGGTTTTGCTCTCAGGGCTGGGTGGTGAGTGATAAACCATCCGAGTGGTGGTGGTGATGTGTGTCTCTTCTTTCACATGAACCTCCTTGGCTCGCAAGCCTTTACTGTCTTCGTCGTCTAGTTGTATTTTAGTTTGGAAAGCCTTCACCTTTTCCTTGATGGAGCCAATTGGCTTCTCTTCCATCTGTGGGAACACCTCCGGGCTTTGTGACGGAGGCAGTCCGTCCACTTTGGGCTCCTGTGTTTCGTCAGGCTCATAGCTCCTGATGACACGCACCACTTCGGTCCGCGTCTCCGTTATAACGGGAGGGATAGGAACATCGTGGAACAGAGGCTTGGGCCCGGTGCTCTCCGCACTCTGAGGGGCGGAGGGCGTCTTTTCACTCCTGGTCTCAAACCCGCTGTCTGACAGAGGACTCTTATCTTGATCATGCTGCGAGAAGTCATCTGGTGACTCCAGGATGGCTTCAGTCACCATCATTGCATCTGCAAGTTTACTCAGCTCCTTCTCTGAAGCAGAGGGCCGAATGGGAGATGGAGGCATTTTAAGTTTATGCTCA
The DNA here is from genome assembly GCF_004010195.1 of Chiloscyllium plagiosum. Taxonomy (NCBI): domain Eukaryota; kingdom Metazoa; phylum Chordata; class Chondrichthyes; order Orectolobiformes; family Hemiscylliidae; genus Chiloscyllium; species Chiloscyllium plagiosum. The sequence continues at coordinate 6,649,434 of NC_057731.1, read as the reverse complement.
GGCAGAGGCATTGCTGGCTTCTGAGCCCTTCTGGAGAACATCTTTTCTTCCCCTTCCTTTCTGATGTCAGTTTGGCGATATTTGTCGGCCATCTTGCTGAAAGTATCAATCCCGAGATCGTTTGTCAAATAGTCGACAACTCTTGCCAAACTGAAGTCCTTCTCACCCCCGTTCTTAGTTTTCATGTGCACATAGGCACCCAATTCCTCGCTGGCCCTTTGCTTTGCTTCCTCGGCATCATCATAATCGAATGTAACCCATTCGCCATCCCCCGAGAGATCGCCGTTCGTCTGAGCTCCTTTGATGCCATGTTTAGTCTCACTCAGGCCGTCCTTCTGCAGGATCTCGCTGACTTTCACCAAGTCTTCCTTCACCTTTTCCACCAGCTTGAAAGGTTCTTCGCTCTCATCTTCGCTCCTCCCTCCTTTGGCGGACACCTCCGAGAAGGCCTTGTCGCTCGAGACATCTGTTTGCAAGATGGCCGTCATCTTCATCAGGTCTTCTTTCATCTCGGCGACATCTTTCAGAATTTCCTGACTCGAGGACAAAGTGGAGGCGGGAGCTAGTTTCAGGGCCGAGGGGGTTAGAAACAAGGAGGATTTCAGGGGGGACAAAGTCCGGGTAAACTGAGACTGAGGTTGCGTGCGTGATTCCGTGGTCAGTGATTTTATTGGCGATAACAAGGCGGCCGCTGACTTGGTCAAGGGGCTGGTGTCTGGGAGTCTCTTTAGCTGTGGCTCCGACAGCACGTTCACAACAGAGTACACCGGTACGGTCATGGTCGATGACGTCACAGACGTGGTGGTGGCGGACGAAGATCTCAACGTGGAATACAAGGACCCCGCGGGTGGTAACCGGATCGTCTGAAAAGCCGACGCTGTGGCGGGCGCCAGGGATTTAAGAGGGGAGAAGGAGACGGTGGTGGTGGCTTGATGGGCTTTCTCTGCCACATCCTGCGCAGCGGCGACAGATTTGGCAGCCAGCACGGCGCCTGGCGCTTTCTCAGGCATAGTGCCAGCCCCTTGACTGGAGAAGAAGGCCGCTGCCGAGGGATACTTGACGGGGGACACTGACCCATTGGTGGCTGGCTGGCCGTTGGTCGGCACGGCCGATTTGAAAGGTGAGAACGCGGCCTCAGCGACCGACTTGATGGGAGATGACCCCGAGCTGGTCAGCGATTTCATGGAGGTGGACAGGACCGTGGGCGCGGCGGTGGTCTTGAACGACAAAGTGGACGCGTACATGTTAAAAGCAGCCTTAGGTGAAGCCGGTGGGGTCATGGTGATGGAGGATCTCTCCAGCAGCAATCCAGCCGTCGTCGCGGGCGACAGCCGTGAGGAAAACAACGAAGCGGCTATTCCCTTCCCAGACGGAGATTCTGGCACTGCCGATGCCTTCACAGGTGAAGAGTTCAAAGCTGAGGAGGATTTCATGGAATACTGTGTCTGTGTCACTACAGTTTTGATAGGTGAAGGTGCGGACTTAAACGATCTGATCGGAGATGCTAAATCGCTCACGGATCTGACTGAGGACGCTGTGGAAGCTCCTAAGGTTGATTTGATGGGTGAAGAAGAGGAGACAGACCAGACTGACTTTAACGGGGACGCTGTCGGTGTGTTGGATGTCGAATTCGACAGAGATGCAATCCCGGACTTCACTGCTCCAGCTACAGAAATGGGAGCAGCTGCCCAGGACTGAAAAGGTCTTGTGGAAAAGACTGGCTTATAGGAGTACGGTGCCGGAAGAGACCTGGTGGTTCCTGTGCTCCGTTCAATAATTTCTTAAAAGGTTCCGGAAACAAAATTCAAATGAATCAACGAAAGAAAAAATCAACGAGAAAAATTAAAGAAACGGAAAGACGAGAGAGAGAGAGAGAGAGGAGAGAGAAGAAAGTTTGGTCAGTGAATCAGATTAAACCAGTTGGAAGGAAAAAGTATAAAACATTTCAAAAGGTATGGTGATTAATTCAGTGAAAAAGTCATTTGAATTACTCGGTGCAGAAAGAATGGTCACGCTTATTTCTCTATGTCTGACAAAAAATGCTCAAACAGTAACAGAAACAAAGCAGCAAGGATGCAGAAATAACTTCAGGAGACAGACACAGGATTGGGAATTAGGGATGAAAAGGCAAATAAAGCACTGACATGAAACAAACAGTGAGAACTGCAAAAGGAGACTTAAAGCTACACTCGACATCATGGCTCCTGCCATGCCCGGCATCACTGCCTTTAACCAGGTTTTCAAAGAAGTGGAAGGATTTGGAATATTGAATTATTTTGTTCCATTAACACCTCTAGAGAAACTCCTTTTCCTTCTTAAGCAAATTACTGTCCAAGGAGGAATAATTAAGACCAGTTAATGTTATGATCTTAACAGAGCCGGTACAACAGAAAATGCCAATATCTTTCCCTATCAATCTGACACACTTTCAATTTATCGGACAGTGAGTGATATTGAAATCTCTTGCTACATAAACACGATCCAAAAAGCACTATGCTTCAAAAAGGATTAGAAAATGACCAAATATTTCACTGCCCATAATCTATAATGCTGTGGTCTTTATTTCTTTACTTTTCAAATTTTATTTGTTTCCTAAAGAGTTGACCTTAAGTATCCGTACTTAAGATGCCACTATAATGCGACGACTGTAAATTTTTCACTGTATTCATTTAAGTGCATCTGACAATAAAGCTAATTCAATTCAATTCAATTCACGGTGTCAGCTTGGTTCACTGGCAGTGCAATCGTCAGAAACAACAGGACCACGTGTCACAACAGATGCTGGAGAACAAAACCAGGGCAGTCACTCCAGTGAGGTACTGATGGAGAGCTGTGCCATCTTTCAGCCAAGACGTTAAACTGAGGGCTCTCTTGAGTGAGCGTAACTGATCTAGTGGCCCCCATTTCAAAACGGAGAGGGTAAGTCAGGAGTCCTAGCCAATATTTATCCCTCAACCAACATCACCAAAAACCCATTAACTCAAGGCTCTTTGCTCCAATATTACTGAGCTCATGTCAAGCTTACTTCCTGCGTAAGAACATAAGAACCAGGAGCAGGAGTAGACCATCTGGCCCTTCAAACCTGCTCCGCCATTCACTAAGATCTTGGCTGATCTTTTCGTGGCCTCAGTCCCAATTACCTACCCTCTCACCATAACCCTTAATTCCTTTACTGTTCAAAACATTTTCAACCTTAGCCTTAAAAGCATTTACTGAGGAAGCCTCGACCACTTTACTGGGCAGGGAATTCCACAGATTCACAACCCTTCGAATGAAGAAGGTCCCCCCACAATTCAGTCCGAAATCCGCTCCCCCTAACTTTGAGGCTGAGTGCTCTTGTTTGAGTTTCACCCACCAGTGGAAACATCCTCCCTGTTTCTATCTTATCAATTCCTTTCATAACAGGAGAGAGTGCGCTTTAATAATTGTAATTTGGTTGGGGATTGAGTTGTAGACAGCACTTTACCATCACTTTGCCTTTAACTCTGTGACAGGTGTCAAAACCTGTGGTACCTTCAGTGTTTTCCGATTAACCGGTGACCCACCCAGGACAAAGACGAGCTCTCATTTTTACTGGGATTACTGCTCAAGAAACTGAACTTCAGACACGTAATACAGAAGAATACATCACCATCAGCATGGAATCAACTTTCATATGAGCAGCAAATTATATACATGTATATTAAAAAAATGAAATGTAATGGAAAAAAGTAACTTGAGTGGAGGTTTGCAAATCAAAGTTGGACCTGGCTTTCCAGATATACATCCAGACAGGTGACTATGGTAAAATACAGCACAATTTCAGCTATTCATGCGTTTTGTTTTAGAATTCAGAGGTCATGAACAGGCATCAAATAATATAAACAGCAAGGAGAATAGACTCACTCATTCCGGGTTCCGCTAGATAGCTGTAACGCTTGCGCAACGCCATGGATGCAAAAGACTGACGATGTTCTGAAGCTTTCTCGACCTGGGGGAAAAGACGACATGAAGCCATTTTGCCATCCAAATTGAAATATCTTCCATGAGATTTTCCAAAGATGCCACTCCTCTCCACAGAAATTTGTCACATAGAAGAGATCAAGGGGTCTAGGAACAGGGACTTGACTTGGATGGGAAGGGGTTGGCCAAGTGGTATTATCACTTGCCTATTAATCCAGAGACCTAGGTGGTATTCTGGGATGCTTTGTTCGAATCCCACCACCAGCTGATGGTGGAATTTGAATTTGATGACAAAATCAAATCCAGAATGTTTTGTCCAATGGTCACCAGGAATCCATTGCTGACTGCCAGAAAAGGCCAGTTGTTTCACGAACGTCCTTTCGAGAAGGAAACTGCCACCCTTACCTGGTCTGGCCTACATGTGACTCCAGACCCACAGCAATGTGGTTGACTCTTAACTGGGCAATAATTGTTGGCCTAGACGGACACACCCTCATCCCATGAATGAATAAAAGAAAATGGTCAGCCATGGTCATACTGAGCAGCACAGCAGGGCTGAATGGCCGACTTCCTTTATTTCTAAACAGCCAACTGAAGCAACATGTGTTCTGATGTGGCTGTCAAATCATCTCCCATTTTCCGCCCCCTGACCACATGCACACAGAATGTTTTAAGAAATGAAGTGACACATTCTTATATTAATTATTCTCAGATTAATCCTAACTCCATTAATTCCTCTTTCAGGTATGATATTGCTGCCTCCCCCAACTACAAAGTCAGAATGGCACAGTCCATGACTATCCCAGTTGTCACCATCAAGCCCAGGCCTTGCCGGGACAGAGGGAAATACTGTTCCTGCGTGGGGGGGGGGGGGGGGGGGGGGGGGGTGATCCAGTTTCCAGCAAAGCTGGGCTCAGCATGAATGAGGGTGAACAGACTGAAATAACAGGGAAGGGAGCTCACAAAATATACACAGGTGTCAAACTGGGCTCGACATTTCAATCAAATCTAGCTCCTTCAGTGAAAGGTGTAGCTATAGGTAAGTACATGTTAGCTTTCCGCCTGGTTAAACCGATTAGTTTTAGTAATAAAGCGTGTCACAATCTTTTTCTTACAAAGCGACTTGATTTTACAACAAATACCCTGGTGATTAATGCTGGTATAGGAAGCACGTTGTGAATTAAATCCCAGCTTCACGCTCCAGCATTAGACACCCAGGAATACTGGTTAACGAGCACACACAGGATGCGACCATTGAGCCATGGCAGTTGAGCCAGTCCTCACAATACAGATTAATGTTTCCTCTCTCTTCACCCGAAACCTAACCACATCGTAATGTGCTTCATTCCAGATATCACCGAGATAGTTGCCACGGCACCAATGCACAATTTCAGTCTTCCAATGGAAAATTCCACTAATGCAACACTCTGGGAAAATGGAACAGGATCATTTTGCCAGCTGATTTCGTAATTGCAAAGAGAAAACTGAAGGGGCTCGCCCTATCCAATCTGATTCAGCTTGAGAAGTTTGGCCAATGGACGCTGATGTGAGGAGAGTCAGGGTGATCACCGACACCAGCTGAACCCAACTGCAGACTGGCCCCTGCAATAACTCAAGAGTCGTCAAGTTTTAGACAGATTATCAGATTTTCCTTTACCTCTTCGTCTGGATCAGATTCAGTTTCCTTATGATCCCAAGAAGCAGTGCAGAGACAGGGAGTATTACAATGGACAGCAGGGAAAAGAAACATCAGATGTGAAAAGAGGATCCAGTCAGTAGCATGGAAGGCAAGCTGATTAACACAAGATCAACACAAGCCCAAAGCTAGCAAAACCAAAGTATTTAATGATTCCATTTACACAAAAGTCCACAACAAATGATGGAATATGCTACAGTATAGCTTTCCGAATTAGCACCCAGCACGAGGGCTTCATAAAGAAACCACGCTTTCATCGAGACAACCATCTTGAGGGGTGAATAAAACTGTAAAAGAAGGTGGAGAATCTTACAACAGGACAGTGTTTCTAACTTCTAAAGGCTCTTTAGCATATTTAAGGAAGTTCTCTCTCTCCAAAAGAAGACCTGCTTGTTAAAGTCTTTGCACATACTTTTTTGTGAGCTGGCAGGGTTATGTTCAGATTACAGATTGCTGCCTGTGGTAATCCTTTGGATGTTTTCGGTTCCTTGAGGAAGGACAGACGGCCACATGGCTCCTGGCTGTTGTCTCGGACCTGGAATGAAAAAGCATTCAACGTTACGTGACAGGCAACGCTGTTGAGCTGTCCGCCCTGGATTGACCAAGGTCATCGGAAGCTGCCTCGCCAGCGAGCTATCTTGTTGGCTGTTTGTGGGATCTTGCTGTGCACGGTGCATTGGTGGTCTTCAGAACCAGCAGATGCAGGGCAGTGCTCGCTGTACAACATCTAAACGCGTACCAAGGGAGACCTGTACTGCGTTGTTCATCCCGAAATCAACATCTGGAAAATCAACTATCTACTCAATGTCAGCAGATTGTGTGGGATCTTGCTGTGCCCAATTAGCTGCCATGTGACCCTACAATACAACAATGAATACAATTCAATAGCTGCACAGAGGCCCCAAAGACATGAAATGGTCAATACATACACAGGTCATTCTATCCTCTTGATTAAAGATTGCTTCACTCAGCATTAGATCAAGTTGTCTTTGTTTTGCAGCATCTTTATGCTGCTTTCAGCTACAAAAAAAAAGAAACCACTATTTTATGGCAAAGGTTTTGGAACTGGAAGTGCAATAGGCTGGTCACCACGTCCTTATCATCATCAGCTGGAGTTCTGAATGAAAACCCATTAAGTTAGCATCTAAAAATAGCACAAAGTACATCTCTCCCGGCACACTTAGAAGGAGTTTCAAAGTAGACATGAAGCTTTAGACACATGCCTCTTCCTTCCTCACTTATACAAAGTCGCTATTATGTCTATGCTTGGGGCAAGGACCACGAGGGAAGTGTTTTGCACCGAAACATTCGTGAACAAAATCAATCTCTGTCTGAATATCTGAAGCCTAACAAAGTGGTGATTGTTGCAGCCGGTTCCCATGCACATCCCCAGTTCCATTCAACAGGGGCAGCCATCTGAATCTTAAACTCTTGATGTGCCTTGCTAAATCTCTCGGCCTCACCCTGCTCCTGTTAAGACACATCCCCCTTTTGACCAGGTTTTCAATCACCCGCCCTAACATGTCTTCACGAGCAGGTGATCTATTTTGGACGGCGTTAGCCTAGGAGCTGGATCTGCTTTTCTCGCCTGAAATGAGAGATTCGACTTTGGTTGAACATTCCATCCTATACATGGAAGCTCTGAGAATGCAGCACATTCAGACAAAATCTGCCTTGAATCTATGACAAGAAGCTCACGAGTGAGAACACTGAACCAAACTGACTCCACTAGGAGACAGTGAGGCCTGCAGATGCTGGAGATCAGAACTGAGTGTGTGTTGCTGGAAAAGCACAGCAGGTCAGACAGCATCCGAGAAGCAGAAGAATCGACTTTTTGGGCATAAGTTCTTCATTAAGAATTTCCTGATGAAGGGCTCCGGCCCTCAACGTTGATTTTCCTGCTCCTTGGATGCTGCCTGGCCTGCTGTGCTTTTCCAGCAACACACTCTCAAACTGACTCCACATTAACCAAGCTATTGATCACCTGTCCTGATGTCACTTCCTCTTCCTTTGGCTGGTTACAGTCCAGTAGTGTGTCACTAATAAGGTGCATCAGTAAGTTGTTGTTGCTTTCTTACCTTCACACCAAAGGGCAACCGATTCTCTTTGAAGGCATAGAAGTTGAACACCAGCTGCTGGCCTGCTTTGGCGAGGGGAACCAGGTTTCCATAGCAATCCACAAAGATGGGTTTACCTTCCAGGACCTGTTCACAAGATTACAAAAAAGCACAACTGGTGACTGAAGGAAGGCAAGGCCGTTCTAACCAGCTTACGTTCAAGACATTTACAGAACAAAGCTCTTTGCAATCCCAGTCCTGGACAAACAAAGCCTATTCAAAATGATTTAATGGTTTCTCAATTCGGACAATGGAGCATAATCTGGAGAACTTGAACCTTGTGCTGCTTCTGCCTGCATTCAGCCTGGAGTCTGTCGATTTTTTACAATCCATTCGTAGGAAGTGGGCATCGCTGGCTGGCCAGCATTTATTGCCCATCCTTAGCTGCCCCTTGAGAAGGTGGTGATGAGCTGCTTTTTTGAATCCCTGCAATCCAAGTGTTGTAAGGTGACCCGGAATACCCTTGGGGAGGGAATTCCAGGATTCTGACCCAGTGACACTGAAGGAATGGGGATATATTTCCAAGTCAGGATGGTGAGTGGCCTAGAGGAGAACTTGCAGGGAGTGGTGTTCCCATGTATCTGCGTCCCTTATCCTTCTTGATGGAAGTGGTCACGGGTTTGGAAGATTCTGTCTAAAGATTTTTGGTTAATGTCTGCAGTGTATCTTACAGATGGTACACACTGCTTCTGAACATCAGTGGTGGAGGGAGAAGATGCTTGTGGCTGTGGGACCAATCAAGAGGGTTGCTTTGTCCTGGATGGTGTCAAGCTTCTTGACCAATCAGACAAGTGGGGAGTATTCCATCACACTCCTGACTTGTGCCTTGTAGATGGTGGGCAGGCTTTGGGGAGTCAGGAGATGAGTCTTCCTTGCCTCTGATCTGCTCTTAGAGCCACTGTGTTTATGTGGCAAGTCCAGTTGAGTTTCAGGTCAATGATGACCTCCAGTGTATTGATAATGGGGGAATTCAGTGACGGTTACACTATTGAATGGCTAGATTATTTCTTATTGAAGATGGTCATAGCTTGGCATTTGTGTGGCACGAATGTTACTTGCCACTTGTGAGCCCAAGCCTGGATATTGTCTAGATCTCGGTATATGTAAATATGGACTGTTTCAATACCTTAGGAATCGCAAATAGTGCTGAATACTGTGCAATCATCAGCGAACATCCTCAGTTCTGACTTTATGATGGAGAGAAGGTCGTTGATGAAGCAGCTGAAGATAGTTGGGCTGAGGACACTACCCTGAGGACCTCCTGCAGAGATGTGGATATTTGTGGAGCCTCCTCCTCCAGTGAGTTGTTTAATTCCAACACTATTCACGGCTAGACATGACAGGACTGCCGAGCTTAGGTCTGATCCATGCAAGTAGTCCTGTTTGGTAGCCTCACCAGTTGACACCTCATTTTACACCTGCACTCTACATTCAACCAGGGTTGATCTGTGGCTTGATGGTAATGGCTGAGTAGGGGATTTGACTGGCCATGAGGTTACAGACTGTGGTGGAGTACAATTCCTCTGCTATTGATGACCCACAGCACTTCATGGATGCCAAGTGTTAAGTTGCTAGATCTGTTTGAAGTCTGTCCAACTTAGCATGGTGATAGTGCCACACAACATGATGGAGGTTAGTCTCAAAGTGAAGGTGGGCCTTTATCTCCACCAGGACTGTGCGGTGGTCATTCCTACTGACACTGTCATGGACAGATGTATCTGCAGCTGGCAGATTGGTAGGGATGAGGTCCAGTACGTTTTTCCCTCTTGTTGGTTCCCTCACCACCCGCCGCAGACTCAGTCTAGTAGCTATGTCCTTTAGGACCCAAACAGCTCAGTCAGTAATGCTGCTGCCGAGCCACTCCTGGTGGGGGACATTGAAAGCCCCCACCCAGGGCACGTTATGCCCATGCCACCCTCAGTGCTTCCTCCAAACACGTTCAACACAGAGGAGTACTGCCTCATCAGCTGAGGGAGGACAGTACATGGTAATCAGCAGGAGGTTTCCTTGCCCATGTTTCACCTGAAGCCATGATGTCATGGGGTCCAGGGTCAATGTTGAGGACTCCCAGAACAACTCTCTCCCTACTGTATACCACTGTAGTGCCATCTCTGCTGGGCCTGTCCTGCCGGTGAAACAGGACATATCCAGGGATGGTGATGGTGGTATCTGGGACATTGTCTATAAAGTACGATTCTGTTAGCATGGCTATGTCAGGCTGTTGCTTGACGAGTCTGTGAAACAGCTCTCCCAATTTTGGCACTAGCCCCCAGTCGTTAATAAGGAGGACTTTACAGGGTCAACAAGGCTGTTTTCTGCTGTTGTCTTTTCTGGTGTCTAGGTTAATGCCATGTGATCTACTTGTTGAGACTTTGTAGCGATTGATACAACTGAGTGGCTCACTAGGCCATTTCGGAGCCAATCACATTGCTGTTGGTCTGCAGTCATATCCAGGCCTGACCAGGTAAGGACGCAGAGTTCCTTCCCTGAAGAACAGTAATGAAGGAGTTGGGATTTTCTGACAAATGACAATGGAGTTACGGTCATCATTAGATTCTTAATTCAAATTTCACCACCTGTCATGGTGGGATTCGATCCCAGGTCCTCAGAACATGAGCTGAGCTTCTGTTTTGATCGTCTAATGATAATATCACATGGCCATCACTTTCCCTTTCATTAGGTTAGCTACCAGGTATATTAGTGGGTCTTTTTGAGGGAGGGGGGACAGGGCTCCAAATTGAAGGTAGAATGGAAGGGAAGCAAGAAGGCATTTTTCTCAAAGAAAGGAGTTGGTGACAATCAGATGCACAAGGCTATGCCACTATTTAAATAGTGACCACCAGTCTGGACCTCAACCCCATTTATCTGCCCTGGATCCTGATCGCTCTATACTATTAACCCGTCTGAAAGCTCCAATCAACCCTCAGTAGCTGCATCTTTTCGGGAGGCACATTTCGACTCTCTTTAGTACAAAAAAAGAGCTGCTTGACTTCACTCCTTAAAGACACAGCTCTCGTTTTAAGACTCTTCCCCACATTTTTGATTCCCCAATCAGAGGGAGGTTTCCCCATAACTACCCCCCTGAGTCCTTTTGAGTGTGCAACACTGTGACAGACAAGACAAAATCTACAGACGGGGGGGGGATCCAGAGGTGGATCACGAATCTCTGCACAAAGTGATCTGGAGTAATCTGTTACAGCTCACTATGAAGCGTCGCGCCTCCCGTGTATAACCAAAAGGCAGGGTGAAAGGTGACACCGTACCTCGATGTCTTTGCTTCGAGCCACTTCGGTGAAATTTTCCTGCTGCTCCAGCGTTTTATCGACTTTATCATCCGTCATGCAGAAGCAACGTAGACGGGCCTCCACGGGGTCGTGCATTTTGGCAAATACAACAAACTTGGCCATGTACGGGACACAGATTAACTCCCTGTAGAGTTGAGTGGCCAAGCTAACCGTCTCTGGCACCTGACGGCAGTCGACCAGCCAAAATCTGTGCATGGAATCATAGAAACATGAAGATCAGTGAGACCTCAAGCGGTTGGCACACACTCATACCAACACACTCGATCAGACAAAACAGGAGACTGCAAGCTACTTTCGAAACCAGGTCACATGAATATTTTAATCAGACATCGTTTCTCTTTTGAAAGTTAATAATTAGCCACTTGGAACCAAAATAATCAAAGAAACAGTCTTACTGGTGCAGTGACATTTTGAGAGCATCCTGCATACTTGGGGCTTTTTAACCACTTTATTCAAGTATGAAAACAATCATTATCTGTGTCTAACATCGAAAGAAAATGAAGAGATGTGAATGTAGGGGTGCAACAGAAATTGCTAAGAGTTTCTGAGTTTGTTTAGAAACCTTTCTAATGAATAAAACTGTCACGAGGACCTCTTATAGTTGTACTTGAAGCAGGTTTAATGGTTTTGAAAATTGTAGGTTGTCAATAAATAATGTGGACATCACAGATAGTGAAAGGGTCAAAAGTTCACAAGACAGACCGACAATAGTGAGCACGGGCTAACTGGTCTCAACAAAAAAAAAAGAAGCATTTTCTAAAGGCTGAGTTCAATAAAATACTGGAACTTGGTTTAATCTTTCTAAAACGTTTATGCAAACGGAAAAAATTACAAATTAAACTGACAGTCACAAAGATCGGAGGGAAATTAATTTGTAAAGAGGGCGTAAGATAACGAAAAGATGTGGATAGGTTTAGGGAGTTGGCAACGGTCTGGCAAATGGGATATAAAGTCAGAAAATGTCCTAATGAAAGTGTTGATCTTGGCAGGAGGAATTTTAAAAAATATACATTATCGAAACGGTGAGAGCTCAGAGACGCAGACAGCGGAGTGTCTTTGTGCATGAATCACAAAATGGTCTGAATGCAGATACAGGAAGTAATCAGGAAAGTGGATAGCATTTAATTGCCAGGTGGGGAATTGAATTCAAAAGTAGGGAGGGTATACATCAATTAGAGAGGGCAATGGTGAGACCATATCTGGAGTGCTATGTTGTGTATATATATATATATATATACATAAAAAAATCAGAGAATCCTACCGTGTGGAATCAGGCCAATCGACCCATCAAGTCCACACCGACCCTCTGAAGATCATCCCACAGAGACCCAACCACAACCCTGGAACCCTGCATTTCCCATGGTTAATCCAGCTATCCTTCACATCTCTGGACACTATGGGCAATTTAGCATGGCCGATCCACCTAACCTGCTCATCTTTGGACTATGGGAGAAACTGGAGCACCCAGAGGAAACCCTCACACACCCGGGGAGAATGTGCAAACTCCACACGGGCTGTCTCCCGAGGGTGGAATCAAGCCTGCGCCTCTGGCGCTGTGAGACAGAAGTGCTAACCAATGAACCACCACTGCACCTGACCGCAGCCCCCCTCCCCCCGACATGTATTGGTCAGATATAGAGGGCGATGGTGAGGCTGCATCTGGAGTACTATGTAATGTTTCGACCTCCTTATCTAAGTAAGGATGTAAATACATTCGAGCAGTTCAGAGAAGGTTCACCAGAGAAATCCCGAGAACGAGGGTTTTATCTTTTGAGGATAGCTTGGACAAACTAGGCTGGTATCCACTGGAGTCTAGAAGAGTAAGAGGCAACAGTTAAAACGTATCCAATCATGAGAGGTATTGATAAACAAAATGTTGAAAATGTGCCTGCTCTAATGGGAGAATCTACAACCAGGAGGGTCACTGCGTAAAGTGAGGAGTTGCCCACTTGAGACGGTGCTGAGGAATAAGTATTTGTCACAGCAGGTCATGGGTCTTTAGAATTCTCTTCCTGAAATCGTGGTGGAAATAGCACCTGAGTATTTTTAAGACAGCAATAGATGGATTTTGACAAGCAAAGTGGTGAAAGGTTATCAAGGGCAGGCATGAATATGGAGAATTCAGGTTAGCTCTGACCCTATGGCTCGAAAGGCCGAGTGATCTACTCTCAGTCCTATGATGGAAGGTGTGAAGTGATCTAGTGTGTAGCAGAGAACAGAGAGGGCACAGTGTAGTGAGAGTTCAGGAGCAGTTCAAAATAACTCTGCTACCAGGGGGCAGGTTTAAAGGAACAAACTCCCCAAGCGATTTTCTCCTATTCCCTATCCAAAACTAATGAGGGCAACCGACCATCATACATCGGATTTTGAACGCAGGGGCTTGGTAGCAATTTGATGCTATGGAAGTGTCTTCATGTTCTTCCTTAGTATTTCTTTCACATGCTTTATTTTAAAAAGGCTCTTAAAATCTCGACAATTTAGTGGGATATGGCCCAGTCCGGAGAACTCAGAAACACTCAATGATTTAAATTAAGCAACATAAAACAAAAAGTGGCAGTTCAGAAACGATGAGTTAAATTTCACTTTGAAGGTATTCAAAGCCGAAACTAAACACTATTAAAACACGACATGACAGATCACTTACAGAGCAAACAAGAAGAGCCATTAATTTTGAGAACTGAAATATGAAAACATTCTTCAGGCAGAACACGTGTCTGCGTGTACAGGACAAAGATTAAAATCCAAACAGGTATTCCTGACAAATCACCCTCCTTGTTAAAATAGCAAAATTGTTTACTCATTTATCTTTGCAAACAGAGTTGAAGTAGTAATTTGGCTATTTTCATCACAGCTTCAGCACATTTGGTTAGAATTATCGACAAGTGAAGGAACATCCTTTGTGCCCTCCAGCTAAAACAGCAGGATGCTTAGCAAGGCAAATTGTTTTGGAAAACCGTACCTGGCTGAAACATTTGTTGTGAAGGAGACAGCATCATTCACAAAGGTTAATGGTGTAGTTCCTGTGATCTCTTCCCACTGAGCAGGTGATGTACCTCCTACCAAGTAAAAAGAGAAAATAACAGCAGTGAGAACAAGTGATGTAGGCCTTTGGCTTCCTCACAGTATAACAATGATAAGACTTCATTTCTGGAATATCAAATACGCAGTGTCTAAATCTACCTCATAACAGTTTTTATAGATGCACCATAGAACACATCCTATCCACACACATCACAACTCGATAGGGCAACAGCTCTGCCCAAGACCTCAAGAAATTATTCAGAGTTGTAAACACCACCCAGTCCATCGTGCAAACCAACCTCCCTTCCACTGACTCCATCTACACTTCCCACTGCCTTGGGAAAGCAGCCCACATAAATCAACCTCCCACCCTGGTCATACTCTCTTCCATCGTGCAGAAGATACAGCAGTTTGAAAACACGCACCAACAGATTCAAGAACAGCTTCTTCCCTGCTGTTAGCAGACTGATGAATGGACCTCTCGTATATTTGTGCTCATCTTTCTCTGCATTTTCTCTGAAACTGTCACACTATATTTTGCATTCGGTTCTATTACCCTGATGTCCTTATGTAAAGCATGATTCATCTGGGTAGCACGGAAAACAATACTTTTCACTGTATCTCCGTACATGTGAAAATAATAAATCAAATCAGATACACTTTGACACATGGAACCTCCAACCAGTCTAGGTGGTTTATTGTCACCTTCATCACAATTCCGTGTGCAGTAACAAGTTACCTGTGTATAAGGGGAAATACTGGGACAATTGTGTAAAGGCTAAATATATGAGGCAGGATGTAACAACACTAGTGTTTAATCACGTCAGGAGTGTGATGGAATACTCTCCACTTGTCTGGATCGGTAAAGTTACAGCAATAGATGCAGTGGCATCGTGATATCACAGGCTAGCAATCCAGAACTCTTTGCTAATTTTCTCAGTACATGCATTTAAATCCCACCATGGTGAAATTTGAATTTGATAAAATCTGGCATTGAAAGTTTATAGAAAACATGAAATCACTGCTGACTGTCAGTAAAACCGTTCTGGGTCATGAATGTCCTTTTGGGAATGATATCTACTGTCCTTGCCTGTGGCCTACAGCAATAGTGTTGACTCTGAGCTGCTTTCTGAAACAGCCCACCAAGCCACTCAATTCCAGCGCAGAAATTCACCACAGATCCTTAGGCAGTACCTTCCAAACCAATCACCACCCTGACTTGGAAATATACTGCCGTTCCTTCATTGAGTCACAATCCTGGAACTCTCTCTCGAAGGGCATTATGGGTCAACCTACAGCACATGGACTGCATCGATTTAAGACAGCAGCTCACCACCACCTTCTCAAGGGGCAATTAGGGACAGGCAATAAATGCTGGCTCAGTCAATGATGCCCATGTCCCACAAGTGAATAATAATTTTTTAAAAACCACAGCATCGAATAGTATCGGACAGTATGAGGGCAAACCAACCTGTTATACTACACAGCAGCCTGAGGCTTGGTGTTTCCCCTCTGTATCCATTTGAAACATCACCTCCTGATGTTGGCGGCACTGGAATTGTCATAGTGATAGGTTTGTGGAATTTTCTTCTCCTGGGTTCCACAGTCACTATCGGACTAAACGTGGCTCGGTTCCCAAGGATCTTTTTGACGAGTTCGTCTGGGACTGGCTGAGCCTGTGGAATAAGGTCAAATCAAAAGTAAAACTGGATAAGGAGGATCACATTTCCCATCACAGATCAGTTAACAATAGATCACAGAGCTTAAAGCCTACATGCTTTGTAATGTTCAGCTATTTCCAACGAATAGCCTGTATTTGTCAATCTTACCGATACCTCCAGGTCAAAGGGAACAGTGAGACAATTTTCTCAGCCTGACAAGTAGCTGAAAGTTGCAATTAAACCAATGCATCCAGTGGGAATACATTGCTCAGGAATCATGGACACAGGAATTCTCCACAAGGTCCACCTATTTACAAAGTTAAAAATCATACAACACCAGGTTATAGTCCAACAGGTTTAATTGGAAAGCACTAGCTTTCGGAGCAACGCTCCTTCATCAGGTGATTGTCCTGATGAAGGAGCGTCGCTCTGAAAATTATTGTGCTTCCAATTAAACCTGTTGGACTATAACCTGGTGTGTGATTTTTTAACTTTGTACACCCTAGTCCAACACCGGCATCTCCAAATCACACCTATTTACAGAGTAACACAATTAGTAGATGGAGAGCTTTTTGGCCCATCTACCCATAGAATTGATGCATTTCTAATGGTCTTGAAAAAATTACGGACAAGAGAAATAATTCCATTCCTTCTTCATACCCGCTGAAAGTTCTGGTTGCAGTGCCCATGTCACGACAGTAAATTCTTGCCACTTGCGATTGCAAGTTTTGTTTCTGCAATGTATACCCCCACAAACAGTGGGACTTGACTGTAATCTGTTTCACATATTTATCAGTCTCTGATTAAAGTAAGTGTGTTCTTCCTACAGTTTCCATTGCCCTCTGCTTTTACAATCAGACTCTTTATGCTTAAACACTGTACACAGCAGAAAAGCTTTGGATGTATAAAGTCTGAACCTTTCAGTATTTTGAAGGTTTGTACCACATCCACTTTGAGGGGGAATAGAAAGATACTCAGGCTGGTCAATCTACATGAGCAAACCACCAGTATGAAGCTGGGATTAAAACCATCTTCTGTAAGATCACCTCAAGATATTTTGGGATAGGATTTGGTTGCAGAGGTTCAGAGAACACTCTCTGGACAGAGGATGTCTGCTCAGTTTCGTTTTGATGTATTTGTGCAGCCAATACCTCAACCTACAGCATCATCAGCACCTTTACAAACTGTGAAGTAATTATGCAGTGGAACCAGTTGGAACTGGTGCCAGGAGTATGTGTTTAACATGGCAACCCACTGCTACAATAATAATGTGGCAGGATTCTTTCATGAATCCTTTGCTCACAGCAGGAGCCGTGCTCCAAAAGACTGCTGGTTATTGATGAGACTATAAACTTTAGTACTGATTCCCTGATCCACAGTGTCTGTGGGATCGGTGGATTTACCTTGTATTAATGGCAGAGATTCAGCCTGGATATCATGCAATGTAAAGTAAGCGACAGATGAGTAAAGAGGAGTTTAATAAAGGAAGAGATCTCAAGTCACAGAATGAAGGATTTAACTTTGCTCTTAGGTTCCTGCTAGCGTTGAGCTTAAGAAAACTTGGCAAATCCACTAATAGCAGCTGTGCATATCTGGAATTGGGCTGGAGCGTGCCAAGCTAGACAGAACGATGAACTCAGAATTGGAGCAGCTCCAAAGGATTAACAAACATGAACAAAAAACAGCACCACCTACCTTGAGTGAAGTTGAGGGTAGGGGAAGTTGAAGGGAAAAATCTAAACACGTAATTTGCATTTCTTGAGAGATTATGGATATATAAGACTAGGCTTTGAAAACAAAACAAAAAGAAAGAGAAGATATTGGGAGTGCCAGACAGCTCAAAATGAAGCTCTGTCTCCATCAGGCAGACAGACACTCAGCATCTGGAGGGATTAAGACCTTGCTGCTTTGCAATTGTCCTCAGACCTGGTTGTTAGATCTTGTTTCTGTATCAAGCAGTTCCTCAGATGCCCGGACTGGCCAAGCTACAATCTGCACTGTTTACACGGTGCACAGACATACCGACAGGGAATAGGCTTCGCAAATCACATCTGGTCACTGAAGGAGTTTGTCTCCAGGCCTCTGAGTGCAAAAGGGTCAGAAATATCGGCAGCCATTTACATTGGAAATGCAGCATCCATTTTGGCACAGCAAGCTCCCAAGGGAAGTAATGCGATAATAGGGGGCAGCAAAAGGAAAAGCCGAAATATTAGTTCAGGCACTCAAAGCTAACAGAGGTGCTTAAGATCACATGGAGATCAATCAACAGCCAACAGGAATTGGTTCAAAGTGGTTGCCGTGTAATAGGCTGGCACTCTACGTATTTTATGTGATTGCCAGGAGCTTAATGTTAAAAATCACACAACACCAGGTTATAGTCCAACAGGTTTAACTGGAAGCACTAGCTTTCGGAACGCTGCTCCTTCATCAGGTGGTTGTGTGATTTTAAACTTTGTACACCCCAGTCCAACATCGGCATCTCCAAGCCAGGAGCTTATACAGCCTTCCAGAGTTCATCCCTATTTCACAGTACTGTGCTTAGAGGCTCTGCCATCGAATAGATTTCTAGATATTACCTCTAGATTTAAACCATCAGAGGGGAAAGAGATAGTGCCAATCTCCCTGAGGACAAAGGTCAGCTGGTGTTCAAACTGAATGGCTCCAGGGGCACATTGACCTGCTCTTATGTTCATTAATGATGAGCATTCGCTGGGTGCCCCAAGATTCAAAACTCAGAGAGAATTTACAATGTTTAAAAGACATTTGGATAAGTACATGAATAGGAAAGGTTTGGAGGGATATGGGCAAGGAACAGGCAGGTGGGACTAGTTTAGTTTGATGTTTCATGTTTGGCATGGACTGGTTAGACTAACGAGTCTGTCTGCATGCTGTTTGACTCTATATGATCATATGCTAGCATTGTTCTGGTATTATTTCATTCCTTTATAGCTATAAAATCAAAATTAATCAGACACTGATGAAGAGAGCTGAATCTGCAGCTGGAGTGCACTGAGGGTCCCACAGGAAGAGAATGTTTTTTCTGTAAAGTCACTACAGAATTTTCAGAAAATGCAGTACACTTGCCAGCACAGATCTGCTAGTCAACACCCACTTCAGCTTTCTAAAAGGAAAGGCTAAGTCCACAATGCTGAGCTCTCAGAGGAGAGCCCCATTCACAGGAAGTGTGGGTTGGGGAATCGGGGGGGGCTGTGATGTTGAAACTTGATCGTTTCCCTCTGCTCCCTTTTTAACACGACCTCTGGCAGAGTGGACAAACCAAACCAGCCCTGTATTTAGATTGAATTCATCCGCAGTATGTACAATCAAGCATGTTTCAGTTAAAACAACTGCATCTTTAAAGTTGATGGAAAATATTTCGACATGCAGAATAATAATGGTAAAAGCAGGACAGAGTTTAGCACTTAACATAGGGATTTATGACACGGGTACCCACCTGGCTCGCTGAATTGGTGCAAATTTTGGAGTTGGGGACTCGAATATTGATCCAGCTTCCATGCTATTTTGCCAAAGCCCTATGTCCTCCTCAGTCTCAAATTTTCACACCATTCTCCTTTTGTTTTGACCATAGTTTACCAAAGTGGTCCATTCACTGACAATCCCCTGCGTAAACCAAAGACTGTGCTCCCCACAGTGTTACCGATAACTTAAAACGGATTAACTGCTCCCCATTCTCCTTGTTAGTACTAACTACCCACATCCTCAACTACCCAACGAAACGGCCCTTCCACATTCGCTCCAATAAAACTGCTTTTACTAACATCCACAGAATTGCCTGCGCTATGTACTTCTGGCACCTCAAGTCTCTAATGGTTACCATAGTTTCCCGACCCTGCATCATGCTGCTGAATACAATCCATGGTTTTACTGTCTTTCTGGACCCAAGTACCTCGACATGATGATACATCAAAGGCTTCCAGTCAGTGTCACCATCACAGCAGCTATGGTAGGATTCCATTCTCTATGTTTAACACAGTAACAGATGTGTATATCATTTACCTGACTCTGTCAGTCACCAAGTTACTGTTCTGCCATAATGCCTAGGGACAAGTTTACAGAATCTCAAGAATGTGAAACATAGTGGGGTGACTACATTGATGGGATGTGAAATGCTAGTATCCCCACAACAAGTTGTGGTGCAGAGTTAAAACCTCACGTCAGCCCATGGTGGGTTCATGTTTCTAATGTCCCATGAATACTCATTTGCATAATGATTCTTGAAAATATTACATCCTGCATTCTTAATTTTGCATTTGTTGAAAGGCAACATCCACCTGATGGCATTGTGCAAACGTGTGCACGGTCAGCGGTTTCTCTTCATTAACTCTACAGGATGAGGGCAGGCAGAATAATGGCAGCTGGCACAGAGACTCTAGACTAGAATTGGTGAGTGCGGTTGGGATCATGGAGGAATGGAAGGGGCATCCAGGAAAAGACAGAGGGAGGGGCTGTACGTGGAGGAATGAAATGAGGCCATTTAGAACAGAGTTGAGGAGAAACTTCTTCACCCAGAGAGTGGTGGGTGTATGGAATGCTCTGCCCCAGAAGGCAGTGGAGGGCAAGTCTCTGAAATCTTTCAAGAAAAAGATGGGCAGAGCTCTTAGAGATAGAGGAATCAAGGGTTATGGGGATAAGGCAGGAACAGGATACTGATTGTGGATGATCAGCCATGATCATAATGAATTGGTGACGCTGGCTCAAAGGGCCAAATGGCCTACTCCTGCACCTATTGTCTATATGCAAAAGGGCATTCCCACTACTGGGGAGGAGTTAGTACAGTCAGTCAAAGGAAGGACAAGGGGACTTCAAGAATGATATCAGTACTGTCCAACTGTATGCCCACTTTAGGATTTTATCTGGCAGAATCCATTGGGCTCATCTACAACATTTCAATTATCTCTCACCAGAGTTAATGATCTCAGACACCCTTTTTGACCATGGACAGAAAGGAGAGCCTGTCGTGATGGTGACAAGGTCAGCCAGTGGACCTCACAGAATATGAGTTCTCTCATTGGGGTTGTTAACCTGGCCCAATCAGGGAGCCCAAGCTGGCAGATATAAACAGGAGGTTTAGATTCCCCTCATTTTCTTGGGACTGACTCTGAGCTGGCTGGTGCTACAGTCAGTGTGTTACTGTTAGTTTCTGCTACCCTTTTTTTTGGAGAGGGAAAACCTGATTCCTGAACTGGCTGAATTATTTAGCCAGTTTGTTAACTGGTATTCCTTTAGTGAGGACTGATTGTGCATCAGGAGTTTAACATAATGTGTTTCAGATGTAACTCAGTTCTCATTAGGGGGTTGTTGTTTCACTGACTGGTTACAGCCTGTGTGTTACTCTTTTTTTCTCTTTTTACTTATTGAGAAAAGGATAATGTTAATTTTGTGGTAGGGCTTAGCCCTTGGACTCTAATTTCCTTTGTTTTTTTGTATGTGTCTTCACTTTTTATTGGTGTTTGGACTGAGCCCTTGTGAAAGACATACATTTTACCAGAGGAGCTGTTCCTGTGGGGAGGCCTAGCCCTGGGACTGGGCCTCTGAAGATTGAACACCTGGGTGTGTGCTGGGAGGTGAGCAGTTGCTGTATCCTGGAGTTTGGCAGCAGACCTTTCCTTCAGGAGTGGACTAACCCCCCTGTGAGTTAACTGCACCTGTACTATGTTCCTGTGAGTGGGCCTGGTTTTCCAAGGCTGGGCCAGGACTCTATGGAGACTGAACACCTGTGTGTGTGCTGGGAGGTGAGTAGTTGCTGTATCCTGGAGTTTGGCAGCAGACCTTTCCTTCAGGAGTGGACTAATCCCCCCTGTGAGTTAACTGCACCTGTACTATGTTCCTGAGAGTGGGCCTGGTTTTCCAAGGCTGGGCCAGGACTCTATGGAGACTGAACACCTGTGTGCTGTGGGGTGTCCATTTGCTGCCTTCAGGAATGAGCTCTGCCCTTGGTTGTGGACTCTTCTTTTTGGCAGTGGATTCTGCAGTTTGGAGTGAACTCCATTTTGGACAATGCACCTCATAAACTGGAGTGGACTCCATTCCTGGGAATGGACTCGATATTTTGAAGACTCTATATATTTGGACTGTGGACCAAAAAGGACTCTGTTTTTACGTAATTAACTGTTTTGTGTTGGTTGGGTCTATCACCTGCACTGTCTTGAGTCCCTGGGTCTGGCAGGCCTTGCTGTGAGCTGGGAGGCTCATGGGTCATTCTGAAAGCTGTCACCCCGAGAGCCAGAGGGTGGGTAGGCCATCCTGTAACCTGAAGGTTAGTAGGCTGTCCCGAAAGCCAGAGGGTGGGTAGGCTGTTCTGAGCGCTGTCGTCCCGAGAAGGGATAATCGGGACGGGCTGTCCTAGAGGTGGTCAAAAGATGTCAGAGCAGCTGAGAGCCAGAAGGTGCATAGGGGCGGGCTGAGATCCGGAAGGCTTGTGGGCTACCCTACACGCTGTCGTCCCAGGGAAGGGGATGGGCTGTCCTAAAGGTGGCCGGAAGGTGTGCATTGGGGTGGGTGAGAGCCCAATGGTACATAGGGACAGAAGGCGGGTAGCCGTCCTCAGCGCCGTCACCCCGGGCAGGTACGGGGGCGGGCTGGCCTAGAGGTGGCCGAAAGGTGCTGAGGGTGGTTAGTGAAGCTGGAAGGTGGGTAGGCCGTCCTGACCACTGTCACCCCGGGCGGGTACCGGGGCGGCTGTCCTAGAGGTGGTTGAAAGGTGTGTCAGGGCGGACCGAGAACTGGAAGGAGCATGGGGTGGACCGAGAGCCGGAAGGTGGGTAGGGGGGGGGGCTGCCTTAGAGTGGTCGGAAGGTGGAAGGGACGGGGGCTTTCTGGGTCTGTATTATCTGCACTTGTATGTAACTGTATTGTCTCATGTACAATGTCATTGTCGCTGTCTTTTATATGTGAAATTGGGATTTGAGGTTTGTCCTCATCTCCCTGTAAACTGGTTGAATGGTAGGGTTTGGGGCCTGGCTTTGCTGCTCCTCTCCCTTGTAAAATTGCTGTCTCTTGTATACAGCTGTAAATGTTAACTGTTTTCCTTTTTGTAAACTGTTTTGTAATTTGTTTAATAAAATAAAAAAAATAAACAGGAGTCTCAGAGGTTCTCTTGATTATAGGAACCAGCTCTGAGCTAGCTGGGTCCGTGTCACGTACTACGCACATGTAAATAAAGGGTGACTTGGTGATGGGATATCAGCCTTCAGGGAGTCATTTCGGAGCTGGCTGAGCCTATAATTACGACACAGAACGGCAGCACGACCAGTCAATCAAAACCAATTGAAATCACAATGCTGTTTCTTCTCCTGTAAAGGAATTGTGCCTAACTCTCCTATAACCACCAATGTGTATCAACCATGAGGTGTGTTTGTGCAGTCCACTCTCTGAATAAATTAGTTTCGCCAAATAATGATGATACACATATATGAACAAAGTGAAACCAGATATTTACAAGGGAAATTTAATCTTGAGAATACCTAGCTGACCTCTGTGCTCTCAATATTTACGATAACTGCAAGGAGATTGGGTAGAAGTTTGATCCATTTTGCTCAGGAGGCTGGGTTTTGATCTGCCTGTAGGTGTTGCACTGTCAGCTGATGACAGGTTTGACCCACCTCCCACCATGACAGTAGACGCGCATTGCCACTGGCAATGCCCGTTCTCATGACAAATATGTCAGAAACGGGAGAAGGCAAGAAAGAGAGTGACGTGGCGGGTGCTGTTGGTTCTGGAGTGGCACGCTATTTGTGAACCTCCCCACTTCCACAAACCTTCACTGCTGCATTGAACGGGAGTGACACTGGACCATGGCCTTTCCCTCTGAGGAGAACTGACAAAGCCCCTTCTTACCTGGAGGCCCACTCGGATCCTCTTGGTGAGCGCGCCCTCTGGGAAGGATGCCTGAACAAGAGGAATGTTCGTGCTGCTCAACATTCCACCTTCCGGTCCCATCTGATTACTTTCTTGTTTTATCCGTGACACCACGGCAAAATACTGCGGAAAATCCTTGGTGATGATCCGACAGATGCGCTTCTTCTCCAGCTCTTCAGCGCTGTCGAGTTCTAAGTGAGAATGGATGAAAATATTGCTTTCAGAGCACTGATGTTCTGACTTGCACACAAACACCCATTAAACTTCCATTATCATTCTGCTCACACAATTTAAATGTGATTCTTACTTAAAACTGATAAAATGATAGTGCACAAAGATAGCCACCTGGAATTATTATCAGACAGTGGCCATTCTGCCCATTGCATTGATTTTGGCCCCATGTAATAACTTCCCACTATAAATCCACTCTGCTGTTCTCTCCCGTTAGCCCTGCATTCAGGGCTGCTTGTCAAAAGTGCAACTGAAACTTCTTCCATCACACTGTCATGGACGAGATCAGACCCCTCAAAATATTTTAAGATGGTAGCCTAGACGCTAACGTTTTGTTATTTATAAGGCAAATGTAAAGTGGTTGTTTTGGATGCAATGTGAGTGGTCAAACGACTCAGCATTAAGCAAAACATAATTTATTTAAACATTATAGTTAAATCACATCCAAATAAAGAGGAATTTAGAATAATAACTTTCGTGGAAAACCTAACCGAATAATAGATTCAATAACTATTCCTAATTAACTATTCCTAATTCCTAATATAGTAACATTCCATAAACACACCCCTTGGTAAAAAGTCAAATTCAGAAAAATGGATTTGTCTCACAGGGAACCCAGAGAAACTCCAGTTTCGAGCTGTAACTGAGAGAGGGTAAAGATAGCTTCCACTTCTTCAAGCCCACAACAGTAACTGTTAAAGCTAAACCTAAAAACTAAAAAAAAACTAGAAATCCTGGTCTGTGACAGGTGGCCACACACATCCAGACTGCTTCTATTGTTCCAACTGAAAAAACTCCAAGGCCTCACAAGTTGTTTGCTTGCTTACAGACAGCTCAATACCTCTCGTTCAATCTCTTTTAAAAAAAAATCCAGGACAAAATAACCTCTTAAAACCACAGTATCATCGTATCACTTTCAGGCAGTGCATTCTAGATCACACAAAAATCTGTTTTGTTAAAAAAAGAATTCTCAATCTTCAAATTATTTTCAATCTGTGTCCTCTGGTTACCAATTTACACGGCACTCTGAATAACGTCTCCCTATCTTCCTTATCCCTAGTGTTCTATTACAGGAAATGCCCTCTACAGCCAAATAAGACTTTAGCATCCTTTCTAAAATGTGATGCCCAGTTTCAGACACAACATTCCAGGTGAAGCCCCAGCAGTGATGTGACTCTTTACTCAAATTCATTCACAGCTATCAGTATTGTTAGCAAGACCAGCATTTATTACCTATCCCTGATCGTCTCTCCAGGCCTTTTCAGGCAGCAGTTCAGAGTCAGCCATTTTGCTGTGGATCAGGAGTCGCATACATATGGGTAGGAAGGCCAATTTCCTTCCAGTTAGTGAACCAGATGGATTTTTAATGCAAATCTGGTGATGATATGATTACCGTTAATGATGCGACCTTTTTATTCCACATTTATGTAATTGACTGAATTTAAAATCCAGTCATAAAGTCATATCTCTGAAGTCCAGATGCCTCAATTATTACTGCAATAACAAACAACTGTTCTATTGTCCCCATAGTACAAAGGCTATCACTCTTTTCACACTGAGTTGATTTTCTGGATTTGTGTACAGTACTTGAATCTCTCTGCCTTCAAGTCTTTACAATTCTGATCTGAAATTTACTTGCGAATTACTTCCTAGAGATGCATTTTTGTTGTGCTCAGTGACAGAAAAAATAACAAAAAACAGTTCTTTTGGCAGCAGTGTCCTTTCAAATCAAAAGGTTTGAGGACTCTACACATTCTCCAGAATAGGGAACAATACTAACTGCATTTCCAAGTAACTCATGTCTTTACTTTTAGCTGGAAGACTTGAAAGTGCTTTGCTGATTTGTAAACTCATCTTTTCATTGAAGAAGAAAGGAAGTGATGAGGTAAATAAAGACATTAAAAAAGGCAAATGTAGCAATTTAATCCACCAAAAACAGATCCACCAAATCCACCAAAAGCACTAAGCTGCCTGTCACTTTAAGACATTACAGCCTAGAACCTCAAACATTCCATTTCCTCACAGGACCTTGTGCAGTTCTGGCACGGGACAGCATCCAAGAATGAGACCACACAGAATACTGTTCCTTTTTTGTAAAATCAAGAGGAGGAGACAGAAGTTTCCTTCTAGCTACAGTGTGAAAATGGACAATTTTAACTTGAAAGAAAATAAAATGTGTTAGATCAGGGAACAATATCGGTTGTGTGTGGGCACATGTTTATAGGGAGAAATGAGACATTAGAAATGTTCCTCCAAGTGAAAGGAGAACTTGGATTTCTATCACACATTTCATGACCACGACTCATTTGAAAGCACTTTACAGTTAATGAAGAACTTGTGAAGAGCAGTCACTGATGCTCTTTGGAAATTTTCTGACCCAACTTCTCAGTTTCTCCATTCATTGCTCTCGACATACAAAGAGGGAACCCGGGTGGTTACACAGGATTAAAACATAATGTTTCAAAGGCAGGATTGCTGATATTGTAAAACATGAGCACTGTGTTTGCCAGATACAGACTCAAATCTACTGCCAACTAAGAAATGCTCTTGAATCATAGAATCTCTAAAGTGCAGATAGAAGCCATTTGGCCCATCAAATCCGCACCACCCCTCCAAAGAATGTTCCACCCCACCCTATTCCAAATAACTAATCCACCAAGCCTGCACATCCCTGGACACCATGGGGCAATTTAGATGAGATTAGATTACATTACATTACATTACAGTGTGGAAACAGGCCCTCCGGCCCAACAAGTCCACACCGACCCGCCGAAGCGCAACCCACCCATACCCCTACATTTACACCTTACCTAACACTACGGGCAATTTAGCATGGCCAATTCACCTGACCCGCACATGTTTGGACTGTGGGAGGAAACCGGAGCACCCGGAGGAAACTCACGCAGACACGGGGAGAACGTGCAAACTCCACACAGTCAGTCGCCTGAGGCGGGAATTGAACCCAGGTCTCTGGCGCTGTGAGGCAGCAGTGCTAACCACTGTGTCACCGTGCCGCCCATTTAGCATGGTCAATCCACCCTAACCTGCACATCCTTGGACTAAAGTGACATAAGAATTATCTTTATCAATCCAGATGCAAAATCATTTGTCTTTCTCCATCATACTTTTAGCTGCCTGAAATGTAGACAACCCCACTGTTCACATACTCAGTCTGTCCTTAGGGCGAATCATTTTTCTTCTTTTCGGATGAACATTCCAAAATAATAAAGCAACAAATGTAGGTGAGCAACACGGTTTATCAACAAATACACATTCTGATTTCTCTTAAGCAAATTCTAGCAATGCTGTTAACCCTTCTTTTTTCCTTCTGCCAAAACACCATTACGAATTTCTACAAACAGACAATTGTCAAAGAAAAGTGCATCCCATTCAGATACCTTGGAGTCTGTTAACTTGAACTTAATTGTTACAGTGCAATTGTGTCTGCACCAGCTCTTCTGAGTTTTTTTTAAAATTAGTGTCAATCTCCTTCCTTTTCCTTGTATTTCCTTGCGTAATGATTTTATTTAAATAATCATCCAATGTTCTGTTGAATGCCTCAACTGAACCTGCCTCCACTACAATTTCAGGCACTGTGTGTTCCACATCCAAACAACTTACTGCATGAAAAGTGTTTGTTTTCTCCCTCGCCTCATATTTGCTTCTTGTCCAAACCTCTCTCAAAATGGTGCCCTCTGGTTCTTAATTCGTTCACACATGGGAACAGTTTCTCCTAACTCACTCTGTTCACAACCCCCCCACCGAATGTCAAAAACTCCTGTCAGCTCTCTCTACAATCGTTCACTGTGAAGCATTTCATCCCTGGAACTATTCGCCTAAACCTCTTGCATTCCTCCCTCTGTCCTGTCACACTCATGCACTTTGTATGGTATGATCTGCCTACACTGCTCACAAAACAAAACCTTTCACTGTAGCTAGGTACATCTCTTTACTCAGCGAGTCGTGAGTTCATGGAATGCCCTGCCAGTAGCAGTGGTGGACTCTCCCTCTCTATGGGCATTTAAACGGGCATTGGATAGGCATATGGAGGATAGTGGGCTAGTGTAGGTTAGGTGGGCTTGGATCGGCGCAACATCGAGGGCCAAAGGGCCTGTACTGCGCTGTATTTTTCTATGTTCTATGTCACAATAACAAATCAAATCAGATCAGATCTTTCACGCTGTCTCCACATCCTTGCTATAGTGTGGATCCAGAACCGTACACAATACTCTCGATGAGGTCTAAGCAATGCCTTATACAGGATCACCATAACTAGTCTGCTGTTGTACACTGTGCTTAACTTCATGAAGCCGATTTGCTGCAATTCTATGTGTATGCCCCTGGTCAATGGATCCAAACCACTCCTATCTATTTTCAGACAAATATGAAATTCTAGCTGCCACAACAGTTTCAACTGAGGTCTATTCCCAATATTTATGCACTTGCATTTACACCTTATCCTGTTTTGGACTCCAGCCATCTAGCTGTCAATTGTAACTGGTTCTCACTGTGCTGTTGGGAGTTCCTGTGTTCAAACCTGCCTGTCAAATATTTTGCATGCTCCTCAAAATCACTTAGTATCCTTTTTTTTTCCTCAAGTCACAAAGTAACAAGACTAAGCAGTTCTAGCTGGTTGCCTCCATCCTCCACTTAATTCCAAGCGTTCCGAACATTACCACCTGTAAACAGGGTGCCTTTCTCCACAGCTCGCCAAACACTGCCTCTGACCCTCAGTTTTCTGGGTGCTTTTCCCTCCTTTGCCAAACATGTGATCAAATCAGATCCCCCTATAGTTTTCATGGGAATCTCAGACGGACACTTGCTTTGTGAAAACCAACCAAGACTGTGGTCACAACTGTGACTCACAGCTCTTCTCTTTCAAACCTTAAAGCTCTGCTTTGTGCAGTAATCACTATGTGCTACTTCCTCCCTGCTTAAAACACACAGGTCAACAAATCTGGTTTGAGTGAAACCTTTCGGAAGATTTGACAGATGCAGCAACCAACTTAATAAGACTCATTCGTTCCCAAGTGAATAGAACCATAGCTATGTAGGATAAAAATTACATGGAACTCAGCATATTGCTGTAGTGATATCTCACTATGTAACTTAAAAGTGGACAATTTTCAGATAGGCCTCCACTGTTCTATGAGGAAAAGATTATTTTATATGTCCTGCATCAGACTGAATTCAGAAACCAAAGGATAGATTTCACAGTGGGTTATAAGTCTGATACTAAGGAACACAACATAATGTTTCGTGCAAACGTCAGTTCAGTGAAGTCAATATGAGAGACAAAGAGGGATTATGATAAAGAATACTTGCAACTAGCAGAAAAGGGAATCCTCAAGTTGCCAATATACAAAATTATGAGGGCGTGGATAGGATAAATAGACAAAGTCTTTTCCCTGGGGTGGGGGAGTCCAGAACTAGAGGGCATAGGTTTAGGGTGAGAGGGGAAAGATATAAAAGAGACCTAAGGGGCAACTTTTTCACGCAGAGGGTGGTACATGCATGGAATGAGCTGCCAGAAGAAGTGTTGGAGACTGGTACAATTGCACAATTTAAAAGGCATTTGGATGGGTTTATGATTAGGAAGGGTTTAGAAGGATATGGGCTGGGTGCTGGCAGGTGGGACTAGATTGGGTTGGGATATCTGCTCGGCATGGATGGGTTGGACCAATCTATGACTATATGCATGTCAATAGTAAAAGAATGGTAAAATAAGTAGCAGGGTCAATTGGGGACTAAAAGATGGGATTTATACTTAAAAGAGGCATGAATGATAAATGAACATAGAACAGGAGCAGGCCCTGACGCCAATTAAGGACTTTAAAAAAAAGAAATTTTTACTCAGAATCTCTAGAGTATGGAAGCAGGCCATTCGACCTATTGAGACCACACTGACCCTTGGAAGAGCATCCCACCCAGACCTACCTATCCCTGTAAACTTGCATTTCCCATGGCCAATCCACCTAACCTGCACATCGTCAGACTGTGGGAGGAAACCGAACACCCAGAGAAAACCCATGCAGACACAGGGAGAATGTGCAAACTTCACACAGACAGTCACCTGAGGCTGGAATCGAACCTGGGTCCCTGGCGCTGTAAGGCAGCAGTGCTAACCACTGAGCCACTGTGATGCCTAAAGACAAAGGGCAGAGTTGAGGTGTGAAATGAATACATAGAACATAGAATGTAGAACAGCAAAGCTCAGGAACAGGCCTTTTGGCCCATCATGTCTACATCTGTCTTTAACATCCGGCAGAGTTAATTGAAAAGGAGGAGGAATTAATCAACTCGGTGTATACTGAAGATGATATGGCACTGGGAGCAGAAGAGACACATCCACAAAAGAAGTGAATCCTTAGAAGAGTATAAAGGCAGTAGGAGTATACTTAAGAGGAAATCAGGAGGGCAAAAAAGGGACATGAGATAGCTTTGGCAAGTAGCGTTAAGGAGAATCCAAAGGGTTTTTACAGATACATTAAGGACAAAATGGTAACTAGGGAGAGAATACAGCCCCTCAAAGATCAGCAAGGCGGCCTTTGTGTGGAGCCACAGAAAATGGGTGAAATACTAAACAAGTATTTTGCATCAGTATTTATTGTGGAAAAGGACATGGAAGATATAGACTGTAGGGAAATAGATGGTGACATCTTGCAAAATGTCCATATTACAGAGGAGGAAGTGCTGGATGTCTTGAAATGGTTAAAAGTGGATAGATCCCCAGGACCTGATCAGGTGTACCCTAGAACTCTGTGGAAAGCTAGAGAAGTGATTGCTGGGCCTCTTGCTGAGAAACTTGTATCATCGATAGTCACAGGTGAGGTGCCGGAAGA
The DNA here is from genome assembly GCF_004010195.1 of Chiloscyllium plagiosum. NCBI lineage: Eukaryota > Metazoa > Chordata > Chondrichthyes > Orectolobiformes > Hemiscylliidae > Chiloscyllium > Chiloscyllium plagiosum. Next base: position 6,618,741 of record NC_057731.1, on the reverse strand, counting down.
CTGGAGGTTGGCTA
>NC_057731.1:6484988-6618138 GCF_004010195.1 Chiloscyllium plagiosum | reverse complement strand
GGAGTTGGGAGGTCATGTTGCGGCTGTACAGGACATTGGTTAGGCCAGTTGGAATATTGCGTGCAATTCTGGTATCCTTCCTATCGAAAAGATGTTGTGAAACTTGAAAGGGTTCAGAAAAGATTTACAAGGATGTTGCCAGGGCTGGAGGATTTGAGCTGCAGGGAGAGGCTGAACAGGATGGGGCTGTTTTCCCTGGAGCGTCAGATGCTGAGGGGTGACCTTATAGAGGTTTACAAAATTATGAGGGGCATGGATAGAATAAATAGACAAAGTCTTTTCCTTGGGATGGGGAGTCCGGAACAAAAGGGCATAGGTTTTGGATGAGAGGGGAAAGATACAAAAAAGACCTAAGGGGCAACTTTTTCATGCAAAGGGTGGTATGTGTGTAGAATGAGCTGCCAGAGGAAGTGGTGGAGGCTGGTACGATTGCAACATTTAAAAGGCATTTGGATGGGTATATGAATAGGAAGGGTTTGGAGGGATATGGGCTGGGTGCTGGCAGGTGGGACAAGATTGGGTTGGGATATCTGGTCGGCATAGATGAGTTGGACCGAAGGGTCTGTTTCCGCCCTGTACATCTCAATGACTCCAAGTGAGGGTGAGAATTGCAGAGGCACTGGTATTCCGTGGATTCAGGGGTCGTGCCAGAGGATTAGAGAACTGGAAAGCTTTGCCCTTGTTTAAAAAAATAAGCTGCAAAGACCAGCCCAGCAATTACAGACCAGTCAGTTTAACTTCTCATTTCAACAACTCACCTCAAAGGTGACATCTCAAACAGTGCAGCACTCACTCGCTTGTGCACTAAGCTGCCAATCTGCACTATCAATTCAAGTATGGACAGGACATATTCACTTCACACTCAGAGGCTAGTGTGCTGCTGCTTAGCCAAAATCCGGCATGGAGCTGAGAACTGCTCCCAGGAAAATGAGAAGGAAAATCTCAGGAGGGAAGAGGGGTAATGTTGCTAGATGTAATCAAGGCAGATCTGTTATAAGTGCCAGTGGAACTCCTACCTTGTCAACGTACTCAGGTATAGAAATAAGCAGTAAATAAACCCTCTCCCAGTATTCAGACTCGCATTTCGTGGGTCTCTGTCACATTTTCTTTGTAAAAACTATACACAAGATAGTAACTCCAAAAAGCTTCGGGCTGTTGTTCAACAGACATGAGACAATAAAGTGATGGTCCTCTGAAAGGCTTGTGACAAAGGATATCACAGGGTATCAGCTGGTGGGGACTGAATGACCTGCCAAAAATGGATGCTCACCTTCATCCATGCCATTCAATATCTCATTGAGCTCCTGTTCTTTACAGTCATATTGGTGCTCCTTCCAGACTTCTCCATTTTCACTTCGCAGCACGATAAGCTCCCTTTCTTTGTCCCGCATTGACCCAAAATGTGGGATCTCCACAATCACTGGGCTAGAAAGAAAACAGACTCTTTTGTCTTATCCATATTCGGCAGACCAGTGCAACCTCCATCTAATTTTCTTTAAAAATCTTATTTTGGGAAATAAATTCAACTTCTTTTCTAAACCAGGGATTGCAGTTTGAACCCCTCCCATTTGTAAATTTGGTCATTTTAACCCTTTGAGAATTGGGATAGCAAACTGGAAACTTCATGTTTCTTTTTTGATTCTTGAACTTTTCTTTGGAAAGAATGTTGCTCTCTCTGTATATTTAAAGATCGTAGAAGTCACAAAGGGAAAAGTTTCACGTTTTACTTGAGCGACCGCACTCAAAGGGTTACATACAGAAGTGAAATTCAAATCTTTAAAAGCACCATGATGTCTTAGTTACAAACCCCCTCATAAGCAACATTAAGACAGCTTGCTTTTCGGTTGCCTATATAGGCTGTATTGTTCACTTAAAATCAAAATGAACAAAACCATTGCCAATGAAGAAAGGAGGAAGTTGCTGTAAGATGAAACATTTCAGTGACTATGGAACTTACGCATTTCCACGGTTTTGTTTTGTTGGTCCACCAAAGGACGTCAAGCATTTGAGTGAAACTTAACAATAATTTTCAAGTGGGCTTTTAAAGAGGCTTCATTGTATCAAAAGTGTTGTAGCACTGACATTTTTATACTTTAACAATTGACAATACAGTGCAAGATGCCCCCATTTGCAATGACCCACTCCAGACCCCATTCCCCCACCAATCCCTCTTTTGGCCAGAATATTGGGAATGAAGAAATGTCTCCGGTTATTCACATTTCTAACATTCGACTTCATAATATTCAACATTGGACATACACAGAAAACCATTTGTGCAAATGTGTGGAAAAGCATATGGGATTACTGAAGGATGCAATGGACATTCAAGACTCAGTTGGGTTCCACCTTGGAAATACAGCCTCATTCGGCACCGAAACTCTTACACTGTCCCGTTTATAAAAATAAAACACTTTGGCAGATCGATCATATCCTGTGTGTAGTGCAGCAAGACATCCAGAATGGAAACATGGATATAGAGAACGTACCAAACCTTTGAAAATGTATCAAGATAATTGGGAATGGACCAAATTGTTGCATAAAATGTTTAAAACCTACGTTTTGCAAGGCAGAAGTGCTCAGGACCACCTTACGTTCTTGAGTAGTTGTATGACACCAAATTTCTGACAATCTTAAGCAGACGTACTTCAGAGACCCTCACATTTTGAGGCAATCCAGAACGAAAACCAATTTCAATGTTAATTTTAAGAAGGTGTGAAGCATGCAGTCCCAAACTAACTATGTAGGCCTGTTCCAGCACTTTACAAGATGTACCACATGCTTATTCTCCCGAAACTAATGAACACAGGGGTCCTTTTGCACTGACCCATTGTAAAGGTAATGAAAACCAACAAATTTCTGCCACAGGATGACTGGACGTCTCATTATCTCTGCACCTCTTTCCAAAATCACGTTGCCCCTTGTGCATGGGGGCAAACATTCTAGTTGTCATTTCCGCTGATACCTTCTCTATACCAGTAATGAATGTGAACAGCCCTCACAGTTTACTGAATGCATTTGATGTGGCCGAGAGAGATTTGAAGAGGTGACATACAGGAGTAAAGCGGTCATGAAGGCAGGATGCTTGCAGTGAATAGAAAAACATGCCTAGCGTCAAGCTTAAAAACAACATAGCTCTGATAGATCAAGCCACTATGATTATCTTTCCGGTGACAGAACTGAAAGTTGCTCTTTCCAAAATGAAAAGAAAGTAGCAGAAAAGAAATACATGGGGAATGACTAAAATAAAAACCAAAGAAAATTCAAAACAAAATTAAAATCTGCTGTGACAGTTTGTATCTTTTTTTAAGAAACATCCTACCCAATAAATTTTGTTCCTCGTGGCCCCAGCTGCAGGATTCGGCTAACCAAGCTCTCGCCCTCGGTGAGAGGGGGAGGGTTGGTAGGAAGGTGCAGTTTACTGAAAAAAAAACATCCATGCAGCAGTAAAGGGAAACAAAAAAGTGGAGTAAAAAAACAATGAAGAAACTGTCATTCCCAACAGTATCCAGAATTTAAATGGAGCATTCGCAAGACTTCACACTAACAGAATGAGCAAAGAAATTTCACCCGGTTCTGCGGAGTATTGACAGCCAAAATCACAGTGGGCTGTTTGGAGGGTTCCTCAACTTTGGGTGTTTGCCAATGATCAAACAAAGATGTCCAATTTTAGTTCCCGTTTGGTAGAATATTATGGTATTCCATTCGGCCACCGTTAAGCCTTTTCACGAATTTCCTCCTCTAAGTTGCTAAATTTAAAAAGGAATTTTTAAAAAACAAAACTGGCACACAATATTTCATAAGCTCCGTGCGTTTACAGGGGGCTATAGACCTTCTTGTTCCTCTGACCTTTGACGCTCTCCTCACGTTCAAACCAAAAGCTACCGTTGGGAGGATTGGTCAGCTTTCACCTGCAAAATACACACACACACACGCACGCGTGCACACACACGTGCGCGCACACACACACACACACACACACACACACACACACAGAAAAGCAATAAGAAAAGAACAGAAGATGAGGCTTCTGCGGTGGTCAGGAAGAGTGAGGCGGCGACTTACCCCAAGAACTGGGCACCCGATGGTCCAACTTCAACCAGCCGACTGGCCAATCCTTCGCCCTCCACCATGGGGGGCGGGCTGGCCAGTTTGTGTCTCTTCACCAGGCGGCAAGTGATGCGTGTGGGTGCGGTACACTTGCGGGGCGGGATGACAATGCGCATTCCGTTGTGACGGCTACCTCGCATGGATCCGCCGCGGGCATCCACCATGAAACTGACCAGAAACCTGTGAGGGAGGGACGGACAGACAAACGAGAAGAAATAAATCGGTGAGAGTGAGTCACTCTGAATCGCAGGAAGACAGCTCCTGCACGAAGGCAAAGGGAGAATGGGAAAAGCTGGGCCCCATGTGAAGCACACTACCATCACATTTGCCAGGAATATGTTTTGCAACCACACTGTCTAAATGTTTGTTCCACAAAGCTAACCAATTTCGAAAACAACAAATTGCTGGAAAAACTCAGCAGGTCTGCAGGTTTGGAGCGGCATGGTGGCTCAGTGGTTAGCACTGCTGTCTCAGTGCCAGGATTCGATTCCTGCTTGGGTTTCCTCTGGGTGCTCCGGTTTCCTCCCACAGTCCAAAGCTGTGCAGTTTGGGTGGATTGGCCATGGGAAATTGCCCATGGTGTTCAGGGATGCGTAGGTTAGGTGCATTAGTTGGGGTAAGTGTAGAGCAATACGGCAAGGGAATAGGGCTGGGTGGGATACTCTTCGGAGGGTCAGGTTGGACTTGTTTGGCCGAATGGCCCGTTTCCACACTGTAGGGATTCTATGAGGTCTGGCAGTTTCTGCAGATACAAACCAGAGAGTTAATATTTTTCGAGTCCCATGACCCAACTTTCGACCCTTCTTCACTCTGTTCCACACAGTTAACTCGGATTTCTCTCCAAAGATGCCACGAGACCTGCTGAGTTTTTTTTTCCAGCAATTTCTGTTCTTGTTTGATTTCCAGTGTCTGCAGTTCGTTCATGTTTTATTTTTGACAATTTCCACTTGCCGAGGGAGAACCTGAAAATGGATAATATTTGCAGCACTTTGTGGTCGAAGCAAAAAAGGAAGTGGGCCTATGAGGGCAAGCACAGGCACTGATGGACTGAATGGCTATGCCACACAACACTGCTAATATTACCATAAAACAAACCTTTCAGTAGAATCTGAGTTTGATTTATTGCTGTCACATGTACAGGGGGCCAGTGAATAGTGTTGTTTTCTGCGCTCTATAGCAGATCATACCATTACAAGTGCATCAGGGTAACATAACACAGTGCAGAATACAGTAATACAGCTGCACACAGAGAGAGAGAGATCAGAATTAACATTTGACAGGTCTGTTTAAAAGTCTGATAACAGCTGGGAAGAAGCTGTTCTTGAATCGGTTCGGATGTGTATACAAACTTTTATATCTGGGTCTGGGACATGAAATAAAAAGGGAGAGAGGCAGAGGGAGTTGAGCAAAGAAATTCAAGAGAGATTCAGACACAGTTGCAATGATTTTATGAGCACCATTGTGAACACAGCCTATTTTGAATCAGTTACTTTAAAAGTTACAATTATTTGCTGATGTCTTGTGAACATTTCTATTACCCACAGCTTTTCTTTCTATTAGCTTTTCACTGGGCACAAAACCCCCATCAAACTGTTACAAGATAAAAGAGGAGAGCAACCAAAGAAGTCGCGAGAACGTTACAGAATGGGTAAGTAACTGGCCAGCGGACATGAGAAACTATTCTCAAATATCCTCATTGCCAGACACCAAGATCGATAGGAGAGCTGGTTTGACCTGTTAAACACAGATTACTTTGAAGCCATCTGGGATTAAGGTTGAGCTAATCTCTTTGGGTCTGAGCTGAATCATGCGGTCAGACTGGCTCCAAAGTTCAACTATACTCGGTGTGGAACTGGGATGAGAGATCGTCTGGATGGAGTTGAGCAGATTGGTTACAGAGCACTAACTGGAAGATTGGCTGGCAACAGGGAGATGAGTCTCTTCAAACAGAAAGAGTCTGCTAAATGGAAGCCTGAAACTTCACTCTCTGCAGAAATCGCTGGAGCGAAAGCTGGGCCTTCATCATGTGGAGTTATCATGTGAAAAGTACAGCCTTTATCTAAACCTTTAATCTCTTGAGTTGTGCAACAGTCCTTTCTCTCCTATCTTAAAATAATGCACTGAATCCTGTGCCTTGCTTGTCTTTCTTTAATTTTATGTGCTCTCTTTTTATTACCTATGTTAACATAATGTGAATAGCACTGGGTTAGTCACCTGGGCTAATGTTCATGACACATAGCAAAGTGTGAAACTTGACTTCAATAAAGTATCAATCTAAAATTTAAAGAACTACCTTAATAGCGACCATGTCAATTATAAAAATCCATCAGGTTTGCATCATGGCTTTTAAAAATGAGGTCTACCATCCTTACCCACTCTGGGCTATCGCAACTCCAGAGCTGCAGCAAGTGGTTGGCAATTAACTGCTGAAATACTGGACCAGCCAGCAACACCCATCTCCCATGCAGAAATAATAAAGGACATCACTGCACTACCCCAGTACAAGGTGGGGTCGGATCACCAGTCATAGCGCACTTGTGGACATTACTCCCAGCTTGGGAAAAGGGGCAAGTTAGACTGGTGTGCTGCCGCTTTCTCTTAAATGAGTGAGGGATAGAGTCAGGCTCAGAGGTTTACAATCTAGCATCACCACAAAACAAGCAGCACCGTGATGGGGAGTGGGGCTCGCAGGGTAGTCCCAGCATACAGCAGGCCAAATGGCCTCTTTCTGCAAAGTTACATTCGACATTCAATGGACTTCCCACCTGTAATTTTTGCTGATGTGATACAGGTGAGCTCAGCGACTATCTTTCACCCTATTCTATAGCTTCTGCATATTGATGTTGCACACTACACAAGAACATAATATTGTCCTACTTGACAACTGTAACTACACTTCAAAATCACTTGATTTGATGCAAAGCACTTTGCCTTGTCACATTGTTGTGTAGGCTGCTATTTAAATGCACCTTTTTTCTTCTTTTTTTTCCCCATGATATCAGAACAGAATTAGGTCATCGGCCCATCGAGTCTGCTGCACCATTCAATCATGACTGAGATGTTTGTCATTCTCACTCTCCTGCCTTCTCTCTGTAACTCTTGATCCCTTACTGATCAAGAACCTATCTATCTCCGTCTTAAATACACTCAGTGATTGGCCTTCACAGTCCTCTGCAGCAATGAGTTTTACAGATTCACCACCTTCTGGCTGAAGAAATTCCTCCTCATCTCAGTTCTGAAGGGTCGTCCCTTCGCTCTGAGACCGTGCCCCTGGGTTCTAGTCGTTCCTACTAGTGGAAGCATCCTCTTCATGTCCACTCTATCCAGGCCTCTCAGTATTCTGCGAGCTTTAATTAGATCTCCTCTCAGCTTTCTAAACTCTGTCAAGTACAGACCCAGAGTTCTCAGCCACTTCTCATATGACAAGCCCTTCATTCCCCCGGGATCATTCTTGTAAACTTCCTCTGAACCTCCTCCAGCACCAGTATATCTTTCCTTAGATATGGGGTCCAAAACTGCTCACAACATTACAATGCAATCTGACCACTGCCTGGGCGGCATGGTGGCACAGTGCTAAGCACTGCTGCCTCACAGAGCCAGAGATCCGGGTTCAATTCCCGCCTCAGGCGACTGACTGTGTGGAGTTTGCACATTCTCCCCGTGTCTGCGTGGGTTTCCTCCAGGTGCTCCGGTTTCCTCCCACAGTCCAAAAATGTGCAGGTTAGGTGAATTGGCCATACTCAATTGCCCATAGTGTTAGGTGAAGGGGTTAATGTAGGGGTATAGGTCTGGGTGGGTTGCTCCTCAGAGGGTCGGTGTGTTGGGCTGAAGGGCCTGTTTCCACAGTGTAGGGAATCTAATCTAATACATCCTCAACATCTCTGCTCTTGTAACCTAGCCCTCTCAAAATGAATGTGAACATTACACTGGCCATATGTACACACGGCATGCTGTGCATGGGCTTAAACTACAGCTTCCTACACACTGGAACATTCCAGACCTGTCACATGTGATGATGAGGTACTCTGGCCTGAAAGATAAAGTGCCTCATGGTGATGGCACTCTCTGCTAAGCTATACTGTAATCGGAGGTTCAATTTGAGCCTTGGATCCTGAAGGGATTACAATCTGCACTGCTCAAATAGATCTGCGAGCTCCCTCTGTTTTGTGCTGCAGCTGCTGGTCGCTGACCCCTAAACTCAATGAACTCCAAAGGACAATGCAAAACTGCAAGGAGCATTGAACAGGAAGGCGCATTGCACCTACACGCCTTCATTTATCTTTACGCAAGAAGGCTGGCATGTCTTTTCTCTCCTTGAGCACTCATCACTGTTAACTTTCTCACCCAGTTTTCAGTCAATTGCCCTGGTCAGTGCCAGCAGGCTGTCTGACCACAGGTGGCTTCACCCTGCCCTCACCACCAACCCCCCCACCCCGGTGGAACTCCAATGTGAGATTGTACATCAGAAACTCAAGAGTCACAGAGTCATCGAGATGTACAGCACGGAAGCAGACCCTTCAGTCCAACCTGTCCATGCCGACCAGATATCCCAACCCAATCTAGTCCCACCTGCCAGCACCTGGCCCATATCCCTCCAAACTTTTCCTCTTCATGTACCCACCCAGATACCTTTTAAATGTTGCAATTGTATCAGCCTCCACCACTTCCTCTGGCAGCTCATTCCATACACGCATCACCCTGTGTGTGAAAAAGTTGCCCCTTAGGTGCCTTTTATATCTTTCCCCTCTCACCTTAAACCTATGCCCTCTAGTTGTGGACTCCCCCATCCCAGGGAAAAGGCTTTACCTTACTCATGCCCCTCATAATTTTGTAAACCTCTATAAGGTCACCCCTCAGCCTCCAACGCCCCAGAGAAAACAGCCTCGGCCTGTTCAGCCTCTCCCTGTAGCTCAAATCCTCCAACCCAGGCAACATCCTTGTAAATCTTTTCTGAACCCTTTCAAGTTTCACAACATCTTTCTGATAGGAAGGAGACCAGAATTGCACGCAATATTCCAACAGTGGCTTAACCAATGTCCTGTATAATCCTCATCAATGATGCTGGCAAAGTGGTAAATCTTGTTTAAAAGACGTTGGTGTAATTCTTGTGGAAAAGGAACATACTGAACTCAAAATGCTAACTCTGTATCCCCTCTGTGCGGAGTTTTCTTCCTATAGTCTATCACAGGATGAAGGTGTTGCTAGCCGTCTCTAATTGGCCTGGAATGGAATGACTTGCTGGGCTATTTTCAGAGCTGTGGGACTGGAGTCACATGTAGACCAGACCAGACCAGGGTGGCAGATTTCCTTCCCTCTTAGACACCAGACAGGTTTTGATGTCACCATCACCAAGGCTCACTTTGTATTCCAGAATTATTCATTAGATTGTGATGGAATTAGACAGGAGCTTGCAGGGGTTGATTGGAGTGGTTTGTTTGCAGGCAAAGGGATCTCTGGCAAGTGGGAGGCCTTTAAAAGTGAGACAGTTAAAGTTCAAGGTCTATATGTTCCTGTGAGGGTGAAGGGCAAGGTTGGCAGGAATAGGGAACCCTGGCTGACAAGAGATATTGAGGCTTTGACCAGAAAAAAAGGGAGGTATGGCTCAGGAACAGGAATCCCTGGAGATATACAGGCAACATAGGAGTTTACTGAAGGAGGAAATCAGGAGGGCAAACAGGGGGCACGGGATAGCCTTGGTCGAGATTAGGTGAATCCAAACAGGTACTTTAAATATATTAAAGGAAAAAGAATAACTAGAGAGGCAATAGGACCCCACAAGAACCAAAAAGGACATGTATGTGTAGAACTGCAGGAGATGGACGAGATTCTCAATGACTATTTCTCCTTTGTGTTTACTGTGGAGAAAGACAAGTGGAAATATTGGACTGAATTGGATCCACAACTGGCTTGCTGGATGGAAGCAGAGGGTAATAGGGAAAGATGCTTGTCAGACTGGAGGCCTGTGACAAGTGGAGTGCCTCAGGGGTCAGTGCTGGACCCATTACTGTTTGTTATCTACATCGACGATTTGGATGAGAATATACAAGGTATGATTAGCAAGTTTGCAGATGACAACAAAATAGGAGGTATCGTGGACAGTGAGGAAGGTTGTCAGAAATTGCAGCAGGACCTTGATCAGCTGGGGAAGAGGGCCGGGAAATGGCAAATGGAGTTTAATATAGATAGAGACATGTGAGGCCTTGCATTTTGGAAAGTCAAGTCAAGGTAGGAGTTTCACGGTGAATGGTAGGGCCTTAACAAGTGCAGTGGAACAGAGGGACCTTGGAGTTCAGGTGCCCGGTTCTCTAAAAGTGGAGTTACAGGTAGACAGAGCAGTGAAGAAGGCTTTTAGCACACTGACCTTCATCAGTCAGGGCACTGAGTATAGACGTTGGGAAGCTATGTTGCAGTTGTGTAGGACCTTGGTGAGGCCGCACTTGGAGTATTGTGTTCGGTTTTGATCACCTTGCTATAGGAAGGATGTTATTAAACTGGGAACAGTGCAGAAGAAATTTACAAGGATGTTGCCTGGACTCAATGGTCTGAGCTAAAGGGAGAGGTTGGACAAGCTAGGACTTTTTTCTTTAGAGCATAGGAGAGTGAGGGGGGACCTTATAGAAATGTATAAGATCATAAGGGGCATGGATAGGGTGCATGCACTCAGTCTTTTTTCCCCAGAGTTCGGGAATTAAGGACTCGAGGGCATCAGTGTAAGTTTAGAGGGGAAAGAATAAAAGGGAGCCTGAGGGACATCTTTGTTACATAGAGGGTGGCACGCATAAAGAATGTGCTGCCGGGGAAGTGATTGAGGCGGGTACATTAACAATATTTAAAAGGCATTTGGACAAATACATGGATGGGAAATGTTTAGAAGGATATGGGCCAAGTGCAGAGAAATGAGGTGAGTGTGGATGGACATTTTGGTCGGCATGGACCAGTTTGTGCTGTAGGACTCTACGACTAAATTCAAACTCAATCAGATGTCATGACAATTTTGAACCAACTGTCCCAGAGCATTATCCAAAGCCTCAGCTTTCCTAATCTGGTGGCATTGGTGCTAATGCCAACATCTCCCATAAATGGTGCCACAAATGCTGAATACTTCCAACACGCTGTGATTTGACAACATGTGAGGCATTACGCCTGAGGAAACTCCCCCTGGTCTTTAATGCACATTGATCACAGGATCTTTTGCAGCAAACTGAGAGGCTGAAGAGACAGATCAGAGCAGCTATTTTATGAGCTACTCCCCTACACAATGAGACCATCAATTTGCAACTCAATTCAATTCTATCACTTTAGACTTCTCGTTTGCAAAAAAAAACAACCAATCTTGGATTTCAAATTCACCACATTTGTCTTTTGAGTTTGAAAATTCTAACATCCCCTGTGTGTAGCAATCTTTCTTAATTTCACTCCAGGAAAATGTGGCAGCAGGTTTTAGACTATGCTCCCGGTCCTAGACTCCTCAACCAGTGGAAATCATGTCTCTCTACCTGGCCTCGCCCCTTTATATCTTCAAAATTTTAATTCAATCACTTTCTAAATTCCATGGAATACAACACTGGGATTATGGAATCTCTCCTTGTAATTTAACCCTTATGAGTCAAGATGTCACTCTATTAAACTAGATTCCACTTCCTCCAAGACCATGATATTGCTTATGGGGTGAGGAGTCCAGACTGCTTACTGTACTATTGGAGTGGCCTAACTAGGGCATTGTATTCTTGAAGAATGCCTTTGACCCTGCTGTTCACTAGTCCCCAGACACAAAGACTAGAAGTTCATTTGCCTTTTTGACTAATCACTGTAACAGTTGACAATGTTTCAATAACCCGTTCGCATGGACACACCCAAGTTTCTACAGGCCCTCACCGTTTACTATTTATGTCCATATAACCTTACACTTGCTGACGTATATGGTCAATAGTGAAACGTATCAAGGCACACCAGGCAGCACATCTTGACAATTAAAAATTCAATATCTTATTTGAAAGACAGCGCCTCCAACAATGTGATGCTCTCTCAACACTGAACTGCAGTGTGATGTACCTGAATGCCTACAGTGGTACTTGGATAAATGATTGCAAGATAGGAGTGGCATGTACTGAGTGAAGTTCAGTGTACTGTCTCCACAACAGTTTCATGCTTTGAATGTGCATGGCTTCATTATCCTTTGGGCTTTACAGTGTCCTACCACAATGTCTTGAGCAGTGAACAGATAAAAGAGAAACTTAAGCAATAAGTGCTCATCTTCCATGGGATTCCCAGGATGTTGTCACAGGAGCCTTGGTGAGTTACTGCAATGCACCTTAGACATGGTACACACTGCTGCCAGTGGAGGGGTGTGGTAGAAGGGGTGACAATTAAGCGGAGGTTGCTCTGCCCAGGATGGTGTCAAGCTTCTTGGGTGTTGTTGGATCTGCTAGGCAAGTGGGGAGTATTCTATCACACTCCTGGCTTGGGGGGTGGGGGAGAATGCAAGGAATATACGAGACATACACTGGTGCCCACAAAACCTGGGGTCCCTGCTATTTACAATGATGGAATGAATGGTCATTCATGGACTCTGGGTACAGAACAGGTTTATAGGGCTGTATGGTTGTTTTGGTGGTCAGAACTAATTGGGTGGACTGAAATTTGAGGTGTGAGGCCAACAGATCGTGTTTACAAAAGCTGCATTGATGTAACGCCACTTCGTTGAAGGCCATGATGTCAACATGAGGAAAAGCTGAGCTTGAGTTTTGTGACATGTCCCATCTTACATCAGGGGTTTCCTTGTTGGAAGCTGCAATGTATTAGGCCAGGGCACAACTGAGTGACATTTGAGCTTTGAGTGACATCCCAAGACAAGTTGTAGGTCAGGCTAACCCAAAGCCGTGGTTTTGCCCATCAGGGCGACTGCCTGAGCATCTAGCAGTGCTGCTACTGTCAGAAAATTCCAGAACTGATGTGAGGAGGAAGGAAGTTGCACCTTGCATTGAATCAGTCGGAAGCTGTATTGATACGAAGACGTGTCATTTTGTCCAACAGGCTGGACTACGTGAACTGCAGCTTACCCGGAGTGAATGGGGCTGGAGACCAGGTTGACATTGTCAAGAGTATCTGCCGTCCAGCTGAACCTCTTCAAAGAGTCACTGTCGTATTCTCGAGAAACCGCCAGGTGCTGCAACCAAAATGTGGAGAGAGAGGAAAACATAGTGAGCTGTTAAAATATCATTCTCAGTCAGAACACAACGGCTCATCTTCCAGAAATGGGGTTTGAAAGCGGAACAACACAGACAATGGGAGAGACGATGCTGGCCCTTGAACCTGCTCTGTCACTCTACTTCGCGACTCCTCTATCCCATTTTCAGACCATTGCTCCAACCCTCTTAGCTAAGAACATGAGCACAGCTAACGTCTCAGCAAAAACACGCCAAGACCACTTGAACAAGCCCTGTTCAGGAAATACTCCAAGGTGGTCAGGTGATTGGACGTGTAGGTGTGAGGGAACAAATCGGAACAAGAAGTTGCAATATTAAACATAGTGTAGGAGCACATTACTGCAGATGCTGGAATCTGTACTGAAAACAACAAATGCTGGAAATCACAGCGGGTCAGGTAGCATTCATGAAGAGAGAGCAAACTAAAGTTTCAAGTCAAGATGATTTCATCTAGACTTGAAACTTTAGCTTGCTCGCTCTTCATGAATGCTGCCTGACCCGCTGTGATTTCCAACATATTTTGTTTTCAGTCCTGCAATATTAAACCTCCACTCGGTACTTTTGTAAAAGGAAATGGCCAACTGAAATTCATCCGCAATTGCAATATTCAAGAGCCAGTATTGTACAAGAATTCCAATGTGAGCTCCAGTCTTGGGAGGTACAGGAAGGGTCCCTACGGTTAAATAGTTGATGGGGTAGCATTACTTTGTTACAAAGTGAATAGTTGCAAGTATTGGATGTTGTAAATGATACTGAGCCTTGCACTTTTACAAAGTGTGTGAGAGGAACAGTTGGAGGGAACCTTTTAGGGGCATGAACTAATTAGTAACAGTTACCACTGCTTTAGAAGCAGGCACTCATCTTGGCTAATGAGTTGGATCTCTTTGAGAACAGGATGAACAATTGATTGGGGGGGGGGGGAGAAAAAGAAAGAGAGACAGTAGATGTTATTGACTTGAGTTTCTGGGTGGTACTGAGCCATATACAAAGTCCAAGCCCTCAGCACAAATGGTAATGTATCAAATTGGATGGGAATATATTTGATTGGTGAGCAGTAAATCATAATCAGAGACCAATAGTTGCTTGGTCGTCACTGAGCAGCATTAGCTCACTTGATGCAATGGCCTCAGAGATTACTATTGCATTGCTAATGGATGTTTATTGTCACCACAGACAAAGTCATAACAGAGGTGTGAATTAGTCAACATAACCCACATTCACTTCCATGGGAGCTGTGCAAATCAAGCTCCATATGTTATGGAGTCTCCATTCTGATGCCAAGAAAGGACGCAAGTAAAATGGACTCTCTTAATCTGCCCTTCAATGGGTAAGAATCTGCAGTGTACACCAGCAGGCCCAAAGAAGAGGGGTAAATGAAGAGCTAATCTGGGAAGTGAGATGGAGATCCTGTCAACTGCTCTTTAAAATGTTTTCCTCCCCGTTTCCCAGTCAGCCAGATGGACAGCCAAGTGAGGTACTGGGTAGCAATGGTCCACAATGGTAAGGGGGTAGAGGTGGAATACATGGTTGGAAGCTCAAGGAGGGGTGGTGCCCTGGAAGACTGGGGGAAGTCATGAACAGAAGATGAGGTAGAGGTCACAAATGGAGGTTTGAGAAGTAGGAAATAGTTTATGAATGGAATGTCATGCTGCAGACATCCCATCTCCATTCAACTGACATAATATATAATGAGCAAAATTAGGCCATTCGATCCATCAAGTCTGCTCCACCATTTAATCACAGCTGATATGTTTCTCATCCCCATTCTCCTCGTAACCTTTGTATCCCTCACTAATCTAGAACCTATCTACCTCTGTCTTAAAGGCGCTTGATGGCTTGGCCTCCACAGTCTTCTGCAGCAATGAGTTCCACAGATTAATCCCCCTTCGGTTGAAGAAATTCCTCTTCACCTCAGTTCTAAAAGGTCGTCCCTTTACTCTGAAGGTATGCCCTTTGGGTCCTGGTCTCGCCTACCAGTGGAAACATCTTTTCCACGTTCACTCTATCCAGGCCCCGTCGTATTCTTTAAGTTTCAATCAGATCCCCCACCCCCACCATCCTGCTAAACTCCGAGTACAGATCTAGAGTCCTCAAATACTCCTCATATGACACACCCTTCATCCCCGGGATCATTCTTGATAACCTCCTCTGGACTCCCTCCAAAACTGCTCATTATATTCCAACAGTGGTCTGATCAGACACAGGTATCTCAAGCGTCTCGTAAGAGATTTATTCCCTTCTCCAGGCGGTAAAGGTGTCAAGGTGGTGACATCTGTCATGTCCGTGTCAGATTCTGAGGTGTCTTCAACAGTAGACGGAGAGGCAGAACCCACGGATACCGACTGCCTTTCCGACTGTTCCGAGGAGCCAGGCACATTTTCCTCCCGCACCGTTTGCAAGTTTGCAGCTTTCACAGGGTCCACGTGCTTATTCTGAACTGCCGCACCTACCTCAACTTTATACATCACTTGAGCTGACCCTCGTGTTGACCATGCCTCTTCCCCATGCTGGGCCATTCCCATGGCTCCTACACCAAACTTAGTCCCCAGAATTAACCTGCCTCTCTCTCTGGCTTCCAGGAGCCTTGTGTTTGGCACTGGCGTTCCTGATGCCGTTTCACCCTCACCCCATGTCCGGGAAGATCAGATTTAACCTGGTGTGGAGTCTTCTCGCCATTAGCAACTCTGCTGGAGCTATCCCTGTGGTTGTATGAGGGTGGTCCAATAATCAAACAGGAACTGGGACAGTTTGGTATCTAGTGAAGTGGTAAGCTGCTTCTTCAAAAATGCCTTCAAAGTTTGGACTGCTCTTTCTGACAGAACACTGGATGATAGATGGTATGGAGCTGTCCTCATATGTTGAACGCCATTTGACTTTAGAAAATATTCACGTTCCCTGCTGGCAAATGATGGCCCATAATCTGTGAACATTTAACCAGATGTTTACTTTGATTGGTTCTGATTTGGATGTTGCTAAGCAATTTAATTGTTCCAAACTAGATGTAGGTGTACTCTCTAGAGTGTGCACTCTCCTGCTTAATGGTCTATGGGTTCTCTTAACTTAGAGTCAGAGTCATAGAGAGTCATAGACATGTACAGCATGGAAACAGACCCTTCGGTCCAATCCCTTCATGCTGACCAGATATCCCAACCCAATCTAGTCCCACCTGCCAGCACCCGGCCCATATCTCTCCAAACCCTTCCTTTTCATATACCCATCCAAATGCCTCTTAAATGTTGCAATTGTACCAGCCTCCTCCACTTCCTCTGGCAGCTCATTCCATACACGTACCACCCTCTGTATGAAAAAGTTGCCCCTTAGGTCTCTTTTATATCTTTCCCCTCTCACCCTAAACCTAAACCCTCTAGTTTAGGACTCCCCCTACCCTCTCTATGCCCCTCATGAGTTTATAAGCCTCCATAAGGTCACCCCTCAGCCTCCGACGCTCCAGCGAAAACAGCCCCAGCCTGTTCAGCCTCTCTCTATAGCTCAAATCCTCCAACCCTGGCAACATCCTTGTAAATCTTTTCTGAACCCTTTCAAGTTTCACAACAGCCTTCCAATAGGAAGGAGACCAGAATTGCACGCAATATTCCAACAGAGGCCTAACCAATGTCTGTACAGCCGCAACATGACCTCCCAACTCCTGTACTCAATACTCGGACCAAGTATTGGGAGATCATGTTGCGGCTGTACAGGATTTAGTGGGACTCTTTTGCTGTCTTGAATCTGCATACTGGCAGCAAATACAACAGCTTGGCAGCCGGATCCTGAAGACAATTTTCACCGCTTGGCCAAGGTGTGGCTTTGTTTTGGAGTTTTGCTGTGGGCTGAACTAGAGTCCGAGCTTACTTTCACAATCAGGACTCCCGAGGATTTAGTGGGACTCTTTTGCTGTCTTGAATCTGCATACTGGCAGCAAATACAACAGCTTGGCAGCCGGATCCTGAAGACAATTTTCACCGCTTGGCGAAGGTGTGGCTTTATTTTGGAGTTTTGCTGTGGGCTGAACTAGAGTCCCTCTGTTCAGGACAGGTCCTGAGTGAGGCTGTGCAATTGCCTTCACGGGCTTTTGCCCGAAACGTCGATTTTGCCTGTCCTCGGATGCTGCCTGAATTGCTGTGCTCTTCCAGCACCACTGATCCCTCTGTTCAGGACAGGTCCTGAGTGAGGCTGTGCAATTGCCTTCACCCAACTGGTGTTCCCCAAGCTCAGATAGAGAGCGCCCTCTTCCATTGGAATACCCTGCAACTTATTTGCTCCACTTTCTGCATTTTCCAATCATAAAGCCAGTTGTGGTGCCTGACTGAAGTCCATTGGGTGTCAGCTAGTAGGTTCTTTTGCATGGTTACAACCTTAATCCGACATACCAAACTGTCCCATTAAGGGTTATACCAGAGTCACATGCATCTTCCAGACATTTAACCTCGTCAAAAATCCCAGTGCGGATTTCCCTAGTTCTTGAATTGCTGAGTAAAAACAATAGTGACTCAAAATTAGAGGAAGCTTGGGATCGTAATATTCCTTCACAAAATCCATCGATTTTGAAAGGTTTTAGTGTCTGGTGCCTCAGAGAAACTTAGGCTCCTCATAGCCAAAAAAGCTGCAGGTCCACATGCTGTCAGGAGAATTACTTGTTGCTTTTCATTTGCCCTGATGTCATTTGCCCAGGGAACGTAACGCATTCTTTCCACGAAGACTTCCCAGTCTTCAACAGCAGGATCGAATGAGTCAAGCCTCCCAAATACCAGCATGATGACAGAAATGCTTAGCCCAACTCAAGGATGACCGTTACGAGTGAATTTTGTCAGGGACATGCTTTGCACTCGTCGCCACTGAATTAACTCCACAGAGACCGGTATCACTAAGTCACTCTTTACTTACACATGGAGAGTCCATGTCACTGGTCTGGCTTCCTCAGAGCCAGCTCTCAGAGTGAGCAGAACCTCTGACACTCCTGTTATATCTGTCAGCCAGGGCTCCCTGACTGGACCAGATTAACAGCCCCAATCAGGGAACTCATATTCTATGACGTCTACCTGGCTAACCGCGTTACAATCCCTACAAGGTAAAGTTCAAATAAGCAGTTTGATAAGTGGAGCGTTCCCTCAACAGGTGTAATTATTGTGGAATTGAATTACTCAAGACTTTTAAATGATGCAAATTTTATTTCAGCCATTGTCAATGACAGGAGAGCTGTACGTCTGTAGCTTGAAGATAAATTAAACATGTGTTTAAAAGAATGTCAATTGTATGACTTGAGGCAAGCCTGTAGGTAATGAGTTCCTAATCAATGCTGATCATCCATTCCTCATGGATTAATGAAAATCCTGGGAACAGAGGTAGGATTCTGTGGAGGAGGAACTCAATTGAAAAAGACAGGGGGAAATACAAAACTTGCAAGAGTGGTCACGCAGGTATGATAACGGCAGGTAATCACCAAGTGACTGTCAACAATAACCATTCATGGATTTGGTAACTGATGTGCTGGTGCATGTAAAAAGAAAATTAAACCTTTTTCAGCACCGCACACCAGTTGTAGGTGGTCAGAATTTAGTGTTCAATGTTCATTTAGACTTCCAGATTATGACAGGTTCTCATTTAGTAAATGGGAAAAAAAATCCTTTCCAAAAGTGAGTAAATGAATGCAAGATCATCATCATGAGGGCTGTTAACTCATTCAATGTCCCAGGTGAGACCTCTTCTGGAATATTGTGTCCAGTTCTGGTCTCCCTGCTATAGGAAGGAGATTATTAAGCTATAGAAGGTTCAGAAGAGATTTACCAGGATGTTGCCGGGTATGGACAGCTTGAGTTATAAAGAAAAGCTGGGTGGGCTGGGACTTTTTTCACTGAAGTGCAGGAGGTTGAGAGGTGACCTTATAGAAGTTTATGAAATCATGAGGGATATAGATAGGGTTAATGGTAGGTGTCTTTTCTCTAGGATGGGCAAATTTCAAGACTAGGGGGCACAATTCCAAGGTGAGAGATTTAAAAAAGACACGATGGGCAATTTTCTTTTATAGTTTGAACGTGGAATGAACTTCCTGAGGAGGTAGTGCATACAGGCACAATTACAACATTTGAAAGACACTTAGATAAATACATGAATTGGAAAGGTTTGGAGGGATATGGGCCAGGAGCAGGCAGGTGGGACTAGTTTAGTTTCGGATTATGTTTGGCGTGGATTGGTTTGATCGAAGGGTCTGCTTCCGTGCTGTATGACTCTATGAGGAACAGGAATAGTTATGGGAGCAGAATCATTGATAGCTTTTAAAAGAAATGTGAATAAATATAGAGCATATTTCATTAGTATATAGGGAAGAGGCACAGAACTGGGGCTAAATGGCACAGGTCATACTGAAAGATGGCAAACACAAGTGTGACATAAATGGCCGCCTCTGCATTATATAACTGTTTGATTCTAACTGCATCACCTAGAAATGAAAAGTCTTATACGTGAATTAAACATTAGTCCTAACACCTTTCTTTACCTGCCAATTGTACAAATGGAACATACAGTTCAATTTAATCTCCCTGCAAGCTGGTAGATGATAATTACTTACCTTCAGTGAGTTGCTCACTACTGGTCCCCCCATGGAAGGTGCAAGTTCCGGTTGGAAACCCTGCTGAACCAAAAGGAAGATCAAAAGATGCCGTTAATCCTCGAAAGACTCTCGCAGGAACCCGGGAATTGGCAAGGACGGGGGCTGTGCCAGCAGACGGAAGGGAAGTCTTGGCAACTTTGCTTAAGATTGAGGGTAATGCAGCCTCCACTGTTGCCAACCCCTGGTCTGAGTTTGCACACTTGCCCAAGATTGGAATTTTAACGTTTAAAACCACGAGAGGCGATTTCCTCAAAACTGCAAAACATTCTTTAGAAACATGCTTGCAAATTTTACTGCATATGCAGAACAGGCAATTCCTTCAGCGATACATCTTTTTTAAAAAAAAAATTCCTCCCTGGCATTACAATTTGGACTTTTCCCTCAGGGATGTGAAGGGAAAGGCAACATGTCCTTATTAATATGTGACTGCAAAAATACCACAATTGGCATCTGTACAACAAAATGATCAGTGCTAAATGAGTCTAAAGGTCTTGTAGCAGAAGACCACATATACCAATGAATGTGTTAACGCGATTGTTACTGCTGTGAATGTCTAAGAATTACATTTGATTATTGGAATTTGGAAAGCACAACAATTGTTTCTTTCTTCGTGTTACTCTGGCTTGGCAATGAAGTGATCAACCACGTCAAGTAATTGTTAGAAAATAAAGTGAACACTCCTTGAGTTATGAAGATGCCATGGATCACATTGTAACAGCTTGAAGTAATATTGAGAGAGTTTTGATCTGATATGAAAACTACCCAATGTGACTAATCACTCTTGGCACTAATTGTCTCGAGCATTTTGTTTTTCATGCAGGGTCTGCTAGACTAATTTGTAAGAGTTTATAACATTCCAGGGCATATTATGAGCAAATGCCGGAAATTTGTAACAGAAGGTCCTTGAGGTACTATTCCCATTGCCAAATATTTCAGCTTGAAATGTTCTGAGCTGTACAAGAGCCACTGGGGATAGAAAAAAGTGTTGCATTGGCGTATAAACCTTTGTACTTCTTTACTAAGTTTAGCTCTTCCAACTTGTCACACCATGGGTACACCCAGTTCAATTGATTCCTCTACTAACAACCAAGCATCTAACATTGCGGGAAATCAAGAGAGTAGGAAGAGATAATGCACTCTTACATTACGTTAATGGCGACGAGATCGTGAGTGTTAAGAGTAGCACTGAATAACGTTCAAAAATTAGGGGCATTATTTCAATCTTAATTCACAACGAAGAGTTGTTAGTTTTTCAAATTTAATCCCAAAACTGCACGCAACTTTTACACCAATTCTAATAGAATAATCTCTTCGATGTCATGAGATATTCAGTAATTTAAGACTGTCCACTTTAGAAAGATGCTGTTTCTGATGGTCTGCCGGTGTTGGACTAGTTTGAAGAAGGTCAAAGATCACATGACACCAGGTTATAGTCCAACAGGTCTATTTGAACACCCGCTCCTGAGGAGGGAACAGGGCTCTGACAGCTTGTATTTTTAAATAAACCTGGCGTCGTGTGATTTTTGACCACTTCTGATGGTAAGTGAGGGATTCTGGGTACAACTGATGTTTTTGTAATGGTCTTAGACTGGCAAACCAAAGACCATGAGTTCAAATCCCACGGTGCCATTGTGCTTTGAAATTGAATTCAGTAAATCTCAGCGGGTGGCAAGAGAGGAAAAGAAAAGACCATCACAAAAATCCAAGGAGGTCACTAACATTGTTTGGAGGAGGCAATGCTTCCTTACAGAACATGCTTGGCATCTAGTGCCAATCGAGGTAATTGAGGATGGCCAATTAACCCGTGCCCAGTTGGTGTTACCCACAGTCAAGAACAAATAATGTAGAGAGAGTATTGGCAGTGAGCAATTGAAAATTTCATTCAACACTGGTCTGCAACAGAATGACACAGACATTGAAAGGGAAGGGGCTTTCAAAAGTGGTAGTGGGCACCTTAAATTTGGGATTACTATTACTGACAACGCAGGAATACGAAGCCGGTATTACGTAAGGTCTGTTTAGCTCAGTTTGTGGATGGCTAAGTTGGTTGGAGTGCCTAGGAACATCAGCTCTGCTTCATTGTTTGAATGTGTGATTAAAATCAAGTGTTATCGTGCCCGAACCAGAGGACACTGAGGCAATCTCACTAGAAGTAAAAGGGAAGACGGTGGGAAAATATTCTGCCACTTTAGGGAAGGGCACTTTTTGTCACCTTCCTCTCAAATTGCTATTGTTAACTTGAGCAGGGAATTATCTCCCTTCACTGCACAAGAGTTCAGTGGTTGAAACGTTTGGTGAACAATGGGGGCTTTGACATCTCAGACGTCTTTAGAACGATGCAGGAATGGACTGTTACAGATTGAGCAGACGTTAAACTGTGGTCGCCAAATAGCAGTAAGCATTTTCCTAGTTCATTCAAATATTGATCTAGCAAATTTAATGATAGTTAAAGAGTATTTTGGGGGGGGGGGGGGGGTGCTGCTGCAAATCTTGATAATTTCAAACCAACCTGCTCCAAGATGTTATTACACACCTGTGGAGAAGGTGGGACCTACATAAAAGAATATCTTCTGACTTGTCGGGTTGTTGGTTTCAGAAAGACTGATGGTCATTCAATTTAGGTTCCGAAAACAATAGAGAAAATTTTAAGTTTAACCGGAGGTCGAGCATTAAACAAAACAACACAACTTTTTTTTTTTAAAAGGGTGGAAACAGGAACAGGCTTCAATTTAACTCGATGCACTTTCCATTTGCAATCAATCAAATGAAGTAGACAGCAAGCAAATTGGTGATGATGGGATGTTACAGAGGTAATGTCCTTCCTCAGGGAATGGGGAACTAATGGTAACAATGTCAACCTGTGACAATCGCAGCTGGCAATATTGAGCCGTTAGATGGGATAGAGGCACAGTTGTTCACTCCAGTGTTGTACATTACATTGAAAACACAGCCAACGTCAGGTACTCTAAACTACAATACAGCAGGCATTCAGATGTGAACTTACCGCCTCCTTTGTCATCTCTTCAATCAGGATGCTGTCCCTTGTGTACGGACTCCGGTTCAGCGTGTATGACCTATCCGAACTGAAGGAGCGAAGGCTGTTGTGTTTACAAGTTACCAATCAAGGGGTAGATGATAATCAGGCAGGCAGAGGGGAGGAAAAGAAACTTATTAATGCATGCAGCTTCCAGGGGAGCTGGATGGACAGAGGGGGGAGGTCATGAAAGGAAACCCACCAACAGCACCCAAAAACCAAACAAACCAAATGCAACAAAAAGAGAATTTTTTTTCTTGTTATTTCCAGATATCATTTAAAAAAAGATCAAATGGCAAAAAGTCTTTGTTCGGATGAGCTCAAACAAAAGGTTGAAATTATGAAAAGGGACTGAGCAAAACCTGTTCTCCCCCCGATTCCTTGCTCCGACACTCATGCCACCAGTACTGAACCAAGGCAGGCTGAAAATCAGCTGCAGCTAAAACCTGACTTTCTGGGGAGAAAGATAATCCCTCACAGCAGCAGAAGGATGGACTGACCAATGAGTCAGTTGTGTATCACTCAATGTGCTGCCTGAACAATAGGCTCCTGCATTTCCTCCCAGCAAATACATGTTTTTGCAGCATTTGATATCCTGAGGATAAGACGGCGCTCTTTTGCGAATTCGGACAAATGAAAAATATGAACAGCAAAAGCTTTCAGGTCATTTTAAAATCGAGGATCAACTTTCTTAGAACTGTCTCCTCACCACCTTCAATCAAACCAGCTGCATAAGCAACCGAAATCTGCCTGTACACTAACTTTGCAGGGAAACAACCCGTGAGTATACGCAGTAAAGTGCCCTCTGTCATTCACCAGACTGTTATCAAGCACTGACACCAAGACACAATAAGACAATATTAGTGACCGTGACATAGTGAAGGAGGAGAATGAGATAACACAGAGATGGAGAAGTTTGAGAGATGAGTAGAAAGTGGCCTGCTTCCACACTATCTGGATTCTATTCCAAATTCTATCACAAAAGTTCCAGCTAACTGGGACACAACTGTTGCTCCTTAGTTAGGACTGACTCCATGACTTACTATAAAAGGACTGGCGACCAGATTTACTCAACACTATTTTACAATCTGTACACAAGTTGGCTTGAAAAAGTGTTTCCAACACAAGATGCACCCCACATGCCTAACACCCTATTTTGGATTGAAGGGTTTCTCACATTTTGCAAATGGAGGTGCATTTTAAAAAAAAATTCAAAGGTTAAAAATGGTTTCAAAACAGTAGCCACCTTTGGTGAGGAGTGACAAAACCTTTGAATTTTGGGTTTTAAAAAGAAGGACTGTCCTGAAGGAAATAACCTTATTGGGGACCAGTGGCTAAAAACTGCCTTGAAAATGTGTTGCTGGAAAAGCGCAGCAGGTCAGGCAGCATCCAGGGAACAGGAGAATCGACGTTTCGGACATAAGCCCTTCCTCATTCCTGAAGAAGGGCTTATGCCCGAAACGTCGATTCTCCTGTTTCCTGGATGCTGCCTGACCTGCTGCGCTTTTCCAGCAACACATTTTCAGCTCTGATCTCCAGCATCTGCAGACCTCACTTTCTCCTAAAAACTGCCTTGGCAGGTGCCAGTAGAGGTACTGGCCGCTCATGCGACTTCAGAACAGACTATTCCTGGTCTAGTGTGTATACAAACACACATATATGCATAGTTCAATGCAAATACCATACAGTTCATATTTTGTCTTCTGCACATTGTGTGCAATTTCTTCACTTTGGTGAACTGCAGAGAAATTGGACTGCGTTATATAGTAGATCATAAGTGGATTGGAATATTGTGGATACTAAAGTCCAGGGGGCAGCATAGCCTACTACATATCCTTTCACTGCAAAAGACAAAGTGGGGGTTTTAAAAAAATAAAACATTTTTGTATCCCTATACCCACGAACATTATTCACAGCTGATGAATGTATGTAATATTCCAATTCTGCAAATAAGTATCCTGCCGGCAGCCTATCACTGCAAAGCTCTCAAGTTTTCAAACGAAACCAATTGCAATTAAAGCAAAGGACCAACCTTTCAGAATTAAAATGAGAATGGGAAGACAAAAAGCAGGGTCCAAAAAGAGCCTTCTGAACCAACGTGGTGCCCCTGGAAGATACATACAAAGGCAGGCTTAAAAACTAACATGCCAGCCGTCAGACTACAGCAACAGCAAATCAAAAGGCGAAGGGGAGGGGAGCAGCCAAGACTTAAACCCCTGACCAGGCTCGAGAGATAGGGTTCAGCATTAATAGCATCACACCAGTGCTTTTAAAGGGTTAGACCCCTTGTCAGCAGGAGGCAGAAAGCAGCAGTACTCGTCGTGTTGGTTGACAGAGTCTATTAGAAATCACAAAAATTCCCGTTCAAAAAGTTATTCAAAAACATCAAAAGCACAACTTCCCAGAAGGACCGCTGTCAAAATCTGGACTCGACAGCCAGTCACAAAATACTTACCATTAAGTAGTTTGACAAAGACTTTAGATCAGTTGGATTCATCTGATAAAATGACAAGGAACTCACTTGGTTGCAAAAATAGCCAATGGATAGTCAGTTTATTTTGTTTTAAAGATACTTCAGTTCATTTTAATGAGCTTGTGTGCTGAGTGACGTGGGGCTTTGGTCTGGGTGCAGTGGGTGTGGACTCTGGAAAGTGAGAATTGGAGAGAGAAAGGAAGTCAATAAATTATTTCATGCTGCTGCAGACACTCCTGAGCTCAAGAGGAGGGATTTTCCTCTGTTTTTGTGGATCGGGATTAGCAGACCAGAGGATTAATCGTGGAGAATTCTAATTTTCAATCCTCGTCATCAGAAAAGAGCAGGGCAGGAAGTGAACAGGCCGGCATGTTTCTGGTGATGGAACAGAACTGATTCCTACAAATCCTCAGACTAACCTCAGCAATGGCCCGAATTGGTCAAAGTAGGCTAAGAGTGCAGTGTCTAGATTAGAGTGGTGCTGGAAAAGCACAGCAGTTCAGGCAGCATCCGAGGAGCAGGAAAATCGACGTTTTGGGCAAAAGCCCTTCATCAGGAATACAGCAGTACCTACTCACAAAGCATTAGAATCAAAGTGAAAATACTACCAAGATTACTGGAGTTCATAAGAACAGACTTCAAGAAAATGCACAATGGATTAAGAATCTTAAAAGGGGTGCAAGAAAGGGTGCGAGATTTACAACAAAAAAAGGCAGAAAGTTTCAGAAATCATCATTGAGGACACAAATCAACTTCGTTCCAGTTCAATCAAAACAAGTCAACAGGCTCGGAAGTGCAATGTAGTTAACAAGCTCTGAAGAACTAGGAGAAGTAGGCCATTCAGCCCATCGAGCCTGATCTGCTATTCAATCAGATCACAGCGGTTCTGAAAGTGGCCTTCACTCCACTTCCCTGCCGAGCCCCACATAACCTTTGCCTCCCATGCTGATGAAATATCTGTCGAACTCAGCACTCAACATATTCAATGATCCAGTCTCCACTACTCCCCGTGAAAGAGGATTGCAAATGACTGCTAACTGGTCTCAGAGAAATCCACCCCTCCTCACCTCTCCTCAGAATGGCAGACCCTTTCTTTTGAAACTTTAGATTTCCTGTGAGAGGACACAAGCTCTGAGCATCTGTCACGTCAAGCTCCCGAAGAATTTGATGTTTTAATCGGGTCAGCTGATTTGTACATTTCTGCTCCCATTTCTGCTCCCACGTGTCTGCAGCAAATTTGGAGAGGCGATATTCTATTTCTTCGAATGAATAACTTTATTAAAAGCTGTGGTCCCAGAGCAGACTGCGGGGGAAATCACTAGCCACAGCCTGCCGAAACTTGAGGAAGCACTCTCCTCTCTACCAAACCGCTACCCATCCTCTGGCATCAATCAACAGACTCACGTCCATCAGAATGCCAAAAGCATCCCCCTGTCCTTCTTTAACAGGATGTTTTCAGTTTTTCCCGGAGTGCTGATGGATCCCTAGTTTAATATCCCAGACAAAAGGCAGCGCCGATTACAGAATTCCCTCAGCACTGCGCTGCAGTATCAGTACCAATGTTGTGCTTAGTCTCTGCACAGGGGACTCTACTGAGAACTTCCTAACCCATTAAAGGTGAGAGTATCATAACCGAGCCACAGCTGATGCTAAGGGGCCGTTGGAAACTGGCTGAGACAGAGAGCAAGCTCAGAGTTGGGCCTCAGATTTAGGTTGCGCTGCGTGGTTGGAAGTGTACAGAAGTGAGTGGGGAAAAATGAAGGTGTCTGTCAGGATACTGAGTCATAAAGGCTACAACATGGACACACCGCTGGAGAGTATTCCTGGGTTGCAGACAGTTTCCATTCCGGAGTCCATTCCCAAGGCAAGGAAACAGTCCCTTTGAACTATGTTGCCCAGTTTTCACAAGTAAGCTACTCCCATTTACCTGAGTTTGGTCCATATCCCTCCATACCCATTCCATCCATGTACCTGTCCAAATGTTTCTTAAATGACAGCATTGTACTCGCTCCATTCCTACCTCTGGCAGCCTGTTCCAGACACTCAGCACCCTCTATGTGAAAGAAATCCCCCCCGGATCCTTTGTATCCCTCTCACTGTAAACCTACACCTTTTAGTTTTGGACTCTCCTATCATGAGGAAAGGCTGTGCGCTATCTACCTTAGATATGCCTCTCATGATTTTATAGACCTCTACTAGGTCACCCCTCAGTCTCCGACAATCCAGCGAAAAAGTCCCAGCCTAACCAACGTCTCCTTAACTCAAACCTTTCAGCCCAGGTAGCACTCTTTTCTAGTTGAATAATATCATTTCTACAGTCAGGTGACCACAACTGCATGCAGTCCTCCAAATGTGGCCTCACCAATGTTTTGTACAGCAGACAAGATGATCCAACCCCAACACTCAATGCTCTGACCGATGAAAGCTAGCATGCTGAACCTTCTCCTGTCTACCTGTGCCTCCACTTTCAAGGAGGTACCCCGAGGTCTCTTTGTTCCATAACATTCCCCAGGGCTCAACTATTAACTGTCCAAGTCCTGCCCTGGTTGGACCCACCAAAATGGGGCGGCACGGTGGTTCAGTGGTTAGCACTGCTGCCTCACAGCACCAGGGTCCCAGGTTCGATTCCAACCTCAGACGACTATCTGTGTGGAGTTGGCACATTCTCCCCGTGTCTGCGTGGGTTTCCTCTGGGTGCTCCGGTTTCCTCCCACAGTCCAAAGATGTGCAGGTTAGGTGAATTGGCCATGCTTAAATTGTCAATGAGATGCATTAGTCAGAGGGAAAAGGGGTTTGGGTGGGTTACTGTTGGGCCGAAGGGCTTGTTTTCACACTGTAGGAAATCTAATTTAATCTAAACAAAATGCAACACCTCATATTTATTTAAATTAAACTTCACCTGCCATTTCTCAGTCCATTGGCCCAGTTGATCAAGGTCTGCATTCATAGACAACCTTCTTCACTGTCCACTGTACCACCAATCTTGGTGTCATCAATAATATGGGTGGATTGTGCTCTCTCTCCCCCCTTCCGCATCTCCATCTAACACCCTCATATCTGTAGCTGTCTTTGTCTCACCTCTTTCACTTTGAAGAGAGAA
Source organism: Chiloscyllium plagiosum (assembly GCF_004010195.1). Taxonomy (NCBI): domain Eukaryota; kingdom Metazoa; phylum Chordata; class Chondrichthyes; order Orectolobiformes; family Hemiscylliidae; genus Chiloscyllium; species Chiloscyllium plagiosum. Next base: position 6,589,611 of record NC_057731.1, on the reverse strand, counting down.
ACACATTTGCTGTTCCTCTGTTTCTCAGCTGAACAGAGGAAAGAGGATGACCTTTGAGTTTGCACTGCTGCAGAGTGCAATCATGCTGGTTATTCTCCCTCAACTTCACCTTCCTCCCACTCTCTCGGGTTCCTCAGCATCGAAGATTCTAACTATCTCTGATTTAAAGAAGTAATTCCCAGATTGCAAACAGATTCCATTCCGGAGTCCATCCCCAAGGTGGAATGCAATGCAGGAGAATGGAAGCAGCGATTGGTAAACACAGGGAACACAAAGGTGTCAGGGTCTTTAAAATAACAAACCAGTATGGGATCAAGTTTGTGCGTACAAGTCAGACATTCGTAAGTTGAGGACTCCTTGCGTACTGATTGGATGAGCATCCACAGCTCTCAGAGACAGAGAATTCCAAAGATCCACAATCCTTCGGGTGTAAACATTTCTCATCTCACTTCAGTTCTAAATGGTCAAGCTCTTATTCTGAGACTGTTCGCCATTGTTCTAGATGGTTAGCCAGTAAGCCCATCTTCCCAGCAACCTCCCTGTCAAACCCCTTCAGAGTTTTATATTTTAAACAGCCCTTACTCTAAGTTTCAGGGAGTGCTGGCCTGGAAGGGAACTCCACACTTACTTTGTATTTCTTTACTCCACATTCTAATGTCTCCAGTCTCTATCTGTGAGGGATCCCCATACTTACTTAATTCATCTCTTCCTTTTACATACTAATAGAAACAGTGGCAATCTGCTTTGACTCGCTAGTTTATTTCCGTATTCTACTTTCTCTTAAATCTTTTCGTCATCATTCGCTGAATTCTCAAAATCCTCTCGATTCTCAGGTTTATAACACTTTTTGGTAACATTGAAAACTTTTCCTTTAAGCTCACACAACCTTTAATGTGTCTTGGAAGTCATGACTGAACCATTTTTTTTTCTTGTGGGGACTTTATATCTTAGGAGACTCATACTTGTTGCAAATTATGATGAATTTTACCAGCCTTCATCTACCATCATATCATTTCAACTAGTTTTCCGAGCTACTTTAACCAAAATGTGGTGGAGCCGGAGTTGGACTGGGATGTACAAAGTTAAAAATCACACAACACCAGGTTATAGTCCAACAGGTTTATTTGGAACTACTAGCTTTCAGAGCACTGCTCCTTCATCAGGTAACTGACGTTTTGGGCATAAGGCCTTCATCAGGAATGAGCTTGCGGAAGAAGCGTTGAATGTCACAACGTGTGTTGAATTCCTTGATTTGGGAGCATAGGGGAATGAAGGTGAGGCCTTTGCTGAGGACTGATGAAGGGCTTATCCCTGAAACGTCGACTCTCCTGCTCCTCGGATGCTGCCTGACCTGCTGTGCTTTTCCAGGAAAACACTCTCGACTGTGATCTCCAGCATCTGCAGTCCTCACTTTCTCCCAGTTGATTTTAACCAACCCATCCCTTATACCTATGTTATTTACATTGTCCAGTGTTAAAACTTGAATTCTGAACTAAACTAGCTTGTTTGGATGTTAAATTCTATCATAATATGATCACTATATCCAAGATATTATTTTACTATGGTGTTTGTAAGTACTTAAATGCGTTCCATGCTAGAAACTTTCCAATTAGTTTTCCACCTGGCTACAAATGACATCCCATGTGACTGTGACAAAGTAAGCTTTCTGTCCTTGTCTTTCTCAAGCTACTTGATCACATCATTCTGTTCAAAGACTTTGCTGCTCTCATCCAACTGGGTCGAACTTTACTCACTTGGTTTCATTCTCATCTATCCAATCAAAGCCAGAGAGTCTTTTGCAAAGGCCTTTCCTCCTGTTCTGTACTCTTAACGCTGATAGTCCCCAATGATCAATGCTCTGGCTCAACCTATTTCTCACCCACAAGCTGTCTCTTGGTGATGTTATCCAAAAGCAAGATTAGTTTTCGCATATACATTATCCCTGCTCTCACAATTCCCCTCCTGTTGCTGGATTATCAGACCGCTATACCGCATCCACTATTGGACGAGCAGAACTTCCCTCCAATTAAACATCATAAAGACTAAAGCCGAGATATTCAGTTCCTGCTCCAAACTCCATTCTGCATCTACCAGCTCCGTCCCTCTCCATGACAACCATCTGAGATGAAGCCCGACTGTTTGCAACCTCAGTGTCATGTCTGACCTCAGTTGGTTTCTGCTTGTATATTCATGTCATTACGAAGATGGTCTATTTCAATGCCTGTAACATGGCCCAATCCCATGGCTGCCTCAGCGACTTTGCTGTGAAAATCCTCAAGTATCCTCCAGACAAGGCTGATCCAAAGTGCTCCAAGCTGGTCTGCTGTATTCTATTCTGTTTGACCCTTCACTAATTTGCCATCTCTGCTGCCTTTGTTTTAATTTGAAGCAAATCCTGTTCGGCTATCACCCTCCTGTATGTTAGCCTGTACTGGCTCAAGGTCAACATCACTTTGATTTTAAAGTTCCCACCTTTAATTACAAACTTCTCCAAAGGCTTTGTTCTTCCCAGTCTCTGTAATTTCTCCAGCTCCATAAGCCTCGGAGATATCAGACTCATCTAATTCTGGCTTTGTGAGCATCCCTGATTTTAAACACTCCATCTCTGGTTGCTATGCCGGAGTTACCTATGGCCTAAGCGCTGGAATTCCCTCCCTAAACCTCTCTGCTTTGCCTTCTTCCAATAAGACACTCCTTGAAACCTACCTCGGCAATTAAGCTCTTTGATTGAAGAGCTTTTTACATGTTTTGCATAAAATTGTGCTTTATAATGTTCCTGTGAATTCCTTGGGATTTTTAAATTAAAAGTGCTATTTAAGTTGCTGTTATAAGTTACCTGATCTCATCACACAATGCTTCCATGTTGGTTTGACAACATACTGATCTAGAAAATTACATTGAGTACATTCCCTGAGCTCTCCCTCCACAAAATTCCTGCAAATTTGCTTTTGTTTAATCTGTAAGAGCAATTAAAGACCCTAATTGTGGAACGTTTTTCTAAACACCGAGTTCAGTGACACTATTATGCACCTCCTACAATAGGTGGGATTTGTTTCCTGCATCTTTAATTTCCTGATGTATATTCTGCCAAACACTACAAGTACTCTTAAACAGACAGCAACCACTCTGACCTGCATTTTCTGCCCTTTGTTACTTATTAGCTCCATGCAAATCAATTCCACCTCTTCCCTTCCTAAGACACTATCTTTTCTTCTCCCATCCTTTACATTCAGGACTACTATTCCTACTTTTTCATTTTACCCATCTCTTTGAAAAGTCAAATCGTCCCAAAATATTTAGCTCCTAACCTTGCAGTCATTCTGTACTCACATCACAGTCATAGTTATTAAAATCAAACCAATTACTTCTACTTGCTACTAACTCAGCTATTGTTACTAAGCTCTTTCAGCTTTAATATTTTTCCCTTCCCATCGTATCACCACAATTGCCAACATCCTATTATCACTTCTGAGCTCTCTGTCCCTTCTTGACACACTGTCCTTATTTATAACTCAACTTAACACCCTTTGCTGGTTCTTTGATATTTCTTTAACTGCCCCCTCAGCCTTCAATGGTTTAATGCCATGTTAACTGTTCTAGTTGCTTGTTTCATTCGGATATTAGTCCCAACCAGCTTAACAGATTGCAGTCCTGACAGTATCAACTCCTCTTTCTCTAATACTGGCAGCAGTGAATTGAAACATCCAGCTCCATTCCGATCTTTCTCCAGTGAAAATCAGGGAGCAAAGTCTCCACTAGTTGGAGTCATTCCCAACATAAGGTAAGATAGTTCTTGTTAGCAACATTCACAACCCACGAACAAAGGAAAAACTCTGAAGAATCTATATTATGAGAAAAGGTTAAGAATGTTGGGTCAACACTATGGAAAGGAAGATTTGTGGTGATTGGAACAAGGTCAGCCAGGTGGACTTCACAGAAGCTGAGTTTCCTGATTGAGGCTGTTAACCTGGTCCCATCAGGTAGCCCTGGCTAACAGTTAGAAACAGGAGTGTCCGAGGTTCTGTTCATGCTGAGAGCTGGCTCTGAGGGAACTGAATCAATGTCAAGGACTCTCCACAAGTAAATAAAGGGTAACTTGGTGATGGGATACAGGCCTCTGTGGAGTTATGACACACGTCACACCTAATTTTAATTTTTGTGACGACGAAATGGTTGTTCAAGGCAAACTGGAATCAAGGGTGAGGGGTTCATATGCCAACAGGCAAGCTAAAAATTAAGTTAGGAGCAAGATTAGAAATAGATTTGTCAATAAATTAATCAAAACCATCCAAGTAAATACTATATGGGCATCTCCAAAAGGTAACAGAATATATTCATGGAGACAGAATGCACGAGTACGCCAAAAGGGCAAGTCATTAAGATTCAGATTGAGAGGAAGTGTTGTCCACTTGTCTAATCTTGTGCATTAAAACATTTAGAGTCCTTTCATCAGAGCCATCAGATGCCTGCAGAAGTACTAAATGCAGGTGGTGCAACTGTGGTTGATGCAATGAAAGGGATGACAAATATGATATGGATAAGAAGATCATACACCAATGTCCTAAAGTATTGTTCGTCAACATTAAGTTACAAATCACACAACACCAGGTTATAGTCCAACAGGTTTATCTGGAGCGCTTCAAAAGCTTGTACTTGCAAATAAACCTGTTGAACTATAACCTGGTGCTGTGTGATTTTAAACTTTGTCCACCCCAGTCTAACACTGGCACCTCCACATCATCATCAGCATTAGGCAGAGTTTCCGTCTGAACAGTAAGGATCGGTTTGGATTCATTCCTGGAAATGATACAAAGTGAAGCTGAGTTGTTCTCAGCTAAAGGCAGTGGACAAATTCAAGGACCTAAGCTTGACAATAAACACCGAAGTTATATCGAAGAACGAAATCCAGCAAGAGGAGAAATCAATCTGCATGTCCTAAAGCAACAGCATGAAGGTCGAAGAACACTATTCTGATCTCCAGTGTGGAGGATTCACTCTATGGATGTGAGAATTGGACTTTGAAGCAAGAGGATGAGAGGAGGATAACATTTATAGACAAAGAGATGTACAGCACAGAAACAGACTGACTGGGCCCATAGTCACTGGGCCCATAGTCATTGCCTACCTCAAGTTGCCTTGGAGAAAGTGGTTGCGAGCTACCTTCTTGAACTGCTGCAGTCCACATGCTGTAGGCTGACCCACAATGCTATTAGGGAGAGAATGCTAGGATGGTGACCCAATGAAGTAACGGTGATATATTTCCAAGTCAGGATGGTGTGTGGCTTGGAGGGGAACGTGCAGGTGGTGATGTTCCCGTGTATCAGCTGCCCTTGCCCTTCTGCCCAGTAGCAATCATGGTCTTAGAAGGTGCTGCCTATGGAGCCTTGGTGAATTTCTGCAGTGCATCTTGGAGATGGTACGTACTGCTGTTACTGAGCATCGGTGATAGAAGCAGTGGACGTTTGTAGCTGTGGTGCCAAACAAGTGAGGTGCTTCTGGAATGTTGCTGGAGCTGCACCCGGCCAGGCAAGTTCCATCACACTCCTGATTTACATTTTTTAAATGATGGACAGATTTTGGGAACTCAGAAGGCGCTTCAGAATTCCCAGCTCTGACCTGTCCTTCTAGCCACTATTTATATGACTGTTCCGGTTCAGTTTCTGGTCAAAGGAACCCCCAGGATATTGATAGAGGAGGGATTCAGTGATGGTAATGCCACTGAATGTCAAAAGGTGGTGTTCAATCCTTTTTTGTTGGAGACGCTCATTACCTGGCATTTGTGTGGCGTGAGTGTTACTTGCGACTTGTCAGCCCAAGCCTGGATATTGCCCAGATCTTGTTGCATTTGAACATGGACTGCGTCAGAGTCTGAGGAATTGTGAATGGCGCTGAACATTGTGCAATTATCAGTGACCATCCCCAACTTCTGATCTTATGATGGAGGGAAGGTCATTGATAAAACAGCTGAAGATGGTTGGGCCTGGGATACCAGGATCCGATGGATGGGCAGAAAGTCAAATGATTGGGTTAGATCAAGGGTAGAAGCTCCAAAAGTCAAAAGGGTTGCTAAGTTGAGTTAGAGAGAGAAGGATAGTTAAGTACAGACACTGGAAAACCTAACAGGCAACAACTGAAGAAGAAATTGGAGATAAAAACAGAAGAAGTAGATGAAGAATTGTATGAATGAAGAACGTTGAGGTGTGGCCTGGAGGAGGCTTGAAGAAAACCAGGGAAGAAGCAAGACAATGCTAATGGTCCAACTGAGGCTGCAGGGGCAATGAAAAAGGATTAGAGAATGCTTTTGAAGTAATGGCAGATACTCAATGACATCCACAGTAACATGCACGTGATATCAGTTGTCACAAGAAGATAGTTTGCAATAAGTCTAATGGTAACAGCCATTACAAAAGCCTTTCAAAATATACCAGTAACCATGGAAGTATTAAGGCAAGAATTAACAGGATAGCAATGAGATTAGAAACTGAGTTGCCATGTTAGTTCGACAAGATTGAAATGGTTCATTTGATGCAGAGCATTGCTGTAATGATGTAATCCCACTACAGGTCTTCAATGAATTTTGATTCACCACATCATGTGACATGGTTAGTGATGAGTGGTCCAGAGTAGCAGGGAACTGTCAGCTAATACCTATGACCTTAATAACATTTTGTGAAAAAGCAATAATAAATTTATCAAATGCACTGAATTTATCATTGCCTTCAGGGTAATTCTCATTAATGGCATAACTTGTAAGTAAATGTTAGATTCTTTTTGTTTTAATCCCGGGGATTTTTCTTCCTTGAGCAGGTAGCACAGTGGGCAGTCTGGAATATAAGGCAGCGCTCTGTTTGTTGACATCCACATCAGCTAATTAAAATGAAGAAGTTGCGAGCGAATGCATGACTATGATGGATGAATACTGAAGGTTCAGCCAATCTGTGATCATCACCCAGTGGATATCTGGCATTGCTCTCATTTGTAATATCCAAATTCCAAAGGCCCAATTCAGGAGCATCTAGTTTGATCCAGGGTGTAAGCTTTTGACTCGGCATTGCTTAAGATCATAAAATTGCCACAGATACAACAACAAGACAAATGCTGGAGGTCCCTCGCTTTGACTACTACAGCCCAATCACAAATTTGAATCAATAAACACAGTTGACTCCTTTAAGCAGCAAATACCACCACCTCCAGTGTGTATATTTACTCACATCCTGGGGAAGTCTACTGTACACTATTCTTCCAAATTTCACATTCAGGGAAAAGGACAGTTTAGATGTCAAGTACTCACAGGCCAAACCAGCACACGACTTAAGAGAATCACCCGACAAAGTTAACTCGGCAAGTGCATGATACAGCAAAGGGGAAGCTTGCTAACTACTTAGGCAACTTCAAAAACCTAAACACGCAACACATCACTACCAACTGGGAACAGGAACAGGCATGGCCACTGAAGAAGTAAAAGCTTCATATTATCTTACCTGATTTTAGGACTTTTTTTAAACAAATTGTGGAGAAAGAAAAGGAAACAGGAGAAAATAGAAGTGATTAAAGAAGCAGAAGAAGCAGAAACAAGTAATAAATATAGTGCTGTGGTCCAAAATCTACGGTTTCCTTTTTAATCTTATATGGCCCACAGAACACTAAGCATGTTATCTTTAAATGGTTAACATTAGGAAACATTTTACTAAACAATGAGGCAAAGTAAGTGCATTCTTACAGATACAAAAACATTCATTAGTGAGACGCCAGTTAAAACATTTTTTCAGTCACAAACAGATTCTATTAAACCAATAAACCACAAAATAACAATCATAATATTTCATATTACAATTTGATTTAAAGACAAAATACATTACGTTCTTTTAATGAACAAATTAGGTTATCAAATCTTTCCAAATTCACTATATTCAATACAGTGGTTGGATGTCTCGGCTGCAAGAGTGTCTCTGCTATGCGAATCTGATAACCCACCCAATGGATTCCCGCCTCTGTACCTTCTAACCAACTTGCGTCTTGTTTACGTTGCAAACAGAGCCCGATTCTCATCCCACTTACTGAGGCTGGGACATAAGCTCCAATGGTGAAGCCTTTCTGAGGTTAGTTTAGACCCATCAGTCTCCACCCTTCCTTTTTAAGGATTGGCACAATATGATCAAGGGGGAAAGGCGATCAACAGGAGCAGGATGTTAGGAAAGCACCACGTATGGGGGATGTGTGTGTGTGGTGCTGATTTACCGCAAACAGAGCAGACCATCAGAAACTCTGAATGCTGGAATGTCGGGAATCTAAGATTAACCTTGCTAGCCACTGCGTACTTTATGACAAAGAGTCTCTGTTGTGAAAAAGCACACCAGTCAAACTGAGCTCAAGCAATAATTGGTGTCCAAGTAAATTTCTTTTCTTTTTGCAAAAATTTTCTTTTTTTAACTTATTTCTTTGAATGAGGATCAAAGGTGATATGAGGAAACATACAGGTCTGTATTACTCCCTGTCACGGGGAAAGGTAGCTGGTGAGGAGGAAAGAGAGGGACAGCAAAGTACGGCGGCACAGTGGCACAGTGGTTAGGGCGGCACGGTGGCAGAGTGGTTAGGGCAGCACGGTGGCACAGTGGTTAGCACTGCTGCCTCACAGCGCAAGAGACCCGGGTTCAATTCCCGACTCAGGCGACTGACTGTGTGGAGTTTGCACATTCTCCCCGTGTCTGCGTGGGTTTCCTCCGGGTGCTCCGGTTTCCTCCCACAGTCCAAAAGATGTGCAGGTCAGGTGAATTGGCCAGGCTAAATTGCCTGTAGTGTTAGGTAAGAAGGGGTAAATGTCAGGGTATGGGTGGGTTGCGCTTCGGCGGGTCGGTGTGGACTTGTTGGGCTGAAGGGCCTGTTTCCACACTGTAAGTAATCTAATCAAACTACATTTAATCATTTCACACGCTACATGTCGAGGATATGTTGAGCTGAAAGGTTAATTAGCTTCAAAGAAAATTGCAGATTGGCAACTGATTAGAAAATCTCAAACAAAGCTCTGAATGATTAGTAACTTCATAGAACCCCTAAAGTGTGGAAGTAGGCCATTTGGACCATCAGGTCCAACCAACCCCCTCACAGCATCCCACCCAGACCCATCTCTCCAACCTATCCCCGTAACCCTGCATTTCCCATGGCCAAATCACCTAATCTACACATCTTTGGACTGTGGAAGGGAACCAGAGAACCCGGAGGAAACCCTCGCAGAAGCGGAGAGAATGTGCAAACTCCACACAGACAGTTGCCTGAGGGTGGAATCGAACCCGGGTCCCTGGCGCTGTGAGGCAACAGTAATAACCACGGAGCCATTGTGGTGCCCAAACTTGGTGCGTTACTCAAAATGAATTGTATAAAAATAGGGAGCAAACAGAATAGAACACTGATGTGAATATTGCAACTATTCTACTTGGTGGAGGTGCCTTCACTGAGGGTCAGAACCAGCATAATGCACACACTAAAAGCATTTAAAGCAAAGGGGAAAGGATTCAAGGGTGCTGGTTTAATTGGGTTAAATATTAAAAATGGAGGTCTCTCATGTTGAAAAGAAAATCCACTGGGCACATGACAAGTTTTGCCTGACAAACAATTGAACACACAGCAACACAAGTGCAGAAATGGCTGGAAAACTAAAGACGCTTCCAAAGCTCAAGGAAGCAGGAGAGAAACCAAACAAACTGCCCGGGCTTCATGTCATTTTGAAAACAGGAGATTTTTTTTTCTTTCTACCGCAACTTAATTTTTTTTTGAACACATCATCCCCAGACACATTTCTCAAAAGGGCAGTCAGGTTACAGGAGAACAGGGCAATTTCAGGGTTAAAATATCAGCTGCGCACATGTTTTATTTGATGCACAGATTCATCAAAGTAATTAGCTACGCCTCAAGAGAGCTTAATAGCTCATTCATTCACAGCTTGTTTTGGTCTCCCTGGGAGGTTTAAGGTATGATTGTGATGCCGACAGTTGGGGGAAAGGCAGTCACAAGACCACACAGGCCTTTCTGTCAGCTGTTTACTCAGGAGAGGGTGGGACAATGGGACATGGCATTCGCTGGTGGTCAACAGGGCAGTGAACAGTGATCGTCCGTGATTAGAATCTGGAATGTGCCCATTCCTGTAAGACGCGAACCAAAAATCACTTTTCCGATCCCCAGTGGTTGCCTCAGGTTATGCCACTTGCTACTTTCTAGACATTTCTTGAATGAAGTGCAGCTGGTGGCCCAAAAATTGAGGCCGTGAAAGAATTCCTCTGATACCCCTCGTGGAATGCCCAGAGGTCAGTTTTATTGTAGTCAGCTGAAAGAGTTACAGCTTGCTTGCATTAATTACTGGGAATCCAGAACATTGGGGGTGTGGTGGTGGTAGTGGTGGTGGGAATGGGGGGAAGAGAGAGGGTGGTGGGGACGGTGGGGGGGGTAACTTAAAATCTCATTAAAGACAGGCCATTCAGGGGTGATATCAGGAAGCACTTCTTCACAACAAAGGAACATTGTGGAAGATACTTTCATTTTCTCATGTATCAAATTTATTACTATGATTTTGTTCTTTTGAAGGTCTGTAATGCTGGACTTGTTATTTCTTTATTTTTCTGATTTCCCTCTACCACCCCCATCCCAAAGTATTTGTACTCAGGGATCTGGTGCCATAAATGAGTACATGTGACAATAAAGCTAATTTAATTCAAATCTGGAAATGATCTCCACCAAAAAGCAACTGAGAAACAGGTTGATTGATTTTTGTTAGACCTTAAGATGTTAGGAATGAGAGAACCAGGGCAGGGGTAAATGGGATGAATATGTAGATCAGCCATGTGTGATAGAATTGTGCAACTAAGCCAAGGGGCTGAACAGCCAACTCTGCTTCTTGCGTTCCTTATGAGGACATAACATCCTAACACCTGAAGCTGTGCATTAAAGGAATGCGTCTTGTTTTGGGAAACATTTTGGATTCAAGCCTCAAACGTTTCAATCTGGATGTGATTCCTTAAATATTAACTGGCATGCTGTTTAGTAAACAGCGCATTGTGCTATTTTAATGTTTTCTGTGTTCCACAGACACTGTAAATACACTGCAACTTCGTTTTAACCTGCAACTTAAATAAACAAATGGCTGAATTTTATGAATGGTTTTTGTTTGGAAATGAGAAACAGGCATATTGGGGTCAGAAAGCATGTGAATTAATCTTTCAGCTCCCGAGAACATTTTAAGTAATGCAAGGGAAAAGAAAATACAATCTCAAACAGTGAATGACAGAGTAGTATTGAAATGCTGCTGGGGGTTTATGGACAAGCAGGAGGTTCTGAATGAGGACAAATCACATTGTTTGCAGCTGATCAAGAAACGGGATGCATGCTGGACAGCGAGTGCTTGCCTGATTTAAAGACAGCGACGGCTGTAAAATGTTTAATGTTCCGACTGCTAGAATTAATATCGAGCAGTTTTAATGTGTATTTTGAAACAGTCTCCAGGTGCGAATAAATGAATTATGAAAAAAGAGATGCCCAGGAGTGTTGATTTGCAGCTGTTTATTGAGGAAAACACTGAATCAACAACATGGTTAATTGTAGGTTTCCATTAACCTATTCCTGGGCAGTGCTTTATGTCCAAGTCTGTTTAGTGTAGAACACTTGGGAAATTGAAAACATCCACAGTACAGTTCTGCATCTCTACCCGAGAAAGCCTAATTTTACCGCAAAGTGACCGATTAATGAACATGCTCAGTTTCACAGCAATTATCCTGATTGACAGTCCCACATCAGGCAGGGGAAATGATATGCATGTTCACCAATCACAACCATCCTGAGAGCAATTTGGACTGAGTGCCAAACAGTGGCCTTGACAGAAACACCCACAAGCATGTAAAAAAGACAAACTTCAGAATTGATAGTTGCTAAATAGTTAAGTACTTCATTTTTCGAAAAGGTATTGGTGCTGCCAGGCATGCCGGCCCATGTGCCGAAAAGGAAACAGTGTAAAGTTCCTTACCTTGCGGATCGAGCTCCCAGGCTGAAACCCATATAGCTCATGTTTCCTTCCACAGGCAGTGAATCATCTCCCAATTCTTTCAGATCCTGGGGGCCAAGGTATTTATCTGTGTCGCCAGTCATCGCATCATCACCTGGCAACAACAACAGAGACAGACAAATCAAAAGAGGCTTCAGTAGGACACATTGACATGTAAACCCAGAGCTCCCACATTGTCATGGAAACCCAGTTCTACTGTATCACAGTGACACAGAACCCCAGCGCTCCAGTATCACAGTGACACAGAAACCCAGTGCTCCTGTATCACAGTGACACAGAAACCCAGCGCTCCAGTATCACAGTGACACAGAACCCCAGTGCTCCTGTATCACAGTGACACAGAAACCCAGTGCTCCAGTATCACAGTGACACAGAAATCCAGGGCTCCAGTATCACAGTGACACAGTAATCCAGCGCTACAGTACCATAGTGACACAGAAACCCAGGGCTCCAGTGTCACAGTGACACAGAAACCTAGCTCCTCTGTACCACAGTCACACAGAAACCCAGCGCTCCAGTATCAGAGTGACCCAGGAACCCAGCACTCCAGTATCACAGTGACACAGAAACCCAGCACCCCTGTACCACAGTCACACAGAAACCCAGCGCTTCTGTATCACAGTGACACAGAAACCCAGCGCTCCTGTACCACAGTGACAAAGAAACCAAGCGCTCCTGTACCACAGTGACACAGAAACCCAGCTCTACTGTATCACAGTAACACAGAAACCCAGCTCCCCTGTACCACAGTGAAACAGAAACACAGTGCTCCTGTACCACAGTGACACAGAATCCCAGTGTTCCTGGATCACAGTGACACAGAAACCCAGCGCTCCTGTATCACAGTGACACAGAAACCCAGCGCTCCTGCACCACAGTGACACAGAAACCCTGGGCTCCTGTATCACAGTGACACAGAAACCCTGGGCTCCTGTACCACAGTGACACAGAAACCCAGCGCTCCTGTACCACAGTGACACAGAAACACAGTGCTCCTGTATCACAGTGGCACAGAAACCCAGCGCTCCTGTATCACAGTGACACAGAAACCCATGGCTCCTGTACCACAGTGACACAGAAACACAGTGCTCCTGTACCACAGTGACACAGAAACCCAGGGCTCCAGTATCACAGTGACACAGTAATCCAGCGCTCCAGTACCATAGTGACACAGAAACCCAGGGCTCCAGTGTCACAGTGACACAGAAACCAAGCGCTCCAGTACCATAGTGACACAGAAACCCAGGGCTCCAGTATCACAGTGACACAGTAATCCAGCGCTCCAGTACCATAGTGACACAGAAACCCAGGGCTCCAGTATCACAGTGACACAGTAATCCAGCGCTCCAGTACCATAGTGACACAGAAACCCAGGGCTCCAGTATCACAGTGACACAGTAATCCAGCGCTCCAGTACCATAGTGACACAGAAACCCAGGGCTCCAGTATCACAGTGACACAGTAATCCAGCGCTCCAGTACCATAGTGACACAGAAACCCAGGGCTCCAGTATCACAGTGACACAGTAATCCAGCGCTCCAGTACCATAGTGACACAGAAACCCAGGGCTCCAGTGTCACAGTGACACAGAAACCAAGCTCCTCTGTACCACAGTCACACAGAAACCCAGCGCTTCTGTATCACAGTGACACAGAAACCCAGGGCTCCTGTACCACAGTGACACAGAAACCCAGCGCTCCCATACCACAGTGACACAGAAACACAGTGCTCCCATACCACAGTGACACAGAAACACAGTGCTCATGTACCACAGTGACACAGAAACCCAGCGCTCCTGTCTCACAGTGACACAGAAACCCAGGGCTCCTGTACCACAGTGACACAGAAACCCAGCGCTCCTGTACCACAGTGACACAGAAACCCAGTGTTCCTGTATCACAGTGACACAGAAATCCAGGGCTCCTGTATCACAGTGACACAGAAACCCAGTGCTCCTGTACCACAGTGACACAGAAACCCAGTGCTCCTGTACCACAGTGACACTGAAGCCCAGTGCTCCTCTACCATAGTGACACAGAAACACAGCGCTCCTTTTCCACAGTGACACAGAAACCCAGTGCTCCTGTACCACAGTCACACAGAAACACAGTGCTCCTGTACCACAGTCACACAGAAACACAGTGCTCCTGTACCACAGTGACACAAAACCCAGTGCTCCTGTACCACAGTGACACAGAAACACAGTGCTCATGTACCACAATGACACAGAAACCCAGCGCTCCTGTACCACAGTGACACAGAAACACTGGGCTCCTGTACCACAATGACACAGAAACACAGCGCTCCTTTTCCACAGTGACACAGAAACCCAGTGCTCCTGTACCACAGTGACACAGAAACACAGTGCTCCAGTACCACAGTCACACAGAAACACAGTGCTCCTGTACCACAGTGACACAGAAACCATGTGCTCCTGTACCACAGTGACACAGAACCCTGCGCTCCTGTATCACAGTGACACAGAAACACAGTGCTCCTGTACCACAGTGACACAGAAACCCAGTGCTCCTGTACGACAGTCACACAGAAACCCAGCGCTCCTGTATCACACGGACACAGAGGCCCAGTGCTCCTGTACCACAGTGACACAGAAACCCAGCGCTCCTTTTTCACAGTGACACAGAAACACAGTTCTCCTGTACCACAGTGACACAGAAACACAGTGCTCCTGTACCACAGTGACACAGAAACCCAGCGCTCCTGTATCACAGTGACACAGAAACCCAGGGCTCCTGTACCAGTGACACAGAAACCCAGTGCTCCTGTATCACAGTGACACAGAAACCCAGCGCTCCTGTATCACAGTGACACAGAAACCCAATGCTCTGTACCACAGTGACACAGAAACCCAGTATTCTGTACCACAGTCACACAGAAACCCAGTGCTCCAGTATCACACAGACAGACACCCTGTGCTCCTATACCACAGTGACACAGAAACACAGCGCTCCTGTACCACAGTGACACAGAAACCCAGTGCTCTGTACCACAGTGACACAGAAACCCAGTGTTCTGTACCACAGTCACACAGAAACCCAGTGCTCCTGTACCACAGTCACACAGAAACCCAGTGCTCCAGTATCACACAGACACAGACACCCAGTGCTCCTATACCACAGGGACACAGAAACCCAGCGCTCCTGTACCACAGTGACACAGAAACCCAGTGCTCTGTACCACAGTGACACAGAAACCCAGTGCTCTGTACCACAGTCACACAGAAACACAGCGCTCCTGTACCACAGTGACACAGAAGCCCAGTGCTCTGTACCACAGTGACACAGTAGCCCAGTGCTCTGTACCACAGTCACACAGAAACACAGCGCTCCTGTACCAGTGACACAGAAGCCCAGTGCTCTGTACCACAGTGACACAGAAACACAGCGCTCCTGTACCAGTGACACAGAAGCCCAGTGCTCTGTACCACAGTGCCAGAAGAGTCTCCTGTCCTTGGGATTTCTGCCTCCGTCACAGAAGCCCAGTGCTCTGTACCACAGTGACACAGAAACCCAGTGCTCTGTACCACAGTGCCAGAAGAGTCTCCTGTCCTTGGGATTTCTGCCTCCGTTTCTGAAGGACAGTATTTATATTGGTCCTGACTGGCTATTGGCCATCTGTCCAGAAGGATTCCATTCTGCTTGGCCATTGTCTCGGTGGTTTCTCACAGTTACCCTGCCCTCCCAGACCGATCTGCCCGTCTGCACTGTCCCTCCCACTCTGACCGAGCAGTGAATCCGAACAAACAGCCTTCCACCGACCTTGAACCACCTGATGCCTGGGAAACTAAACGGAGCTCAGCTTTCACTCCGAGCCGGTTGGTGCCTGCTTTGCTGGATATCGCTGAGGGCTGTGTGCAGGACCAGGGTTCGGGTTGGGTGGGATGGAGGAGGGGGGCGTATTACTGCTGAGTCAGCACTGGGGACTTGCAATCAGCTGGAATCGGGAGGGGAGCCCTCGGAGGTTGCAGACTGCATGGGGGGGGGGGGCACATTTCACACAACAACAGATTCAGATGTGTTCAGAAGCCTCTGGGAGTATTACTGTAGTACCGACTTGGAGGGGAGGGGAGGGGAGGGGGTGAATCTCATGCACAGAGCTGGATTAATGTGGGAATGTCTTCACTGTCGACACGGAGCATCTTGGAAAAAACTTGGAAGTTTTCAAAGTAGCTCCATGCTCACACACCCTACTCGATTAGACACGCACACATAGAGTCTAGGAAATGGACAGGGACTGCAAGAATTGGACAGTCAGTAACAAAATTACAAACTTTGCAAAATCACATTTCCACCCAAACCTGCAAATAAGCCCGGAGCACTCCACAATTGCAAGCTCCACAGCGAGAGAGAACAGACAGAGACAGGGAGAGAGACCCTTACACGTTCGGGAAGTCATCTCCCCCAGCGAGCTGCAAAAACTCTTCTCCGGTTTTGTTTCTTCACCCCCCGCCCTACCCTCTGACCTGGTGATCGCTCCTGGAGTTGATCCTTCCAATCCACCCCCCCCCCCCCCTTTAAAAACCCTCCCTTCCCTGGCGATCGAGCGCTGGATACACTGCCTCCAAATCTCAACAACACAAGCTGAGCTGGGGGGCGTGCTTACCTCTCAGACACAGCACTGTGCATCTTATAGACTGGGGAAGGAAATAAAGCACACAGACAGACAGACAGACAAGGGGAGGGGGGCACTGAGAAGAAGGGGGGTTACAAAAGACAGCAGTTCCCAAGTGTGCGCAGGAACCCCAATCGCAGTGCACATATTTTCTGAATTAGTCAGCACTGAGTTGAGCCTCCCCTACTCTGTAAAAGGATACTTGCTTGTCTCACACCGATGTTCCACACTCAAACAAAGACACTCTGAAAGGGGGGGTGGGGGGCAATGAAGTCACCAGGATATGCATCACTCACAGACAAGTCTAATTCTCAGCAGCTGCCCACTCCAAATATTTATCCGGGTTAACGCAGATTCCGCCCCGTTGCTGTGCTGGGCTGGCGTTTCCATTGGAAAACAACAAGGAAACGGCCCTGCAGTGATTTCAACTCTCGGATAATATCTCGTTGTCTCCCAAATTAATCCCAATCCCACCTCAGCCCTTCCTTATTTTGGGATGTCCACCAACTGAAAGCCACCCATCCCGAACATGCTCGGTGTCATTCTCATGTGAAAGCCTGCGAGATTGAGATTTAGGGAGATCAACTGTGTTTCAACATCCTCCTGGAAGCTTCCTCACATGATGAGGCTGGCTTTCCAACCATTGCTCAGCTGATACACGCTGAAATATTGGAGGCCAATCGGTTGCATTACCCAATTCTTAAATGCTGTACAGATAGCAGGCTCCACCACCTTCACTCTCAGTCCTTTCGAATCCCGAAAAGTGTGGGAGCTGACCATTAGGCCCATCGAGTCCACATCGACCCCTCTAAACAGCATCCTGTTCTTACCCACCCTTGTAACCCCTGCTAATCCTCCTAACCTGCACATCTATGAACACTGTGGTCAACTTAGCATGGCTAATCCACCTGACCTGCACAGCTTTGACTTGTTGGAGGAAATCGGAACACCCGGAAGTAACCCATGCAGACACAGGGGAGAATGTGCAAACTCCACACTGGAATCAAACCCGGGTCCCTGGCGCTGTGAGGCAGCAGTGCTAACCACTGAACCACTGTACCACAGTCCGGTAAAGACAAATGGTCAAAGAAAATAACAAGATGAATCAGTTTTAATGATCGTGGCCACGTTTCTCCTCCACACCGCAGCATCTAGAGACTGATTGTTTGCTCCTGGAACATTGGCAACCCTCAATCAATTTTCCAGCTGCTTTATTCTTCCAAAGTCAAATGAGGAGAGATGTGGACACACACTAGCTGGAGTTCAGAAGAATGGGGGGGGGGTGAATCTGATTGAGGAATATAAAACGCCAAAGGGGTTGCTCCCCACTTTGTGGGACAGTCTCAAACAACAGGTCATAGATACAGACTGAGAGGAGGTACTTTCAAAACTGAGCTGAGCAGAAACTATTCCTCTCAGAGGGCTGTGGATCTGTGGACGTCTCTGTCCCAGGATGCAGTGGAGGCAGAATCAAATCAACAGAATCAAGAAGGAAATAGATAGGTTTCTGATGGAAAGCAGGACAAAGGGCTATGGGGAGAAGGCAGGAAGGTGGAGTTGAGGCCAGGATAAGATCAATCATGATCATGTTAAATGGCGGAGTGGGCTCGAAGGGTTCAATTGCCTACTCCCACTCCTAATTCCTGCAAAGAACACTTTGTCAATCAGTTTGGTACAACTACCAAAGGCTAAATGTGGAGGAAACACTTCCACTAGCTAGGGAATCCCAAACTAGGGGACTTCATTACAGAATGAGGGGACACTCATTTAAAACTGAGATCACAGAATCCCTGCAGTGCGGAAGCAGGCCATTCAGTCCATTGAGTCCATACCGACCATCTGGGAATTTCTTTTCGATCACTGAATGTTTAAAGAGGATGAGATAATCTTTCAAAATATTCCGGAGCTGGTAGCTATGCTGAGTTGGCATGAAAGAAATAGTTGAGGCAGTTTAACCATTTGTGTACAGATTGTCAGGGCAGATTTAAGGGACCAAATGCCCGAGCCCTGCTCCGACTTGTATGTGACATATCACTCCATCACCACCTGGTTTTGTCCCTCAGTTCAAAGCAATGTGCATTTACATAGCACCTGTAAATTAGAAAAATGTCCCCAGGGTGCTTCATGTGAGAATTATGAAACAAGAGTTGTCACTGAGCCTTGATGAAGAGATATTATGATGGAGGAGCAAAAGGAAGAGATAGAAAGAAACAGCCTCAAGAAAGAGAGAGAGAGATTGAGAGAGAGAGAGAGAGAGAGTGTGGTGGTGGAGAGTATTTCAGGTGGAAATCCCAGTGCTTAGGATCCAGGACACTGCCACCATTGGGGCATCAAAGCAAGAGCACCGAGATCTCTGCCTGGTTGTAAGGCTGGGGAATGCTGGAGGTGGGGAAATATGGCAATGTCATGGAGGGATACAGTGTAAGGAACCACAATGGCTAGAGCACAGAAGGAGGCCATTTGGTCTATAGAGTCCAGCTGGCTTGTTCCAAAGAGAAATTTAGCTCAACCCACTGTCTTGTCGCTGCCCTGTAAACGCAAAACATTTACATTCACTCTGTCCTCCAGCCATTAGTGGTTCTCCAATTTCCTTCAGAAAACCATGTTTAAAGCTTCCTCCATCACACTCTCAGGTAATGCATTCCACACCCAGATAGCTCAGGGTGTGAAATATACATTCTCATGTGGCTGCTGGCTCTTTTGCCCATTCACTAGAAATCTGTGTTCTCTTCTTTGTGATATTTCTGTTGAAAGGAACCGTTTCCTTCACACTCTAGACTTGTCATGATTTTAAAGACCTCAGTCAAATCTCCTACCTTCTCTTCCCCAAGGACAGCAGCCCTTGCCTGTTCAATCTGCATTTGTAACTTAGTCCCTCACCCTTGTTAATTTTCCACACCCTCTCTTTAACCTTCCTGAAGTTGGTGGATGAAGTGTTCAGTCTACGACCACGTTTTTCATTCTTGTATTTTATCTCAATTTATAAAGCCCAGGATCCTAATGGGCTCTTCAACAACATTTTGCCCTGCCCCCTTAAACAATTGGTTTCCCTCCTCTTCCCCTCCCTTTTCTAAATGTATCCTTTAAGTTTCAAAGGCGGCTTAGTTGGCGAGATAGTTAACATGTGGTTCAGAATAATCGCAACAATGTTGGTTTGATTCCAGACCCAGTTGAGGTGGGATTGGGACCCAGAGAATGAAAGGCATTGGGAAAAGTTACCAAGAAAAGGCTTCAGGTGAAGTATCAGCCAACAAGTTGCCTTTAGTTTCTGTTATTGAGAGGGGATTGGTTCCAAAGGGATTATGTTCCTGTTACATCGATTCCACTGATTCTATTAAAGTTTTGCACAGTCTGTGAGTGGAGGTGGAAGGTTCTACTCCAGCTTTCAGAAGGAGCAGATGTGGCTGTACCAACTCCCTAAGGTACTATGACTAATGCCTGACCTAATGTGGTTGTACTTCTTGCTATCAAGCTGTAAATCCATTTATTAATCAAGAATGGTGCCTCTTCTGTCGATATTCCACTGTGGTGCATCCTCTACCACTTTTCACTAGACAGGCCCAAGATAAAGAAAAGACAAAGGTGGATTGTGAACTAACCCAAACTCCCCTTCCCCAGTACCACATACTGATCGCGCTGGCATATCCCACAAAATGCTAGCAGCAGTCAACTGGAATAATACCATTGTTTGTTTTCCTTTTCGTTCTTCTGAGCAAAACGCAACACATCACTCCTCTGTGTTAAACTGCAACAGCCACAAGCTCACCCAGCCATCAGTCTGTCTCTGTCCTTCTTGAAGTTTACCACTATCCTCCTCACTGTACTTCCAAGTCATGTTCAAATTTTGAAATTGTGGTCTGTACATTGAAATCTATGTCACGAACAAATGTCAAGTAAAGCCCTGGCCTTGGTACTGACTCCTAGGGAACTCTGTAGTATCCCTAGTCTGGACCATTACTTTGTGCACAATCCCCCAGTCAACTTTGACTTGCCAGCACATTCCCTTTTATTCAAGGCTTTCAGTGCTGGGGACAAGCTAATTATGGGGCACTTCATCAAAGCTTTTTGGAAACCCATGTACACCACAACACCCAAACAGATTTTGCAGCCAGTCATGTTCTAGAACTGCTATAGTCCGTAGTGCTAACAGGAAGGAGTTCCAGTGAGTCAGTGACAGTGAAGGAACTGCAATATATTTCCAAGGCAGGATGGTGTGCAGCTTGGAGGGGAACTTTCAGAGGGTGATCTTCAATGTATCTAAAACCTCCATCTAGCGGAGGTTGCCAATTCAGCAAGTGCTTTTGAAGGTTGCTTGGCAAATGGCAGCAGCGGATTTTGTATTTGGTACGCTCTGTGTTGGTGGTGGGGTAAACAAACATTAAAGGTGGGGCAATGCAGTGCCAATCAAGTGGGCTGCTTTGTCCTGGTTGGCATTGAGCTTCTTGAGTGTTGTTGGAGCTGCACCCATCCAGGCAAATGGGGAGTATTCTATCACACTCCTGACTTGCATCTTGGAGATGGTGGACAGGCTTTGGTGAGTTACAGTTGCAGAATTCCTAATCTCTGACCTATGCTTAGATTAGATTAGATTACTTACAGTGTGGAAACAGGCCCTTCAGCCCAACAAGTCCACACCGATCCGCCGAAGCACAACCCACCCATACCCCTATATTTACCCATTTACGGGCAATTTTAGCATGGCCAATTCACCTGACCTGCACATCTTTGGACTGTGGGAGGAAACCCACGCGGACACGGGTAGAATGTGTAAACTCCACACAGTCAGTCGCCTGAGGCGGGAATTGAACCTGGGTCTCTGGCGCTGTGAGGCAGCAGTGCTAATCACTGTGCCACCGTGCCGAACAGAATATTGATAGAACTGAGTTGGTTAATTTTCTGGTGAATGGTAGTCCAAAAGTGTGATTTACTATTCAAGGCAGGATTACACGCAGCAGACTTGGAAAGACCAAGTGCGGAATTCTTTTTGACCAGAGGATTTAAGTCAGGAATACCAGTGGTGGCTCCTAAACACATGCAGCAGGAGGGAAGTGACTAGCCATTCAGGGTTTTGGATGCAGCATTGCCTGTAATATAGATCCACTGGATCCTGACATGACACCAAACGCCTGTCCCAGTGACTAGTCTGCCTGAGTTTGCCCTCCCACACATCAAGAACTCTGTCTGTGGTTTGTGACTGGGCTTCAAGAGACCTTGACTGGTTCTCCATCAGTGCAGCTTTCCACATTGTGAGAATATATTTGTAAAACTGCACTCTGTTTTAGCAACTCCAAGTGACAAAGCAGCACTGAGTGCTGGTTACACAGGGGAGTCTGCCTTCAGTGATAAAATTGGGATGAGTAAACAGCAGCTGTTTTCAGACAGGAATTGATATTAGACAGGGCTAATGCCCGAAATGTCGATTCTCCTGTTCCCTAGATGCTGCCTGACCTGCTGCGCTTTTCCAGCAACACATTTCCATCTCTGATCTCCAGCATCTGCAGACCTCACTTTCTCCTCAGGAATTGATATTAGTCCATCATTCCGACTCCTTCACCATCTTCCCCAGCAATTCCAACGGCACAAAACCAAAACATGAGTTAGAAATGGAGGAAATATCATCTTGTTTGCCTCCTCTTGCATGTGAAGTTCTCCAGGACACTTAGCTAGTGAGCATTAAATCCTGTCCTCACCAGCAATGTTCACGTCTCGTGAACAAGGAGAATATGTTGTTGCTTTCAAGGCCACAGAAGGAGCTAGCAATTTGTGGCACTCATTGAAATCCCCAGTGCTGGGATGTGCATCATAGTGAGGAGCATTGCAACAGGCGAATCAGAGCATTGCAACATGTGGAAGCTGATCATTGAACTTCAACCCCTTAGCTTCAGACCTCCCAGGCTTCCTGCACAAAATTACTATCTTTGGAGTCATTTGGTAGTGTGTGTGACACTTTACAAGATCTGAAGCCTTGCACAGGACTTTATGACTCACATCCAGGGGGTAGTCTCTCATTGTAACGGTCTTGGAGCAAGCTGCACTGAGTGCTGAGAGACATAGGTCCCGGGTCACACTTTAAGCATTCACACTGCAGCTACACAGACATTGTGCTCCAGCATGCAGTTAATGTCCTTGATGGCCTTCAAGGCAATGGAACAGTCTCACTCTATCTCCCTTAAGGTGGCAGTACAGGGGAGTGCTTGGCAATGGGGCAGGGTCGGAGCATGAGCAAATGACTCTTCTTTCTGTCAGTCAGAGAGCCCCCAGTGACATGAGCAGTAGCTGAACATACAAGTCTGATTGTGACAATCGGATGACTTGCAGCCAATGGCTTTCACAGGCTGTGCTTGTGGAGAAAGGTCTGACAACGGGTGTAGTGAGGACATGCCCAGGTGAGTGCCAACCGGCTAGGACTCTCCACATCATGAATTCTGGTCTGAATCCACCATTCTGTGTGCAGTGAGTCAGTTAATTTTTACAAAGACTTCCTGCGCTCCTGTTTGAACTGTTTGTGGCCAACCTACCACCACACCTATTAATGTGTCTGGAAATAGAACAGTGGCAACAATTACTTGCATTGATACATGTTGGAAACCATTCCACAGCAGAGTAGCCAGACAAGCAGGACTTTCAGCATCTCACAGGCTTTTGACTGAGGTGAAGGCGTGGCTTTACAGAAAGTATGACTGTTGGAAAAGCCAAGAGTCTGGTGTTGGTGACAATAGAGGGTGAAAGGTGGGGAAAGAGCAGGTCCAGTTTGGAGGAGGGCTAGATGAGTGGAGAACGTCAGAAACAAAACAAGGGCATGACAACGGTGCACAGAACTGCAGTGACCAGAAATTCCAATGGCTTCTCATAGACAATGGCTAATTATACACGACAAATCAGACTATAACATGTAAACACTAGGCCACTAGAAGTCACATTAGGACCAACAGCTTGATCAAAGTGGTGGGTTTTTAATAGGTCTTACAGGAGGAATGAGATATGGAGAGACAGTGAGCTTAGAGCTACACATCTGAAGGAATGACATGACTGAAGGAAGGCAGGGTTGCCCAGCAGAGAAGAACTGGAGGAACACCGGGTTCTTGGAGTGTTGCACGGCTGCAGAAAGTAGGAACGATTCTGGGATTTATGTCAATGACGCCCATCCTTCTTAGCAACCAACAATAACTTTCCTCATGAACCATGACCAAAACCTCAGTCGCAATGTTGGGAACTTTGAAGAGAGATGCTGCTGGTTTATAATATGACCAACAATTCCAAGGTCAATCTGGAGTGTCACTGTTGTTCACTGGTCATCACTTGGGGAACCCCTTGTGATGTTGTTCTGTAAATTCCTTCCTGCAGTACCTCCAACTAAACCTACAATACAATTTCCATAACTCAATCCTTATTTCTAATACTTCACTTGAAGATGGTTAACACATTTCCTACTTTGTACATGCTGAATTGCAGAACAATACATACCTTACTCTACTTGTCACCCATATTTATCTTGCCCATTTCCATTTGGATTCACGTGGACAGTGTGTGCTTCCGTGATATACATAGCCCCTTCTTGCCCATTTGGGAGCAACTGCTCCTGTCCAGTCACCCTATGAATTCCATCAGCCTGCCCTCCCCACCCCGTTTTTAAAATCAGCATCCGAAATCCTGACAGTGATTTTATTTGCTTATCTTGCAGTAGAAATGGGAGCGGTGGGGTTTTTAAAATCAGCATCCGAAATCCTTACAGTGATTTTAATTGCTTATCTTGCAGTAGAAATGGGAGCGGTGGGGTCTGTTCGACAAAGTGGGCACAGCCATGGCAAATTTCAGTTCCCAAATGATGTGTAACATTACACTGGGTTAGACCAAGATTCAGGTGGCTGCCAACAGCTGAAGGTGGCATCAGCCTCTGTCTACATCTATAAATAGTTGTGCCCAATATATTTGAGGGCCTCATTCAGAAAAGGATGGCAATAACTGAAGCAATCATCAGGCCAATTCCAATTCATGTGCTTCAGTCACTCCTGCCCCTTTACATTCCAGTTTTGATTTTGAGGCCACTCATGGTATAACATTCATTGGTGTAAAATGTGTCAGTGGCTACCTCAGCTATTGAGCCCTATGACTGTAGGATCAGTCTGGGTTCAGACCTCCCTCAGACCTGAAGATCAAGCCAGGGCTGGTGAGATATTGCTATGATGTGACATCACCCATTTTCTCTCAGTGCAGTGGTTGGAAATGGCTGTTTAGAGGCCAGCATGTCATCACCAATCATCCTTTATTTGCAAAAGCGTAGCTTTTGACAACAGCACTGCCTTTCACGGAGTCAGACACTCAGGGGCTCAATATCCCTTAAGCACATCCCTTTATGTCAGCCAGGGCTCCCTGATTGGACCAGATTAACAGCCCTCGGTCAGGGAACTCTCATTCTGTGATGCCCAGCTGGCTGACCTCATTACAATCTCCGCAGTGGTAATGTCTCGGGAATTATAATCCAGAAACTCAGGTGAATACTGTGGGGAAAGGGTTCAATTCCTATCACAACAGCCACTGAAATTTAAACAAATAAAGCTTAAGAGGAAAGTAGCCTCAGCAAAGCTGGCCATGATTACTGATTATTGCAAAAACCCAACTTCTTCACTCATGTCCTTTTAAGGAAGGAAATCTGTTGTCCTTACCCGGACTGGCGTACGTGGGACTCCTGACCCACAGCAATGTGGGTGACTCCTTACTGCCCTGGGAAATGACTGACCTCAGTTCAAGGGCAATTAGGGACAGTCAACAAATGCTGCCCTTGCCAGCGATGCCCAAACCCCATGAGAGAATTTAAAAGAGCATCGTCAAGTTCGGGATTATCAGGGACAGTCAAACTCAGAACACTTGAGATGGTCAAATTTCACAAGCTCAAGGATATGGCTAAGGCCTGAGCTGCAAAGTGGCTCAGTGGTTAGCACTGCTGCCTCAGAGCGCCAGGAAACTGGGTTCGATTCCAGCCTCGGGGTGACTGTCCGTGTGGAGTTTGCACGTTCTCCCCGTGTCTGTGTGGGTTTCCTCCGGCTGCTCCGGTTTCCTCCCATAATCCAAAGGTGGCAAGGTCAGGTGAACTGACCATGCTAAATTGCTCATAGTGATGGGCAGGGATATACAGGCTAGGCGGATTAGCCATGGGAAATGCAGGAATACAGGGATAGAGCAAGTCTCGGAGTGGATTCGATGGGCTGAATGACCTGCTTCCACAATGATATTAACTGGAGGTGTGCTTTCAGGTGAACTTGACCCTAAGGGCATTAATTTCACCTGCAGCATTGTTTAAGTTCACTCTTTCAGAAATGCCACCTTCCAAAATACAAACTGAAGATTGGTAGTTTCTTGAAAAGTCTACCCAGAGCTTAGCATTTCCAAGCAATACTGGCAAATGCATTCACAGCCTCTCATGGAAGAGCACATGTTAATGTTTAACTGTAATGATGCCGCTGGATAGAAAGGTTTGTTAAGTCGAGTTGCAGTTTTCCGACGATTAATGTTCTCCCGTCACCACCAGCAAGCAGTGTGAGCAGCTCACACTCAGTATGATTCCAGCCCTTCACATGTTCAGGTTAATGGTTTACAAGGATTCAGGTACAGCAAGCAGGACCCGGGCAGGCAGGATGGAAGTGAAGTCAGTGCGTTAGTGATGGGTTCGAACAAGGAAGCGTTACATTGTTAAATTGTCACAGTAAGAAAGAACAAGTACCTTCATCAGCATCTGACAAAGACTCAGCTTCACTGACAAATTCAGGAACACTGGCTTTATGAACTGCATGGTTTGAATAAAGATGACCATATATTACCAGATGTGACCAAAATCATTTCAACCCTACTTTTGTAAAAATAAGGCCAGGGTGTAAAAAATATTAGACATCACTGAGCTCACAGAAGAACATATTCATTAGAATTCATGTTGTGATGCTTTGCAAAACTCAGCCAAAAAAGCATGACACCTTGAAGCAATATCTTCAGGTTTAAGGTCACTGACAAAGCAGAAATGTGGCAGTGGGTCATGGGGAAAAGGCTCATGTTAGGACAGAGTAATATTCAGAAAACAACGGAGAAACAAGGAGAGGAACAAGGATGCAGAGAAAGAGCAGGGGTGCTGGTTTATCGAACATTCTCCAGACCAGAGGCACTATGACCTAATGTACTGATTGTTCCTGAAGAGCTAAGTCAGCATTAGCTAGGGACCAAGCTGAGCTCCCCCTGATTGGGCACTAGGCAGGGTCTACGCTCAATAGTCTTCAACCTCAGCTGACATTATTTGAAATCCAATTGGCAACGCAGAACTAGGGAATCATGGCATTACATTCTTGAAAGGATAACATAAGACGACAAGCCCTGACCTCAAATACTACACTTGTTTCATTTCTAAAATTTTTTTTTTTAAGATTAGATTACTTAACAGTGTGGAAACAGGCCCTTCGGCCCAACAAGTCCACACCGACCCTCCGAAGCGCAACCCACCCATACCCCTACATTTACCCCTTACCTAACACTATGGGCAATTTAACATGGCCAATTCACCTGACCTGCACATCTTTGGACGGCAGGAGGAAACCGGAGCACCCGGAGGAAACCCACGCAGACACGGGAGAACGTGCAAACTCCGCACAGACAGTCGCCTGAGGCGGGAATTGAACCCGGGTCTCCAGCGCTGTGAGGCAACAGTGCTAACCATGGTGCCACCGTGCAAATGTCTTTAGGTTGATGTGCAGAGTAAATTAACAGGCTCACAGAGTCATAGAGGCCTACAGCATGAAAACAGGCCCTTCAGCCCAATGTACTCATGCCGCGCAGTTTTCACAATTTAAAACTATTGCCATTTGCCTGTGTTTGATCCATATCCATCCATACCTATCCCATCCATATACCTGTCTAAATGTTTCTTAAATGACAGCATTGTGCTTGCTTCCACCACTATCTCTGGCAGCCAGTTCCAGACACACACACCCTCAGTGTAAAAATGCTGCACCTCTGGACCTCCTGTATCTCTCCCCCCCCCTCTCACTTTAAACCTATGCCCTCTAGTTTTAGACTCCCCTGCTCAGGGGGAAAGGTTATCCGCTATCTACCTTATCTATGCCTCTCATGATTTGATAGACCTGTATAAGGTCATCCCTCAGTCTACTATGCTCCAGGTCAGTAAGTCCCGGCCTCTCCTTATACCTCAAACCTTCCAGTCCAGGTAGCACCCGAGTACATTTTTTCTGCATTATTTCCAGTGGTATGGTGATCAGAAGGGCATGCTGTACTCCAAATGTGATGTCACAATGTTTTCTACAGCTTCAACAAGACATCCCATCTCCTAACCCAATGCTCTGACCAATGAAAGCTAGCATGCCAAAAACCTTCTTCACCATTCTGTCTCTCTGTGACTCCATCTTCAAGGACCTATGAACCTGTGCCCTGAGATCTCTTTGGTCTATTACACACGATGACACCTGGGAAAATGAGCATCAGAAATTGGAGTAAGCCTCTTACTGCAAGCAGGGATAATTTCAGAAGGGAACATTTGAACATTACCTTCATCATCAGATACATCCAGAACTTCATTCATTGTTTCAGGAACATTTAGTTTATGCTTTTCTGTTACGGACTGTGGAGAAAAAGTGTGTGTTTTAGAGACAGTCATGTCAGATCAGTGTTATTAGATTAGATTAGATTCCCTACAGTGTGGAAACAGGCCCTTCGGCCCAACAAGTCCACACCGACCCTCCAAACAGTAACCCACCCAGACCCATTTCCCTCTATTAATGCACCTAACACTATGGGCAATTTAGAATGGCCAATTTACCTGACCTGCACATCTTTGGACTGTGGGAGGAAACTGCAGCACCCGGAGGAAACCCACACAGACACGGAGAGAATGTGCAAACTCCACATAGACAGTTGCCCGAGGCTGAAATAGAACCTGGGTCCCTGGTACTGTGAGGCAGCAGTGCTAACCACTGAGCCACCGTGCCGCCCCATATTCAATCTTCAGCACATTGATTTAAAGAGGTACTGAGTTAAGCAAAGTACCAGCCAATATGATTATGTATGGACAGATAGACAAGCAGACAGAAACAGAATTTACCATTGTGGTCGTCAAGGTTTCCTCAGTAACCACTTTCAGCGTATCAACCACAGAGATATAACCAAGCCTCTTAGCGATGGCTAAAGCAGTATTCCCATTCTAAAAACAAGAACAACATTCCACAATGAGACTGCAATTGGGATCTTCACTCAGAAGCATCACGGTTTTGAAAAATAACAGTGTCTCTTTAAAAGTCTATTGTTACATTTACAGAATACCCTCACTCCGTAATTTCCCTATTCCCATTTCAGGACGTTTGTTTTACTGTAAAACACTGAGAAACATTGACAGAGGGACCTCGATTATCCAAAGGACATGGGCAGGGAGCACTTTGCTTGGTTAATCGAATTCCGGATAATTGAATGCCGGATAACACAGTTTAGCCGAGCATCGGGACATTTTGAATTTGCCAGATAATTGATTACCAGATAATCAAAGTTACTCTGTAAATTGGTCTCTTCCCTATATGATGTTCCTCTCTACTCAGGCATATACGAGTGAACAAGGAGGAAAACGGACCTCGGGGCATGAGTAGACTATTGAGCCATGAAGGTCTGCTCCGTTACATATTCACTTCTGAGAGAGAATGTGTAAGAAAATTTAAGAGAGAAAGCATGAGAGAGGGAGTGTGACAATGTACATGTGTGAGTAAGTGTGAAAGCTGAATGAGTGAGTGGAAAGAAACATTGCAAATGTGTGATGGCATATGAGTGCCCAAGAATGTGTCCAAGACTGGGAGGATGAGACAGCAAGGCATAGGACATAGGAGAGACTGAGTGTGAGATGTACATGTAAGAGACATACAAGACAGCATGTCAAACTGCATGGAACATGCCTAAGAATGCTAGTATTTTTACTGCTGACAGATCTTTCAGGGAAATAATGATACAAGAATTATCCCATTATTTTCCTCTCCAGCTTGGAATTTTTCAATAAATGTTTGCACATCAACACACTGGCTAACATAGAAATATCCTCTTCCTATTAACATCCTGTTTGGGCACAGAATGTGGAGTTGAGAAGAGGCAAGAGGAGGGGGATTAAGAGTAACAGAAACATATGATTAGCACAAAAATATCTCAGGGTGTAACATCATTGAGTAACACAGTGGGTGTCACTGTTTACTTTTTGTTAAGGTAATTTTAGGCAGGGGGTTAAACTCGGAAGTTTAGAGTGAGCAAGTAGCAAGGGAAGGGGTGACCACCAGATTGTCACTTGACTTTATGTTTAAGAGCTTGGTCCTTTCAAAGAGAGGTGGGCACCGCAGAGGCTGGAGTGCATTATTTCCCCGTCCAATGATAGATTGACAATAAATCTCTTGTAAGACTCAACATCTTTTGCTCCCTAAGTCAATATATGGATATCGGTTTGTTCAACACAGACAAGGAAGGAAGATCAGACAAATAATCCTAAAGGAATGTTACTCTCTACCTGGTTGGTATATCATGGGTTTAACTGGGCAGGGATGGAACAGTAAGGTCAGGGGAGCGATACTGATAGGATTAGGGAAGCAGAAAGGTGTATTTGCTGTGGTAAAGGTGACTCCAGCATGACATCTTGCTGATCCAGTGTCAAGGTCAAGGGCATGTCACTGAGGCTGCTGCAGAACATTCTGAGTGTGCAGGAGCGGGAGTAAGCAGCCAGGGGCCATGGCCAACCAATGAAATAGATAGAAAGAGGGATGTGGCTCTGCACACAGACTGCAGGGGGCTGTGAAAGAAATCACAGAGCAGAAACTCAAAAGGGAGTAATCTGTGGATGTGCTAGGGAAGCAGGAGGATAGCTGAATGAATGACCAGAGAGACAGTGCAGGGGGAGAACAGGCCATAAGGATGAATTCTCTGGCCTGCTATAGAAAGGATGCTGTGAAACTTGAATGGGTGCAGAAAAGATTTACAATGATCTTGCTGGGATTAGAGGGTTTGAGCGATAGGATGAGGCTGAATAGGCCGGGGCTATTCCTGGAGTGGTTGAAGGCTGACCTTATATTGATTTAGCACAGCAGGTCAGGCAGCATCCAGGGAACAGGAGATTCGACGTTTCGGGCACAGGCCCTTCTTCAGGAAGAAGAAGGGCCTGTGCCCGAAACGTCGAATCTCCTGTTCCCTGGATGCTGCCTGACCTGCTGTGCTGTTCCAGCAATAAAGTTTCAACTTTGATCTCCAGCATCTGCAGACCTCACTTTCTCCTCTTATATTGATTTATAAAATTTCGAGGGGCACAGCTAGGGTAAATAGCCAATGTCTTTTTTCCCCAGGGTAGGGGAGTTCAAAACTAGAGGGCATAGGTGCAAGATTAGAGGGAAAAATTAAAATGTACCTAAGGGGCAACTTTTTCACACAGAGGGTGGTACGTGTATGGAATCAGCTGCCAGAGGAAGTAGTGGAAGTGCTTACAATTACAACATTTAAAAGGCATCTGGATGGGTACATGAATAGAAAGGGTTGAGGGGAATATGGGCCACATGCTGGCAAATGGAACTAGATTTATTTAGGATATCTGGGCGGCACAAGTGTGTTGGATTGAAGGACCACTTTCTGTACTGTCTAAGCCTATGACTCTATTTACAGCCGACAGAGTCTAGAAAGGTTGCTCCTTCCAAGGGTTGAAACCAAGATCACAATGGAGACATTGAGCAGTGTTGTTGGCAAGGGTTTTATATCTCGCTTGGCAGGGGTATCTGAGTGAGGGTTTGGAAGGGCAAAGTGTAAAACTGGAAGAGATGGCAGAAAAATAAATCACTTGGAAGGTTAAGGAAAGAAAGGCCAGGAAACAGAAAACAAAGTTGCTTTTCATTAATCAGTGGCGCATAGTTCAATTGAAGGAAGCTCACAAACGACGCGGATGAGATGGAGGTATGGATTGAAACCTAGAAGCAATGAAACCTGGAAGTAATGCTTCTCGTAAGAGGTGGGGCTTGATAGATGTGCAGCAACCTACAAGTTCCAAAAGTAACTCCATTCAATCAGCCTCTTAAACTGACTGGACACAAAATCAAAAAGACCTGTTTACTTTAACAAATCACTCAAGTACAACTAAATTACAGGGCGTGTTACTTGTGCATATGATCATGTAACTATTTCTGAAACATGTCTTAACAGGCACGAATGGCAGCTGAACGTTTTTGGTTCAGAGAGTTTTCAGACAGCAGAGTGAGGGAATTTTAAAAGGAGGGGGAAAGGTCACAAACTTAGTTAAGTAAATACTTGCAACTGTAAGGATGAATGACATGTCTGAAGGAGCACCAAATGAGTCAATGGGTTGAGCTGAGGAACAGACAAGAGGTGACACTGCTGGGAGTGTAATATAGAGCCCCAAGCAGTGAGGGGAAGGTCGAAGAGCAAATATTGAAGACAATGCCTGAGAGATGTAGAGAAACAATGTGTCTGTAAGGAATTTCGATGACCCAAATATTTACATGGAAGTAGTCAGTCTCACTGAGTGTGGAAGGCTTCAAATGCATTCAGGAGAACTTTATGAGACAAATGTAACAAGCCTATCAAGACAAGGGACAGCAATAGAGTTTACAGGACAAAGGAGGCCCTTCAAGCCCATGGAGCTAAACTGATCATCAAGCCCCTCCCTCACTGGTCCCATTTTCCAGCTCTCACAATCTGTGTACTACGGTGCTACAAGTGAAAATCTAAACACTTCTTCAATGTCTTAAAAGTTCTGGCTTCTACCATCCTTACAGACATCGCGGTCCAGTATACTCAAAACTGGCTCAGCGAGTTAACTTACATCCATACTCAAAACCCTCTGGGTGAATTTTTGTTTTCCTTAAACCCTCTCTGAACTTCCTGCCCTTTACCTCAATGCCATGCCCCCTAGTTACTGATCCCTGAACAAAGGGGAATCATTCCTCCCTTTCTTCCTTATGTCCTTCAAAATTTTGTTCACTTCAATCAGCCTTCTCTGCTCTAAAGAAAATAACCCCAGTCTATCTGGTCTCTCTTCACACTGGAAGCGCTCTAGCCAGGGCAACATCCTGATGAATCTCTACTGCAACCTCTTTAGTGCGATCACATCCTTCCTATAGTGTGGTGACTAGAACTGAACACTGTACTCCAGCTGTGGTATAACTAACATCTTTTATAGCTCCATCATAGCCTCCCTGCTCTTGTATTCAATACCTTGACTAACAATTGCATGTGCTTTGTTAACTACCTTACCTACTTGTCCCTTTGCCATCAATAAGGCCATAACACCATTGGAAATAGGAGTGGAAGTAAGGCCATTCGATCCATCGAGTCCACTCCGCCATTCAATCACAGCTGATGGGCATTTCAATGCCACTTAACTCACCTCGAACACAATGGGCCTTCACCTCACTCAGCATGATCCCTGGACACGAACACCAACATTCCTCTGACCCTCAGTTTTTCCAAGGGTCCTCCCAAAATACACCATCTTACACATTTTAGGATTAAATTCCATTTGCCATTGTCTGCCCATCTATATCATCCTGTAGTCAAAGACTCTCACCCTCCTATTTACCAAACTAACAATTTTCATGTTATCTGCAAACTTTATCTGCAAACTTTATGACCATACCTCTTGTATTCATGTCTAGATCATGAATGAACATAACAAACAGCCAGAGGACCAGCACTGAACCCTGTTCCACGCCACTGAACATCAGTTTCCCTTCGACAAAAGCACCCTTCGATTATCACCCTCTGCCTTCAGCCGCTAAGCCAATTTTGAACCCAGTTTGCCCCAGATACCATAGGTTCTTAGCTTCTTGACCAGTTTCACACGTGAGACCTTGCCAAAAACCTTACTGAAGTCCACTCAGACTGCATCCACTTCATCAACACATCTAGTCGCCTCCCAGACTTCAGTTTAGGGAATGAATCTAGAAGGTGGAGAGTGTTTTGATGAGAGTGATCATGATTCAGTTAGATTTGTGGAAAGGCCAATTTTGCTTAGCACTCCTTACCCCTGCGACCTCCATCTTCTGCATATAAACCGACATTTTCCTAGAGACCATCACCTCTGAGGAGGGCTCACCAGATCTGAAACGTTAACTCTGATTTCTCTTCACAGATGCTGCCGGACCTGCTGAGGTTTCCCAGCGACCTCTGTTTTTACTCAGCTGAAACCTGATTTGCTGAAAGTGCCCTGAGAGGAGCAACTTGAAGATTGAGTAGTGTCCGATCGGCAAAAGGCTTTCCCAGGAGGAAATAGGGCTCTGGTCAAATATACATTTCTCGAATCTAGAGGGCCAAGGTGCCCAAAGAGCAATTAGGGCGGGACAAGGCACAGAGGAAAGTTGGTATAAGATGCCTAAAGCTCAGTGCCGTATTGTAGAATAGAAAGGGCACAGAGGTGAAATTAGAAAACATAAAGAGCACCAAAAAACCCCACTGAAATGAAAGCAACTCAACGATGTGCTATAAATACACTGTTTGACACAAAAACACACTCCTGGGGTGTGTTGCTGACCTTGGAGTGCAGGTTCATTGTTCCTTGAATGTGGAGTCTCAGGTAGTTAGGATAGTGAAGGCAGCGTTTGGTATGCTTTCCTTTATTGGTCAGAGTATTGAGTACAGGAGTTGGAGGTCATGTTGCGGCTGTACAGGACATTGGTTGGGCCACTTTTGGAATATTACCTGCAATTCTGGTCTCCCTGCTATAGGAAGGATGTTGTGAAACTGTAAAGGGTTCAGAAAAGATTTACAAGGATCTTGCCAGAGTTGGAGGGTTTGAGCTATGGGGAGAGGATGAATAGGCTGGGGCTGTTTTCCCTGAAGTATCAGAGGCTGTGGGGTGACCTTATAGAGGTTTATAAAATCATGAGGGGCATGGATAGGGTAAATGGACAAGGTCTTTTCACTGGGGTGGGGGAGTCCAGAAGTAGAGGGCATAAGTTTAGGGTGAGAGGGAAAAGATTTAAAAGGGGCCTCAGGGGCAACTTTCTCATGCAGCGAGTGGTATGTGTATGGAATGAGCTGCCGGAGGAAGTAGTGGAGGCTGGTACAATTAAAACATTTAAAAGGCATCTGGACGGGTACATGAACAGGAAGGATTTAGAGGGATATGGGCCAAGTGCTGGCAAAAAGGACTAGTTTAATTTAGGATACTTGGTGGGCATGGACAAGTTGGATTGAAAGATCTGTTTCTGTGCTGTACATATGTATGACTCTAAATAAATAAAAAATAAGAGGATAACTGAAGGAAGGATAAGATCCACAGGAGACCAGGAAGGTAAGCTATATGTGGATAGTCAGTAATTACACATTTCCATCTGTCTTCACAACAGAGAGTTCAAGAAAGCAGACAGTGTAATAAGGAGAAGGGCTGTGATCATTAAATAAATAGAGTAATGGACAGAATATTAAGGAATTTGGCACTGGATAAACCAGCAGTCCTGGATGAAATGTATGCAAGAGTGCAAAGGAATGAATTAACAGAGGCCCTGAACATCACTGTTCAACCCTCTCTGACTCCAGTCTGCTAATGTTGTACCAGTGTTTGAATAAGGTAGGAAGGATGGCTTGGCAACTACAGTCAATCAGCCAAATCTCAGCGATGGGTAAATTAGAGGCAACAGCATTGGATCCGTGATGTAGAAATGCAGCGAGCATGTTTAAGAAGTTTGAAGATGGTACAAAAGTTGCCCTTGTGGCGATAGTGAGAAGAAAGGTACAGAATGTAGGTAGGAGTCACTGGCAGAAACACAGCAAATGGAATTCTTTTTACAGCTTCACAGACGAGCCATACAGTAAGCTTATCAGACTCAGTGATATCATGTGCCTGACCAAACCACACTCCCCCAGCAGACAGCATTGTTGGTCAATACAGACCTGCATCTGACAGGGTCTGTACTCCACCCTGACACAGGGGGTATATGACCCTATGGTTGAGATCAGTAAGTCCAACTTTTGGTTCATGTTAAGTCTTTCCTTGCTTTTGGAGAGTGGAGAGAGAATTGTTAACCGCATCCTGGCAGCCACCTTCTCAAAGATGGGTGATGATAGACTGTCAGGTGAAAGCAGAAGTTTACATGTTCAGGGAAAGAAGAAATTCACCAACATCTTTTGATAATTACCATGGTGACTTCATCCGGAGAGGCGCCGTGTTGCAGGAGGATGTTAATGATATGTGTGTGTCCTTGCTGAGCTGCCTGGTGGAGAGGGGTGTACCCGTTCTATAGTAAGGGACAAGAAGGAGAGTGCATGTTAGAAAACTCTGCTCAGAAAGGTTTGGTTAGCTCGGAGTGAAATCAGCCGTAGATGCTGTCAGCGAAGGTGAACCGACCTTTGTCTTGGCATTGACTTTGGCATTATGTTGCAACAGAAAGTTGACCATCTTCACGTTCCCATAGTGACACGCTACGTGCAGTGGAATATAACCCATCTGTAATCAGAAAGCAAAGGTAACTCCTCTCAGGGATGGAAATGCAACACTTAATTTAGTTTCTGGATCCCATTTTGATTCAAAAATACTTCCAATGAAAGGCCTGAAACACGGCATGCTTGAAGTCACAGAGTATTTTCTTGGGACTGACAGACCGACTGAAACAGAACAAACCCACCCACCGGGGTCCACTAGTGAAGCTTCTCTCCTTGTTTTGACCTGGCAACTTGGTCCATCTCCAATCTGCAGTGCTGTGGGATGGCTGCATTACAGATCAGACTCAAACTGAGGCCTTGCCTGCACTTTCAGCTGGACCTTCGTACATTATGATGCTCAAAAAGTACGTCAATGGCTGTCAAATGCTTTGTGGTGTTCTGAAAGGTGCTACAGAAATGTACTTCATGCCTCATTTTTCAAAATAAGATTCCAAAGAAAACAAAGTAAGTCCTCACTAAATATTTTCCATTAAAACCAATGTTAACGCCGAAGGTAGTTTCTGATGCACATTTCCAATTTGCAAGAAGAAAAATCATGAAAGTGTTATTGCAATGTAAATGGAAACACTGCACATTGTTAGACTCCTATATTCATAAATGAGAGAGTTGGGAGAGGGTTGGGGAGAGGGAGAGAGTAAGAGAGTTGGTGAGTGGATCATAGAATAGCATGGAAAGAGGTCATTTTGCCCATCGAGTGCACACCGACCCTCCGAAGAGCATCCCACCCCCCATACCCAAGCCCTGTGTTTGCTTCTGATTTATAACATTTTTAATGCAATAGTTTAAATCATTTCTATTGGACCCAGATTACCCTAGCCCAAGGGTGATATTAAAAGCAAACAGAACAAATTGGCAAGTCTGTACCTTGGTCTGTGGGTCAATAGCAGCTCCCTGATTAACCAGCACTTCAGCAACATTCACCCGATCCTCTTGAGCAGCCAAATGAAGAGGTGTCAGACCACTCTGTGAATCCAAGTTAGATTCTGTCAACGGTGCAGCCATCAGAGCTTGAAAGACAATTCCCAGCAAAGACAATTTCCACTTACTATGCCGGCAACAATGGCAAAGGATGTCTGCAATACTGGTCGCCTTGCAGTCTAACCGCGGCTCAGTGCTGATAAATATTTAACGGTGGGCCAGGATATTGGTTTTCAACTGCAAACAGTCACCAAGGTTGGAGACACAGATACAAATTTCTATGTGACTGAAGTGTGTCTGGCAATCTCAAGAACAACCTCAACAGCTCATGAGAAAGCAAACTGAGAGGCTGAAAAATGTGCTGTAACTTCACCGCTGTCTAATAGAACAGCCTTACCCTGTCTTGGCGGGTGAAGAACGTCCAATTGGGAGAGTGCTTCGCAGCAGTGAAGACTGGACTTAAGGAGACGCTTCACAAACAGATTGTAAAGCTGGCCCCCTCTTTGGCAGACAGCTGATAGCGCTACCTCGGAACTGGGTGGGTAAACTTTCACAACCATCCACGCAGAGCGTGAAGATTCAGTGCAGGTATTGGGTGAGAGGAATGGGCCAGGCCTGCTCAGGACAGATGCTCTTCCATTCTAAATGAGGGCACAGGGAATTGATCAGGGAAGGAGCTGACGGCAAGTGAGCACGTGGACACGTGGAAGTGAAGCAGGGCACCAGCGGGACGGCAAACTAGGGAAGGAGGAAAATCGGGTGTTTAACAGATGGACAATCTGGTGCTGTCTGTGCTGATTTGAATTTCGTCCCCAAGATTTTTTTTAAAAGCTTATTCTAAATCCACTTCCTGCTTCCCCATCCCTTGGGCCTCTAATTGCCTGAAACGAGTACAGGACATTGCGACTGGTCTCCAGCAATGCTTATGGGTGTCTACATGGGTTAGGCATGGCTGTGGGATCTCTCTACCCCATATCTCCTGGCTATGATATGGTTAGAAGGTGCAACTTATCATCAGCAAGATCAACAGTCCATGGCAAAAGGCAGCTAAAGTGCATTGCTCGCCC
The DNA here is from genome assembly GCF_004010195.1 of Chiloscyllium plagiosum. Classification (NCBI taxonomy): domain Eukaryota; kingdom Metazoa; phylum Chordata; class Chondrichthyes; order Orectolobiformes; family Hemiscylliidae; genus Chiloscyllium; species Chiloscyllium plagiosum. Next base: position 6,551,496 of record NC_057731.1, on the reverse strand, counting down.
AAGTAATGCCAGTCCCTCCACTCTATATCGTCTTCAAAATGATGCCAAGGCCACCATCGGTGGAGCAGTTGTTGGCTTGGGCAGAGGGGTCATGTCACAGAGGAGCCAAGTGACTTTGGAGAAAGCACACGTACAATGTGATTCCCCTTGAGGGAATCAAAGAGGAAATCTCCTGAGTATTCTTTTAGAGTCATTGAGATGTACAACATGGAAACAGACCCTTCAGTCCAACCCGTCCATGCCGACCAGATATCCCAACCCAATCTAGTCCCACCTGCCAGCACCCGGCCCATATCCCTCCAAACCCTTCCTATTCATATACCCATCCGGATGCCTTTTAAATGTTGTCATTGTACCAGCCTCCACCACTTCCTCTGGCAGCTCATTCCATACACGTACAACCCTCTGTGTGAAAAAGTTGCTCCTGAGGTCTCTTTTATATCTTTCCCCTCTCACCCTAAACCTATGCCTTCTAGTTCTGGACTCCCCGACCCCAGGGAAAAAAACTTGTCTATTTCTTCTATCCATGCCCCTGCTGAATTTCCTTTATTTCCCCTGGGGTGCCCTCTGTTTTGCAGCCTCTCCCAGGAGTTGAGCAGGCTGTGGAAACGAAATGCTGGGAAGGCTCAAGTCGGAGTACTCCAGCGGTTGTGAGGGTGCTGAAGCGGGACTTCTCCTGCTCGTCACTCACGGACGTTGGCCAAGCAATGAAACAGGGTGTGCAAGAGCAGTGGAAACATATTGCCACAATGAGGCAACATTCAGCAATGACGCAGCAATGTAAGAGCAGAAGCAGAGTATGGGGGGACAGCGCTGGCAGGCCACCAACCTTGTTTCCCAGGTTTACATCTGCATTGCGGGTCAAGAGCAAGGACACCATGTCCACGTGGCCCTCCTGGGCAGCTAGGTGCACAGGTGTAATGCCTTGTTTGGTCACGGTGTTGGTGTCAGCGCCATATTCCAGCAATGTCGTCGCAATGTCCATCTGGTTCTTCTTTGCGGCTATGTGTAGGGGCGTGTAGCCATTCTACAAAAGAGTCAAAGAAAAGACAAGAGACCATGCTAACCCATAATAAGGAGTTTCAGATAGTTGTATGCATCAGTTGCCCTGCACAGTGCCAAAGTTGGGTTTCAGGTTACGCACAGACTCTCACTTTTGAAGTGCAGAAAGCATTCCCAATCCCTCTGCTTTTGTCTTTCAAAACCTTTCTTAAATTCACAGTCTGCACATTTCATTGCACAAGCATATCACCCAACTGTATATAGGGATTCCGACCTACTAGTATTGTCTCGGAGTCTCCAGAAATTCTAGAACAATCTCTACAAGACTCAGAAACAAACCATCTTGAGCATTGAAAGAAATAACTGGATTTTTAGTAAAGTTTCTTAATGGACTCATACTTACAACTATAAAAGGAATGGAAACAGAACTGACAGTCAGCATCAAAGTCACACTCCCATGGCTGAAATCCTCTGCTACTGACATTCCATAGGTTAGCATTGACCAGAACCTGAACTTGACTAGCCATCTTAATGCTGAGGCTACAAGAGTAGATCAGACACTAGGAATTTTACAGAGCTTAACTCACCTTCTGACTCCCGAAACCTTACCCACCATCTACAAATCACAGGTCAGGAATGTTGTGGAATATTCTCCAGCTGTCCAGATGAATGCAGGTTCAACAAGACTCACAAATCTTGATATCATCCCAGAAAAAAAACCCAGCTTGCTTGGTCAACACCCCATCCACCACTTTACACATCCACTCCCTCTATCACCACTACACACAGCGGATGTAGTGTGTAGCATCTACAAGAGGCACCACAGAAACTCACCAAACTTCACAGCAGTATCTAAACCTGTATTTTCTATGACCTAAAGGACGAGGGCAGCAGATGCATGGGGCTACTACCTCAGCTCCAAGTTCCCCTCCAAAGCCACATGCTATCCTGACTTGGAACTGTACCATTGTTCGTTCACTGTCACTCGATTAAAAGTCAAAATCCTGGAACTCCTTCCCTAACAGCAATGTGGTTCGACCCATTCTCCAGGGGCTGCAGCAGTTCCAGAAGGCAGCTCAATACCACCTTCCCACGGGCAATAAATGCTGGCCTAGTCAGTGACACCCACATCCCATGAAAGGATAAATCAACATAAACGTAGAGTCTGTTAGTTGACCAATTGGTGTAGGAAGGCATGTCCAACCACTATGGCTATGACGGGCAGCCAATGGTGGGAGGGTGGGGCATAGTGGTTAGGACCAGACAGTCATGTGATGGCACCTCCAATGAGCTGTCCAATCAAAGAGTTGCTGATCCTAGTGCAACATATAGTGTCCAACACAACCAATCAGGGTTCCCCCTTTCGGCCAGTCAAGCTGCAGTTGGGTGCACAAACAGGACCGTTTTAAACATCCTCAAATTTCAAGTGGATCGGTAGCTAAAAATGATCACACAGTTCACAGGATATAAAAATATTAAATAAAAAATTCTCTCAAAAAGGATGAAAATTATCTTGCGTGTTTGGGGCATTCGAGGAGGGCAAATTTTTTTTGAGACAATTATCATTGCCTGTCGGAGCATGAAAACATTCCAAAAGGATTGGCTCATGAATTCACAAGTAATAACACTGAGGAGCTCCCATGAGTTAGTTGTGACTGGAAGAAACCTTTTCCCACATTGCTGCTTTTGAACTGGTGATGTCTTTAGCAGCACCATTCTGACCCACCAGCAGTCAGACTGTGAATCTGTTGCCAGCAGATATCCCATGTCATTGCCCCCTGGGTGGTTTGGAATATCCTTGTGATATCAGGCTGGCCTGAACTCTCACTCAAATTCTCAAGAATAATCGACTGGGATCCAACAAACTGGATCTAATGAAAACCAATCCGTGAATACAGTGCAAACTCAAGAGTTTTGTTTTTAATGATACGGTTGACCCTCAACAATAAACAGCAGCAGTTTGAAACAGAGTAACTGGAATTTAGATCTGCTTCATGGATGCCAGACTGAACACGCAGATAATATGTCTTCACCAAGGCAAATGTATTCAAATATATCTAAATACAAAGAAAGCAGTCAAAGCGAAACACAGAAAGTGACAGACTCAGAGCGCGGTACAGACAAAAAGAAATACTGAGAGAGACAGTGATACAAACAAGGAGATTGACAGAGATATACAGAGGGTGAGGTATAGGCATAAGGTTAAGCAGAATGAGTTTGATTGGAAACCTGTTGGGGGGTTATCGATGTGGATTTATAACCAGGAATCAAACACAGAGTCCAATTCATACTTAGCTGCTGCAGTGTCTAACTTGTTCAAATGACACATCAAAGTGGAGAGGTTCATAGTCAGATGGCCAATGGGCAGACAGGGAGGTTTTTAAAACAGTGCATTATTTCAGCAAATTTATAAACATAATTCAGAGCATGGTGCTAGTTATCACTATCCTCAGAGGAAGAGACTTCAGTATCTATAAGAATAGAATATTTTCATTTTTCTTCTAATTGTATTCTTTCCTTCATTATCCAATGTGGTCATGCCATGAAAGCATGTTCTTAGTTTTTTTTTCAAATTCATTCACAGGATAAGGGCATTGCTGGCTAGGACAGCATTTATAACCCATCCCTAATTAACCACAAGGCAGTTAAGAGTCAACCACATTGCTGTGGGTCTGGAATCACATGTAGGCCAGACCAGGTAAGGAAACAATTCTTGTGAAAATCAAATATTTTTGAAGTTAACATAGGAAGAACTTTTTTTTACAAAGTGGGTATATAAGGAGGAGCTGGAAATCTTCCAAACACCAGGAATATCAAGCGTTGTATGAAAAGAAGTTCCTTAGTTTTTAGCCATGTGTCACTGCTACATTTGGCCATTTGAGAATGACCAAAATGCTGTGACGAAATACACAGGAGCCTGAGGCTCCTCATTGAGCACCTGCTTCGAGACAGATTCCACTTTGGTAAAATTAATCCTGGCACTTTGGAAAAAATTGAGAAGATTCCTGGATGAAGACCCTGGAATCTCCCCTCAGGTTTAGTTGCGACCTCAATTTGCATCGGAGTCAGGCCAATGACCATACATCACTCATTACCAAACCTCTTGGCTCAAACTTGGCAGAGTTTACATGTGAGAGGCTAAAGGAGAGAGCAGCAGTACAACATTTTTCATCAGTGTGATAATGCAATCAGCAAAGCAAGTACGCTGCTGAATCAGGAATGAAATCAGGAAACGTCTGGCCTGAGACTGAAAACCTGGGCAGGTCAGAGAGTGAGCCTACTCGAGACAATTCAGAGGTAAGCCAAGGAACTGAATCCTATGAGCCAAGGGACTCTGTAATGAGAAAAGCCTGGAAGAGCTGAACTTTTCCACCTTAAAAAAAAACCTTAGAGAAAGAGAACTTGGATGTTTCCAGGATGAGTTGCAAAGCGTGGTGCTGAAAAGCACAGCCGGTCAGGCAAAATTCAAGGAACAGGAGAATTCATGTTTCGAGCATAAGCCCTTCATCAGGAATGACCTGCTGTGCTTTTCCAGTGACACACTCCTTGACTCTGACTCTTCAGCATCTGCAGTCCTTCTGTTTATAGGATGAGCAATATTCAAGCGGGTGAATGGCAAATTTAAGACATGTTGGAAATATCTTCTCCTCACAGATACTAACCACCCTGTGGAATGGGATTCTGAGACAATGGTAAGGCTGGAAATCATTGAAGGCACAGCTGGCTGCTAGGATGGGAGTGGTTTTAAGTGAAGAGATGGGATGATATGAGTTTTCCTCAGTTGCGCTGGGATCCGTTCTGATTCTACCCAAGCCTGTTGCCTCAGGTGATAACTCTTTGAATTCAATTTTCAGTGAAAATCAAAGCAACACCAGTGACACTTTGATTATTTTTCCAACAGAACCCTTCAAAGAAATGTGCTTTGATGACAACTTTCTGGATTTAACTTGCTCTCTTCATGAAACACATCTCTCCTTTGTCTGATCTCTCATTATTTACAGTGAGATGTGACTGGGCACGGAGTTGCTACCATCCTAGGAGATAGATTGCAGAATGCAGGCCTAAGGGTCTCAAGCATTAGGTGGGAGGAGAGTTTTAATGACGGGGAGGAGGGGACTGGGTGTAAACAGAATAAAATGGAAGCAAGTTGAACAAGTTCCAACCTGCAGATCTCTGGGCGCTACAGAGACTAAACGGGATGGGGGCACAGGACTGCAGCTCCCAGGGGTCACACTGTTCTTCTCGATTTGACCCTTTTCAGGTTTAACTATGATAGGTGTGACCAGGCCGGGGTGGCTCAGAGCAGGCAGAATGAAGCAGATCCCCCTATCAGACGCCTCCACCCTGTGGGACCAGGGATTGAACATGTTTCCCTCTTCACCATGGCCAAGGGGGTTTGCGCCCCTGTGCCATCAGGGCCTAGCTGATCCTACAGCCTCACTTCTAGTTAAACCCAGGTAGGCCAAGGCAGGTTTCCAGATGGTATCATTCCCACTTTAAATTGGCTTGTTGGAGCTTTTTATTTTCTAAACACTCTGGTCAGAGATATTATTACTCACCTCTGGACCAGGTGGGACTTGAACCAGGGTTTCCCAGTCCAGGGGTAGGGACAGTACCACAGTACCACTGAGACTCAGCATAAAAAACTTGAATTTGACTATGTGAGAGTTCCAATACTGTGTCTCCAAATTCCTGTCTTGTTCCTCCCTTGTCTTTCTGCTGTGGATGCCCCATGAGTGTTGTCTCACCCACAAGGTGGAGCACAAATATCTCCCAGCACCACACACACCAATCCCAACCCCCTCACCCCCCATCACCATTTTATTCCTGACAGATTTAGTGAATGGGCAGAACTGTGGGAGATGGATTTCATTACTGGGGAAGAGCAAGTGCACTTTGAATCCAAGAAAGACATCCCAGTATATTTTCTAAATGCCAAGTCAAGAACAGTGGCTGAGAGGAGAGATTTCAGAGTCCAAGTAATTCAAGGCCATTAGCCATTGACGACAATGGACCTGAGGTCTCTCTTTGAACAGTCTGCACATAGGTTGAGGGTCACTGTTCCACATCAAGCATGGGGAAAGATGAGGTAACAGGTCTCCATAAACTACCCATATGTGGCATTGAACATCTGCCATTGGGGGTCATTCTATATCTACTAGCAGTCAGCTAACCAACTGAGCTATCCATCACCCCCATTCGCTGCTGAGTACGGAACCCACTAAAAATGTGTGGGTAGATCCAAAACATGATTTCTAACAATGGTGGCCATTAGGTCAAGAGGAGTGGATTGTACAGGGTCCAAGGTTAAGCTGCAGTTGTCTAAAGTTTAACTGTACCTGTGATCATGCTGTTAATTGTAAGCACTTTCAGGAATGTTCCAGTGGTCCTGGAGGGAGTATCAAGCAGATTGATCAAAATAACAGGTCTAACAGGGGTGATTTATGAGAAATGGTATCGAAGATAAGGATGATCTAATCGAGGGGTTTTCCTTTGTTGTGAATGGAGGCATTGAGGGAGGTCTTCCAGAACAAAGGCAAGAAAACTTTCAAATTGGAACTTGGGCTGTTCACTGGTAAGATTGGCAAGCCATTATAAATTACATTTCAGCCAACATCAATGTATCCTCATTCTCTAGCAGTAGGTCAATTTATTCAGTATGTTAGCCCTTTAAATATTTTGGTAATCACAGGGGCACCTTAAAGTAGCTGAGCCTGCATTTGCAGTCACACAGCTCAGGAAGAACACTGGCCAAAATCTCATTCAATGGTGAACAGGTTAAAGTAGTTCTCCTATTCCAAGTGAATGAAGAGGTCAGCAAGTTGAAACTGGCAACAAGACAGAGAGAAGCACATAGGTCAGGAATGAAAGCCACACAATAAGGTACCAGTTTTACATTGAACTGCAGTTTATTAGCATCCACAAGGTGTTTATAACACTGATCTGAACGTCACGGGACTGACACATCCTGAACTGCATGCAGATGAGGTTCACCTGAACCAAGCCTTTCAAAGTTTCACTCTGTTCTACATGCCTTTGAAAGGTGAAAAGTAGAATTGTCATAACCATAATCATCTTTAATAAGAGTTGAAACAGCAGGATTTTAACTCAGCTGATACAACCTCACCATAATCCCTTATGAGTTTCCAAAGTCCGCATGCACTATCTGTGACAACATCTACACAAACACAATCTACCAATTCTGAGTGTTAAGATGAGGATTACATTACAGAACACAACATTCTTGGAGTGAAATCCACAGTGAGTTACAGGTTATCACGTACTGCTTTTTCAGCTAATGACCCTTATACTCTGTGATGTGGAGTTCACGTCAACAGTGCAATCAACCAACAATGAGAGCAAACTCCGACAATCTCTCCATCTTCAACTTACAGGCGATTACCGGCAAGCAAGTTTCAAAAACAAAACACAAATGTATATCCATTTCATATATTTTCAGATAATACCACAAATGTTACCAACCAATCCATCAACCACTGATTGCAACAACAGATTTTGTCAGATTAATTCCCAGAGAGAAGTCTCTCATCTGGGTAGGTACAATTGAACTAAAACCCACCACGTTCTCAGTACACAAACCCCACACTGGTATCATTCTCCACACTGGCTGCTAGCTCCCATGTCCTTGCCGTCTGTACACTGTACCTTTGCTGTTGTGTGAGGGGAGGCTCCTTGATCCAGTAGCAGAAGGGCCACTTTCTGGTTGTCATAGTGAGCTGCCACGTGCAGTGGGGTCAGGCCGCTCTGGGAGGAGGAGACATAGGAGAAAAGGTGAGATAACACAATCGAATCAGGAACCTAATGGAATAAAGGCAACTTGAAATGACCTCCTGTTAATGAAACGACTGAATGGCCAACTACCCAATATGGTCGCTTTGACACAGCAAATGTTTTGCATCCATCACACCAATGGCAGCTGTACCTTTGACATCTCAGCTCTCAAGATTTCTCCCTAAACCTCCCCCTGTCTCTTCATCTCCCCCCTCCTGCTTAAAATCAACCTCTCGGCTACCCAAAATGTCAACGTCTCCACATACTGGCTTGTTGTGTTCTTCCAGCCTCCTGCTTGTCTACGTTGGATTCGAGCATCTGCAGTACTTTTTGTCTTTAAAATCAACCTTCCAGCAATCTGTTCCAATATCTCCTTGAGACACCTCACACCATTCTGTGATCACAGAATTCCTACAGTGTGAAAGAGGCCATTCGGTCCATATGGACTTTCCGACCCAGACGCACACCCTATCTCTGTAAATGCTATAGCTAAACTACCTACCCTGCATATCCCTGGAAACTATGGCCAATTGACCTAACCTGCACATCTTTGGATTGTGGGAGGAAACTGGAGCACCCGGAGGAAACCCATGCAGACACGAGGAGAATGCGCAAACTCCACACAGACAGTTACCTGAGGGTGGAATCGAACCCAGGTCCCTGGCATTGTGAGGCAGCAGTACTAACCACTGAGCCACCCATTCTGTGATGTGTCAACAGATTCAGATGGACTTACTACCCAATGCATAGAGTGGACAAACTGCATTAAGCCAAGCAGGCTCAGTTTATACAGTGAAGATTCCTACTTAATGGGGCAAAGGCACACAGGGTCAGATGGTGAAGGAATGCAGAGATTTGAGAGGGGCCTGGAGGAGAGAACAGAGACAGGGCTGGACTAAGACACAGCGATACTTGAACACAAGGATGAGAAATTTGTTTTTAAAGACGAGGAGCTGGGATATGGTAGATCAGGACATCCACACATTTTGTGTCTTGCCAGCAGAGTTTGGGGTGACAGTTTGAACTCTGCTGGCAGGCCTTCAGATGGCAGTAAGTCGTTTACGCTGTTGTCCAGTCCTGGGGAAAGGCAGAAAGTAGTGATGACTTTGGGCTGCTTCAGGCAGGTCTCAAGTGAAACTGACTGCTCCAATCTCTCGGTTCAGTCGGCGTCACTGTAACATTTGCTGTCAGGTGAGCTACTGAGTTGATGAAGCCAATAAAATGGACTCAACATTATAACAGGGGCATCTTGTACACTCTGAGCTCTTGGTTCATGGTTATCATGTACTCAGACATGATTGGGCGGAATGGATGTTCCCTCCCCACATACATCATTCAATTGGCTCCTGACACAGCTCCATTAGGGAAGAATGATTGATGTATTTCTGACCCAAGTTCATTTGAATCAGAGATTCCAAAGGACATATGCACAAAATATTTTGGCTTCAATATGGCTTGACAATTAGTACTGACTGGATATTGTAATAATTGGAATGAGGTCAGTCAGGTGGACCTCATAGAATATGAGTTCCCTGAGTCAGGGTGAATTTGGTCCAATCAGGGAGTCCTGGCTGACAGATATAAACAGGAGTGCCAGGGGTTCTGCTCACTCTGGGAGCTGGCTATGATCTATTTGGGTCAGTGTCACATACAACGCATGTGTACAGAAAGGCACTGGCCTTTGTGGAATTATTTCAGATATTTGACTAGGAAGGGTCGACTTGGAAATAGGGGAGAGGAAGGGGAGCATCAACTGATTCCAGGTGCTGAGCTCAGTTGTAGCAGTTCTTGTGAGATGCACTCACACACAGCTAAAGGAGAAAGAAAGGAGAAAGGAAGATTTGCATTGTTATCGTGCCTTTCCAAACACCAGAGTACTCACAGTGCTAAGCAGCCTTTTTGAGGTGTAGTCACTGTTGTGAAATAGGAAACTAGGCAGGCCCAATATGCGCACAGCAAGCTCCCATAAATAGTGAGTGATAGTGACCACTTCTCCTGGTGCTCTTTGAGGGATGACTATTTTCCAGGACACCGGTGTCCAGCTAGTGTCAGCACTTTTTGCATTTCTCTGAGAGATCGGCCAGGTTTCTGATTTAATGCCTCCTCTGAAAAGAGACACCTCCAACAGTACAAAGATCCCTCTGTATTGTTCTGCAGTGTCAGCCTGGTGTCGACAGTGGAACCTGAATACAAGCCCTTCAATTCAGAGGGAATGCTGTCAGTGAGGCACGCCCCGACGTGTCATTATAAACAGAATTTTTAAAGAAGAACTGCACCGATTATTACCTTTCCAGAAGCATTAGGAGATGCAGACTTCTGAAGCAAAAGGTTGGCCACCTCCATTTTCCCGTATTTGGCAGCCACGTGGAGTGGGGTGAATCCTTTCTGTAATGAGGCAGTGCACAGGGATCCATCAGTATACCCATATCAACAGGCTCCATGCTGGAGATTCAACAACAATTGCACCAAATGGCACAGCAGGCTTGTCGAACCACATTCCTGCTCCTGTTATTAAGGTCCTTATGTGTCGACAGATGACTCAACATTTTGCAGTTCTTGTAATGAACTTGTAAATGTAGGAACAGACTGAGGTGATTCAGCCATTTGAGCCTGTTCCCATTCATCAATTAGATCACTGCTATAGTGCTGCTCAACTCCACTGACCTCCCAGAATTCCCTTTTCCTTGTATCACTGACCATTCCAGTGTGGTCCCTTAACTGACTGCAGCATCCACAACCTTTCGGAGGATGTGAGTTAGAGATACCTACCAGAACCATGGATATCATTAACGGAGAAAACTTTTTTACAAGTATCTATAGAAAGGGCAAGAAGACAGCTCAAGAACACCTCCTCAAGGGCAACAAGGGATGGGCAATAAATAATGGTCAGCCAGCATCGTTAATGTCCCACAAGCTAATTTTAAAATTAGACTAACTCAACAATGCAGTTAATCTTTTTATTTAAGCTGTGAAGTGTGGAAGGATTGGTTGAGTGACCAAGGGGTTAAGTTCCCATTTTCTACTGTGATAACATCAGCAAATTCGAGCTGTCAGCCAAACCAGCGCAAAGGATCGTGGGATTCCAAATGAAACAAGTCAAAGCCAAACTCACTGTGGTTGCTGTTTTCTGCTGTCTTTTACCTACATCAGGCCCCCACTTCAAAAGTGGCCACAGCCCCAGCTCAAAGCTGTGAGAATCCCCCAATTGCACGCTTTTAGGATGGGGTCCCTTATTTCACCTTTTTACGTTGGGGACAAAAAAAGATTTCATTGACTCAGCGTCCACTGATGAGGCATCTTTTAAAGGTGGTTTTAAATCAAGTTGCTCATTGGTCCTGATCAAAATATACCAAGAATCTTTGGCGACAAATGCATTGCAAGCTGCATGAATAAAACTGTGCCAAGTTACACCCATAAATACATCAAGGAATACAAGAACAATCCAAAAACACTCTGCTCAATTGAGCTGTTTGATCACTGGAAGTTTGACATTTGTGGTTTCGGGACAAAGTTTTAGCGGAACCTTGAAGCCCTAAGCTAAACATTTGACTTATTATTGTCACATGAACCAAGATACAGTAAAAAGTATTGTTTTGTATGTTATCAGACCTTACATAAGTATGTCAGGATAATAGAACAGAATGCAGAATACAGTGTTACAGCCAGAGAGAAGGTGCAGAGAAGGATCATATCCCCAGGCACTCTTGGTGCAATTTCCCCAACTAAGGTCAAAGTGGATAGCTCCCCCTCACCCCATCCCCCCTACTCCCTGTAAAAGTTCAGTGGTGGTACCTTGGTGTTCACAGACAGCGAAGCACCCTGCTCCAGGAGAACCGAAGCCACGTCTTCGTGACCTTCCCTGGCTGAGATGTGCAGCGGGGTGTATCCAGAGGTAGTCGCTGCATCTGGAGAGGCGCCGTGCTGCAACAACTGCTGCACAATGTCAGCCTTGCCCAGGCGTGATGCAATATGCAACGGAGTCTGGTCATCCTGCAGAAGGCAAAGAAAGCAGGAACGTGACTCAACACCCAGCCCAATTGCGAGAAGCAAACTTAAACCAGGCACAGTCACCGAACAGAAGATTGGCCTGGCTGAGGTAAGGATTGGGCTATTTGAATCATGTGCCATTCGGCCCTTCAAATCCATACCGACCTACCCAGATCATCGCACCCAGACCCACCCTACCTCTGTAACCCTGCATTTTCCCATGGTCAATCTACCTAACCGGTGTATCTTTGGACTGTGTGAGGAAACCAGAGCACTCGGAGGAAACCCACGCAGACATGGGGAGAATGTGCAAACTCCTCACAGACAGTCCCTGGCGCTGTGAGGTAGCAGGGCTAACACCTGGGCCACCGTGCCAAGCACAGGAGAAGGTGAGTGAGTAGAGTTTTACTTCTGCACCGAGCCTATCTAAATGAGGACTAAAAAGGTTCGCACAAAGTTCCTGTTTCCTGTCACCTCTGTCTATAAACATCCCTCAACAGCTCACCTGATCCTTTTGCTCTCAAAATCACAAACTTCCTTTCTATCTGCTAAATTCCCACAAAATATTTGTGTCATTGGCAAAACTGCTCCAGAGGTGCCTCCATTGCTGTCATCTTTGAACTTCTACATCCTAACTGATTCAAGAATTCAACAAGGGCAGACAGTTTTAAACTTGTTAACTTTTTGATTAGATTAGATTCTCTACAGTGTGGAAATGGGCCATTTGGCTTAACAAGTCCAGACCGACCCTCCAAAGAGTAATCAACCCTGACCCATTTCCCTTTGACGAATGCACCTAACACTTTTGGCTTATAAATAATGTGTCTTGTACCTCTCTATCATTCCACACCTGAAGAAGGAGCAGCTCTCCAAAAGCTTGCAATTTCAAATAAACCTGTTGGCCTATAACCTGGTCTCATTTGATTTTTGATCTTTGAATGTATGCAGTCTTGTTGATAAGAAATCTGGTTTCCTGTTACTATGACTGTTGCCAGTGATATCTGTGTTCTCTGGAACATTTATAAACTGCATATCACATAGCAATCTTCCCAAATTTGGATATTAGGTTAAACAGAGCTTAAAAATGTGTTGCTGGAAAAGCGCAGCAGGTCAGGCAGCATCAAAGGAACAGGAGAATCGACGTTTCAGGCATAAGCCGATGCTGCGCTTTTCCAGCAACACATTTTTAAGCTCTGATCTCCTGCATCTGCAGTCCTCACTTTCTCCTATTAGGTGAAACAGCCCTGTCGTTGGCAGGTCCAGCCTAACATTTACAGTTTTATTTCAATACTGGATCTAGACTCGTCAACTGGCCTCTGTCAGGAGGTATGAGATTGGCACTTAATTAGTGCTGTCACCGGTGAAGCAATTTCAGAAACAGCTATGTCAAATCAGTCTCCAAATTAATTCAGAGCCTTTATATCTAAAAGGCCATTGTGCCTTTTGGATAGGATTCAGACCATCCTGGGACAAGGTACAATGACAGAACATTGACCAGTACAGCACGTACAGACCATTTGGCCCATAATGTTGTGCTGAGTGTTTATCTTAATCTAAGATCAACCTAACCTACACACCTCAATTTATTGCCATCCATGTGCTTGTCCAGCAGTTCCTTAAATGTCCCTAATGTCTCTGACTTTACTATCACCGCTGGCACTACATTCCACACACACACCACTCTCTGCGTAAAAAAACCTACCTCTGACATCTCCCCTAAACCTTCCTCCAATCACCTTAAAATTATGACCCCTTGTGAAGCCATTTCTGCCCTGGGGAATAGCCTCTGGTATCTACTCTATCTATGCCTCTCATTACCTTGCACACCTCTATCAAGTCACCGCTCTTCCCTCTTCTCTCCAGCGTGAAAGGCCTCAGCTCACTCAACCTCTCTTCATAAGACAAGCCCTCCAATCCCTCCAATCCAGGCAGCATCCTGGTAAATCTCCTCTGCATCCTCTCTAAAGCATCTACATCCTTCTTACAATGAGGCTACCAGAACCGGACACAATATTCCAAGTATGATCTAACCAAGGTTTTATAGAGCTGCAGCAAAACCTTGCAGCTATTAAACTCAATCGCCCTGTTAATGAAAGTCAAAACACCATACACCTTCTTAACAACCCTATCAACTTGGGTGGCAACTTTGAAGGATCTCCTTACATGGACCCCAAGATCCCACTGTTCCTCCACACTGCCAAGAATCCTGTCTTTAACCCTGTATTCAGCAAACATGACCTTCCAAAATGAATCACTTCACATTTATCCAGGTTGAACTCCATCTGCCTATTCACAGCCCAGCTCTGCATTCTGTCAATGTCTTGTTGTAGCCTGCAACAGCCCTCATTACTATCTACAACATCATTGACCTTTGTGTCATTGGCAAACTTACTAACCCACCCTTCCACTTCTTCATCCAAGTCATTTACAAAAACTACAAAGAGCAGAGGCCCAAGAACAGATCCCTGCAGGACACCACTGGTTACCGACCTCCAGGTGGAATACTTTGCATCCAATGCAACTCACTGTCTTCTCTCAGCCAACCAATTCTGTATCCAGACAGCCAGATTTCCCTGTATCCCATATCTTCCAACTTTCTGAATGAGCCTACTGTGGGGAACCGTCATCAAATACCTTATTGAAATCCATATCCATCACATCCACTGCTCGACTTTCATCAACTTGTCTCGTCATATCCTCAAAGAACTCAGTAAGACGTATGAGGCATGATCTGCCCCTCACAAAGCCATGCTGACTATCTTTAGTCAAACTATGTTTTTCCAAACAGTCATAAAGCCTATCCCTCAGAATCCTTTCCAGTCCCTTGTTTACCACAGATGTAAGACTGACTGGATTTCCCTATTCCCTTTCTTGAACAGAGGAACATTTGCCTCCCTCCAATCATCTGGTACTACTCCCATGGAGAGTGAGGATGCAAAGATCATCGCCAGAGGTGCAGCAATCTCATTCCTCACTTCCCGTAGTAACCTTGGATATATCTGGCTCAGCCCTGGGGACTTATCTATCTTGATGCTTCCCAGAATTTCCAGCACATTCACTTCCTTAATATCAATCTGTTCAAGCCTATTAACCTGGTCCACAGCGTTCTCACTATCAACAAGGTCCCTCTCCCTCGAGTGAATACTGAAGCAAAAAACTCATTTAGGGCCTCCCCGACCTCTTCAGACTCCAGGCACAAGTTCCTCCCACTATCCCTGACGGCCCTACCCTCTCTCCGATCATTCTCTTATTGCTCACGTATATATAGATCACCTTTGAGCTTTCCCTAATCCCTGCCAGCAAGGCTTTTTTGTGATCCCGCTTAGCTCTCCTGAGTTCTTTACTAGCTACACTGTAATCCTCTAAGGCTGTGCCAGGTCCTTGCTTCCCCAACTTTTAAGTAAGTTTCCTTCTTCCTGTTGATATCAAGCTCCTCTTCTCTTGTCATCCGAGGCTCCTTCACCTTCCCATTCCCTGCTTGTCTCAGACAAAGTTATCTAACACTCACAAGTGCTCCTTAAACAGCCTCCACATTTCTGTTGTGCATTTCCTGTAGAACAATTGTTCCCAGTTTATACTCTGCAGCTTCTGTCTAATAGCAGTATAATTTCCATTCCCCCAATTACATACCTTCCCATACTGTCTGTTCCTATCCCATTCCTTGGCTATGGTAAAGGTGAGGCAGTTATGGTCACTGTCACCGAAATGCTCTCCCACCAAGAGATCTGACATCTGGCCTGGCTCGTAGCCTCGCACCAAATCCAATATGGCCTCCCCCTACTCGACCTATCTATATCTTGTGTCAGGAAGCCCTCCTGGAGACACCTGACAAAATTGGCTCTATCCAGACTATCTGCACTAAGGAGGTTCCAATCAATATTGGGGAAGTTGAAGTCACCAATAACAACTCTGTTACATCTGCACCTTTTCAAAATCTGCTGTCCAATCTGTTCTGCCATCTCTCTGCTGCTATTGGGGGGGGGGGTCATAGAAATCACCCAATAAAATGACTGCTCCTTTCCTGTTACTGACTTCCACCCATCCTGACTCCGTGGACAAAACCTCTTCAACACCCTCCTTTCTGCAGCTGTGATGCACTCTCTAATTAACAATGCTATTCCCCCTCCTCTTTTCGCCCCCTCCCTGTTGTTTTAAAAGATCTAATCCCTGGAACATCCAGCAGCCATTCCTGCCCCTGTGAAGTCCATGTCTCCTTTACAGTCACAACATCGTAGTTTCAAGTATTAATCCGTGCTCTAAGTTCATCACTCTTATTCCTGACACTTCTTGCATTTAAACAGAGACACTTTAACCCATCTCTTTGCCCTATCAACTGTGTATCCTTCCTGACCGACTCTCTGAATTCTATTTCTGCCCATTCAACGACCATCCTCTCCTCTGATCTGTAGCTCTGGTTCCTATCGCAATGCCAAACTAGTTTAAACCCCCTGAAGTGCTATCGCAAATCTCCTGCCCAGGATATTGGTGCCCCTCCAGTTTAAGTGCATTCCGTCCTTCATATACAGGTCCCACCTTCCCCAAAAGGTACCCCAATGATCTCTGTATCTGAGGCCCTCCCTCCTGCACCAGCCCTGTAGCCTTGTGTTTATCTGCACTCACTCCCTGTTCCTCGTCTCACGAGCACATGGACCCGGTCATAATCCTGAGATTGCTACTCTGCTCATCCTGCTTTCTAGCTTCCAACCTATCTCCCTGAAATCACTTTTCACATCCTCATCCCTTTTCCTGGCTATGTCACTGGTGCCAATGTGCACCATGACTTCTGGCTGCTCACCCTCCTCCTGCAGAATCTTGTAGACTCGATCAGAGACATCGGGGACCCTGGCACATGGGAGGCAACATGTGGTGATATCTTCCCACAAGCCATAAGATAAGCTTCATTAAACAGTTGAGATGACAGGCTGAGACAGCAAAGTCTCTTGGGTCTGTCCTCTCTTCCCTGAACTAGATATAATCCCACTGTGACCAGAAGGTCAAAGCTCTTTGCCAGCCTTGCTGAACTGGGCTGTTTCGAAAGTGCAGTGCAATCTGGTTTTCTTTACCTTAGCTTTGGCCTCCACCTGAGCTCCATTCTGAACGAGCTGACGGACCACGTCTGCTTGGCCTGCCCTGGCAGCCATATGTAGGGCTGTTTCCCCTCTCTGAAACACAGGAGGTGAAGGACACGGGTTAGAAAACCACTTGAAGGTCTCGCACATCATTTGCAGGAAATGTCAGTGACAAGTCTCTCGCCAACCCGGAATGTGCTCAGCAGCCTATTGGATGGATGGGGCAAAGGTCGGCTTTTGAAAACAGGGGTGCTCCCCGTTTCCTCACTTACCCCTCTCCAACCTGCAGCTGACTGAGCAAGACCCCCGTCACCCGCTGCACAGCTCTAGCAACACAGAAGCAGGAATGGTGCTCGTCCCTGACTCTTGATCCATTTTTGCATTTCTTCTGATCTTACCACAGCCCTCACTGTGTTTCACATGGTGTGCTCCTGGCCCGGCAATGCCTCAATTTAAAAATTCTGAACCTTGGCTTCAAATGGCCACACCCCTATCGGAGCTGCATGACTTTGATTCCACACCGACCTGCCTGGCTCCTTTGCAAGTTGGTGTGGCAGGCAGTAATATTGGCCAGGACCCCTCTCAGAGCGTCAAGATAGTGACTCACCACCAACCTCTCACAACAATCATGACCAGCCTTGCCTTGGCCTCCCAACAAAGAATTAAACAGAAAACCCAGCCATTCATTCCTCAGATTCAAAATCAGTCCACATACGTAAAGCGTAGCTGAAAATTCCTGCAGCTGTATCTTTTTGTAATCCAGTTAATCTCAAGCTCAAGTAACTGGAGCCTTTGTTAAAAATGATCTGTGACTTCCATCACTAGTACAAACCAACAGCCACATGCAAACATTCCCAAGCCAGCAGATCACATGAGCCATGGAGAGAGATTCTGAATAACATACAATGGATGATCAAATGAACAAACACTTGGGTAGCAAGCTGCTTGTAAGAGGAATTGGCTGACAGTGCCAGGGAGGGAAAGGTGTTGTCAGTAAAACATTCAGAACACATTGCTCCGAATTAAATTGGTTAATGGTTGGTTTTTGACGTACACAGCATCATGAGACAAAGCTACAGCAGCAGGTTTGGCCTCATGCCTGTTTGTAGGGATGGCAGCACTGGGTTTCCTCCGGGTGCTCTGGTTTCCTCCCACAGGTCCAAAGATGTGCAGGTTAGACGAATTGGTCATGCTAAATTGCCCACAGTCTTCAAGAATGCGTAGGCTAGGTGCATTAGTCAGGGGTAAATGTAGAGTAATAGGGTAGAGAAATGGATCTGGGTGGAATACTCTTCAGAGGGTCAGTGTGGACTTGTTGAGCTGAAGGGCCTGTTTCCACGCTGTAGGGATTCTAAATCCTCTAAGTCAGCACTGGATCAGCAAAGTCCTGAAGGAGATCTGCTCGGGCTCCTCCCCGATATTTAGCACAATAAAGTGTAAAAATCACCAAGTATGAGTCGTGCTGGGGATAGGATTCCCACTTCCTGCAAGCACATGCTTGGAAGACTGATGAATGGGGTTGCTCCATCTTTCAGATCAGGTATTGCATGATCCCTAAAGTTGTTGATCATGTCAAAGCTGTCTGAGTGCACCTTTTTATTAACTTGTGGGAAATGGGCATCACGGGTTGGGCCAGCATTGATTGTCTGTCCCTTGAGATGGTGGGGGTGAGCTGCCTTCTTGAACCGCTGCAGTCCAGTTGCTGTGGGTTGACCCACAACGCTCTTTAGGGAGGGAATTTCAGGATTTTGACCCAATGACGGTGAAGGAAGGGTGATAGATTCCCAAGTCAGAATCGTGATTGGCTTAAAGGGGACCTTGCAGATGTTGGTGTATTGTGAACTTACAAAGCAAGGTCACATTATTTATGTAATTATTCATACCTGTTGGATCCACTCTCTTTGTAACCTGTATCGTTACAGCAGTAGTGATCTTTATAAAAGTTGGAGGAGCATACGTAATCTGTCTGAGATCACTGGCTGATTTTAATTATGTCATAGTTGGTGCGTCCCACCGCGGTGAGTGTAGGTTTAATCTCATGAACTGTGACAACACTGAGATCTGTGTACACTGGTAGCCCTATCACTGTTGGATCATTGGCAATATCAACCAGGTAGGAAGTTTGAGGAAGCCAACGTATGCTTGCAAATTAGCACAGCAGTGTGTCTGTGGCACTACATGGAGTTAGTATTCTGTTATATGCTGTGAGACTGCCTTTTGAAGGGCACAGTGTGGAATGCCATTTGTTGAGGTACATCTCTTACAGAGCGATAGCTCCTGCAGCAGTTTTGACTTTCTGGGTGTCCTAACCTGCCTTTTGGTGATGTACGATGTTGAACGGAGTGAGAACTGCTTACACTGTCGGCATGCTGTGTGAGGGTGACATCCTCAAGGTTAGGGTTTTGGCTTGTTGGTTGTTTACATTTGTGCACGGTTTTATGGCTATTCTTCTTGTAAGGGTCATGGTAATGTACTGTCTTGTTGGTGACTAGGGTCTTGTTCTGGACTCTGGCTTAGTTCACAAAACAAGATGTTCTGCATTTGCAAGCCCCAGTGGCCCTGGCTGAGGTCAGATGTGACAAACCGCACCGAGGCTAGATTGTGCCGGTTTGGTTCCTTTTGCTGACAGTAGGCATGGCGATGTCCGAGCATGTGATCCTTGTTGCCCTGACTCTGTAGCTTTATGCTGGCTTCCAGCAAGGCATCAACGCGATGGCCCTTTTTTCTTGGCCAGAAGATCTTTCCTAAAGAGGTAATTGATCAGTCATTGAGCCCCTCTGAGAGTTCTACTTTGGAGAAATCATACTTAGAACCTTTGCTGCAGCAAAGTTATCAATAGACACGTGGCACATTTGGCTGTATGACATAGTTGGACTCTTTTAATCTGGATGTTGATTCATACCTTGAGTTCGTCTTCACGTGTGTTCCAGATCTTCTCAGGATCTTCTCTATGTCCTCAAAACCAGACATATTTATTCTCTGAAGCCCTCCTATCTGATGCCCAGTCGGAGTTTCAGAGACCTCTTCTCTGTAACATTTATTTCATGATCCATGATGTAAAACTGCATTTGGTTCTTCAATTGCTGTTAATCAGTGAGGACGTAACTCGCTGCCCAATCCATAATGGAATGTTTGCCTTCCAATTCTTGTTGAAGACTTTCTCCTTTCATTGAAATGGAGTGTAGTCCTTGTTTGTTCCTTTCTTTTACTTGGCATGTTATTCTGCCCTTTTATTTTTCCTTTTTTGGCTTCTCCATAACTTTCTTTTTCAGTCTTGTGGCCCCTTGATATAAGATCAAGACAGGATGCATCTGCTCAGTCTTTTTCACAGGGCTAGGGAATCAAGGACTAGAGGGCAAAGAATAAAAGGGAACCTGAGGGGCAACTGTTTTACAAAAGGGATGGTATGCGTATGGAATGAGCTGCCAGTGGAAGTGGTTGAGGTGGGTACGTTAACCACATTTAAAAGGCATTTGGACAAATACATGGTTAAGTAAGGTTTAGAAGGATATGGGCCAAGTGCAGGGAAATGGGGTTAGTCTGGATTGATATTTTGGTCAGCATGGACCAGTTTGGGCCAAAGGGCCTGTCTCCGTGCTGTTGAACTCTACGACTCTAAGCCTTTTGACTGCTGAAGCTACTTTCTTTCCTTGTAAAAGCAATGCAGGACTTGTAACTTGACAGTAGGACAGATAGACAGGGATTCTGCTATTTAATTTGCAGATCTACACTCACATAAATATGCTGTTTGTCTTCCTCATGTTTTGAAGTCCAGCGCTAAACAACAACGAACAATACAGCACAGGAACAGGCCCTCTGGCCCACCAAGCCTGCGCCAACACATTTTGCCCTCCATACTAAAATTGTCATCTCATCAATCCTCAATAGGTTTTCCAAAGGGTCTGCTGCAAATAAGACCTTGGAATTTTTTTTACAAGCAATTACCGCTACTTATCTGACTGATGCCACATGATGTATAATCTAGAATTTGGAAGTCCTTTCTTTATAAACGAGAACTGCATTAACTTGATACCTAGTGCCTTCATGATCTGCCATTGGTCAGTGGTCTTTTTAACTTCAGCAGGATACTGGTGCATGACAAATCATCGAATCCCTACAGTGTGGAAGCAGGCCATTTGGTCCATCGAGTCGACACTAACCCTCAAAAGAGCATCCCACCCAGATCACACCCCATCCTTGTAACCTTGCACTTCTCATGGCTAATCCACCTAGCCTGCGCGCATTGCTGGACACTATTAACAATTCAGCCTGATCAATTCATCTAACCTTTACATTTTTGGACTGTACTGTGGGAGGAAACCGGAGCACCCGGAGAGACCCACGCAGACACGGGGAGAATGTGCAAACTCTACACAGACAGTCGCCCAAGAGTGGAATTGAACCCTGGTCCCTGGCGCTGTGAGGCAGCAGTGGTAACCACTGAGCCACTGTGCCATTCAAGGTGATACTTACGTTAGTTCCTTTAACCTAAGAGGCAGACATGGGTGACTGACACTGAAAGATTCAATAGATGTTTAATGACAGCTTCTGGTATCTAGATACATTACAATCACGAGCACTGCTAAGCAATTTGGTTACAAACTGTAGCAGGTTTCCCTCAGCACATCATGCTGCCAGTAAGCCTAGTAAAGATGGTAATGAGCCCTTTTTCCCATCAGGTCACATGATATAATGAGATAATGGACATGTCTCTTAAAGTTATATTGCATACAGGCTGTGAGACATAAACACAATGAGCAGCCTGTAACTGGAGGAGTGAGATTAGTAGCAGCAGGCAGCAATTTCGGGGGAAGCAGGGGCGGGACAAGGAAGTCAGGCTGCTGGACAGGGGGAGCGACACCAGTAAGACTAGGACAGAAGGCCAAGGGCTTGGAGAGTGTGCCTGTGGATGGGGCCAAGGGTTTGTGGGGTGGGGTAGGTTAGGGGCAACTGAGGCTGCAGAACATGGAGCAAACAGCTACCGAGGGCAAGAGAGAAGCTGCACATTGTGGACAAGGTCTGGAATGAGGGCATGAGCAGGAAGGATACTGGAAAGGGGCAAGAGCAACTGCCTACAGTAGGAGTAGAGGGTCTGAAAATGGGGAGAAGCTCTGAAACTTGGATGGAGGGTCTATAAATGGGGGAGAGGGTCTGAAAATGAGGGAGACGGTTTGAAAATGAGGGAGGAAGGGACTGCAAATGAGGGAAAGGATCTGAAAATGGGAGAAGAGCGTCTGAAAGTGGGGGAAGAGCATCTCAAAATGAGGGAAAGGATCCGCAAAGGAAAGAAACTAGTTTAAATTTTTCACAAAAGAATAATTATCTAATTGGAAACATGAAAACTAAAGTAATGAATGCCTCATGAATTAATATACTGTACATGACTTTAGGAGCTACTTGATATGGGAAAATGTAATGAATATGACTGTAATGATGACTATGTTAATTGGAAAGTTTAATACCAAACCGTCTATTTCATACAGATTTGTATTTATGTGTCATCACACCTCAAGCTGTTTATGAATAATTTGAGGTTCGAAGACTGTGTTCAAGGCAAACATGCAACAGTTTATCTATGACCGTATCAGTCTATGGAAAGTGTGTTCAGTATGATACTTTTTGTGGATAGAAAGGTGCTAATTCCTTTTTTAAAAATAGCATTTTTGCAAAATTATACCTGTTGTCTTATGCCGACTTATATACTGTGACGTCCAGCAAGTTAATGCTTTCCTGGTGTGTTGTGGCTTTAACTTTATGGAGACTTTCTAATTAGTGACAATATCAGGTTGTACGTTTGCTCGCTGAGCTGGTAGATTTGTTGTCAGACATTTTGTCACCATGCTAGGTAACATCATCAGGGTGCCTCCAGTGAAGCATTGGTGTTCTGTCCCGCTTGCTATTTATCTGTTTCGGTTTGTTGTGGTGGGTGATATCACTTCCAGTTCTGTTTCTGAGCAGTGGGTAAATGGGGCCCAAGTCGATGGGTTTGCTAAGGAGTTCTAGTTTGAATGCCAGGTCTTTAGGAATTCCCATGCGTGTCTTTGTTTAGCCTGTCCCTAGGCATCATGGTAGCTCACAAACCTACCACCACACTGAAACAGCTCCTGATGAATTTAAAGGACCCCGTACCAACAACCAGCAGAATGATCATCAATGTACAACCTGATCCATAACCTGAGCTACAAATCTTCTCCAAAATCGCACACCGACAATATTGATGACATTTTCTATCCTTGCTTCAGCAAGAGTCTAAACCTTTCAGATATCAACACAAATACACAGGATACTATGTGACCGCATCATTTAGTGAAGGAGCTGGAGAGAATGAAATAGGAACCCCCTGAAAATCAAAACCAAAAGCAGTCAAGAAATCTCAAGAGCAGTCCTCAAAAATGAATCAACCTGTGCCTGATTTGTGGCCTCAAACTGCAGTTAGACAACAGATTCTGTATGGGTACAAGAGAATATTCTGCATGGTTCAGTATTTTGTCATTTGCAACTGAAGAAATTCCATAAATTGGCAGTGGATCCAGTTGAAGAATAATGAAACTGTCAAGCAAAATCTTAGATACTAACACATAGAGTTGGGAGGTCATGTTGTGGTTGTACAGGTCATTGGTTACAGGCCACTTTTGGAATACTGCATTCAATTCTGCTAGAGGAAGGATGTTGTGAAACTTGAATGGGTTCAGAAAAGATTTACAAGGATGTTGCCAAGGTCGGAGGTTTTGGGGTATAGGGAGAGGCTGAATAGGCTGGGACTATTCTCCCTGGAGCGTCGGAGGCCGAGGGGTGACCTGATATAGGTTCATAAAATCATTAGGGGCATGGATAGGGTAAATAGACAAGGTGTTTTTCCTGGAGTAGGGGAGTCCAAAACTAGAGGGCAGAGGTTTAAGGTAAAAGGAGAAGGATTTAAAAAGGGATCTGAGGGGCAACATTTTCACGCAGAGAATGGTGCATGTGTGGAATGAGCTGCCAGAGGAAGTAGTGGAGGCTGGTACAATTATAGCATTTAAAAGGCATCTGGATGGGTAAATGAATAGGAAGGGTTTAGAGGGATATGGGCCAAATGATGGTAAATGGGACTAGATTACTTTAGGATATCTGGTTGGCATGGATGAGTTGGATTGAAGGGTCTGTTTCTACGCTGTACATCTCTATGACCCCATGAGATCCATTCTGACAAGATCTGGTAAGAGCCTCAGGTGATTTTAAGATATCTACTCTCATCTCTGATCCCTTTCGGAAAATTGGTGCTTGTGATCCTACAGCCTGCCCGGCCCATGCTGTTCATCCTGTTAGCTCAATCTCTGAAGAAAGACGAATCTGAATTTACATATCACCTTTCTCAACCTCAACCTTTCCCAAAAACTGTCTGACAACCAGTGAACTATTTCAGAAGCTAATGTTGGAAATGCGAATTAACATGTGCACAGCAAGCTTCCACAAGCAGTATTAAAATAAAAACAAGCAGGAGTCCAGTTTTAGGTGGAATAAATAGTAATCGTGACACGAAAGAGAATTCTCCAGCTCTTCTCTTTGTTAGGTCACCTGACAAGGCAGACGGGGGTCAGTTTAACAGCATCCTGTGCACTAGCAATCCAAATGATTGACTTAGTTTGGATTTACGGTCCCAGGTTACAACTGAGTGACATGGGGTCTTGTTAGACAATACTGTATAGTCGGAGGAGAGAGAGAGGGAGGGGGGGTTAAATTCAAGAGCTGTTAATTGAGAAGCTACACATTTTCATCTGCATGCCAAATCCTGAACCACAGTCCTGTCAATCAAGAATGTGCGGCTTTGAAAAAGTTCCCTTTCGTGTTTCTTGTCAGGATGTTTTTTTGTGGTCTCAGTCCCTCTGAATCAGTATGTCGGGCAAAGCTCAAACTACAGAGCTCAGCTTGATCAGTGCCTCATGAGTATTCCTGCTCAGAGCACCTCAGTAACATTCCAACTTCCTCAATCCAACTATTCAATCTGACCTTCAGCAGCAGTTAATGTCGAACTGAATTCCAGCACTGTAAATTAGGGAACTTCAAAGAGCAACCCTTTCCACTTGGTCTCCAAGATGCAATGGATATTAAAAAACAATTCCCTGAAGCAATCAGATGGTTACTTGGTGGCCTCATGGAAAGGATATAGGGTAGGGGGAGGGGAGCTGCAGGAGGATGAATTTCTGCATTTTCATTACATCCTGTGAAACAGAATGTCTTCAGTCAAAATTGTAACATAGAAAATAATTCTGAGTGGGCTGCCTAAACTTTATCTTTCATTCTAAGATCTACTTTCTCTGAACATAAGCCAAGAATAGGGGCTCCAACATTGATGACCACAGCCAGCATTAGTCACACAGTCCCACCAACTCACACTCACATACAAATCTGAAAACATATCACTGAACTGCTCCTTTGGAAAACAGGCTTGGTCTTTTATTAGTTCAAATTAGACACCAAACTATGGTTTAATTTCTAACAGTTTGAAGAGACAGTGTGTGTGACAAAAGTTCTGCTTTAATTTTCATTGCCCATACTCCTCACTGAATGTGCGAACACTAGTTTTTGTTAGGAATTCTTTCAGCATGTCGGAACTACCAGGTGGAAAAGGACCAGAATCCATCCAGCTCTCCTCCTATTACCCTGCAATTAACATGATGGTATGCTACCAATAGTTGTGTATGCATTGGTCTATGACAGAGGTTGACAAGACAGGAGGGCTTACACTTTTACCCAGGTTGGTGTTGGAAGATTCTTTCCCCCTTCGGCTTTGAATAATATGTACAAATGTTGTTAACCAATTAGCTGCAGCACACAAAGCTTCTCATTCAACTGTACATTTAAACATGCAAAGTACTTTGCTATCAAAATACCATTGGCCTTCCCTGATAAAAGTGCTTCCTTACCACGTTTGTTGTATTTGGTGATGCTCCACGTTGCATTAATTGTGTCACAATATTTGCATGTCCCATGAACGCAGCGACATGTATAGGCGTGAGGCCAGACTGTGAAGAATAATAAGGTGTGTCACACAGAGATCACTCAACACGATTGTACAGCACTTCTGCTGCACAGGTAGTTATTGTACTACATACACACAAATACAGACAGACCAATATCCACACCAACACTTAAAGAACAATACATACATAAATATGTACAGACCAATATCCACACAAACACATATCGACCAATATCCAACACAGCCACATACAGTCAAATACACTCTCAGACATATACAGATCCAGGTACACACATAAACACATACAGACCAATATGTACACAAACACATACAGACCAATATGTACACAAACACATACAGACATGTACAGATCCAGATATACACACAAACACATTGAGACCAATATACACACACAAATACCTGCAGACCAAACATACACAAACACGTACTGACCAATACACAGACATGTACACATCTATATACACACAAACACTTTCAGACCAATACACACAGACACGTACTCACGAACACACATACAAAAACACATACAGACCAATATATACATAATATGTACAAACCAATATACACTCAAAAACATGTGCAAACGAATATGCACACACAAACATATACAAAACAATATATGCAGAAAACACATACAGACCAATATACACAACTACTCAAACTTACTAATACATGCATGAACAGGCAGACAGACCAGCCCACACATACCATTACACACACTTACAGACATAGAGACTAGTAGGCCTACACGCCTACCCCAGACCACTAGAAATACAAGCACACATACAAACCAATACAAAAGCAAGCACATATACAGACTGATATATGCACATGTGAATGCATGTACCCACCAATATGTATGCGCACCCAAACCCACAGGTAATGGTGGATGTCAAAACACAACCATGCATCAATATACTCACACTAACACTATTTGTGTACTCTCCCACACAGTCACAAATAAACACAATCATAGATGCCCATGCATGCAAAATCAGAAACACAAATATATTGATGTATACAAAAATGTATTTGACCACTTATACAAAAGTGTGCATTCATACATACATGAATACACATGAGACAGGCACATTAATATATCGCAATGGCTGAAACTGACACCAATGTACATATATATGAAAACATGTATATACATTAATATTTCAATCTATATACACAGAAACATCCATATACAAATGCACACAAGTGGTTACATCAATACACAAAAATACAAACACAGAAACAAAAACTTCAATAAAGAAACAGACCCATCGATACTCGTACACAGAAACGTTGCTGTTACCTCAGTGACTGCCTGTATTGACGCTCCATACTTCAACAACAGATCCATTACTTTAATCCTGTTCTTCTTGCATGCGATATGAAGCGGGGTGAAACCATTCTGCAACACCAGTTCAAAACTTGTTCGTTATTCAATACCTTTCAACTGATCGCTTCAAGACAACAAGGCTGTTCTCTCTTTTATTAAGAGGTTTTTCTCCTAACACTGATTTGGACAGGACTGTAGCAGAGTAAAGTCAGTAGGAAGAGCTACAGGAGTAAACAGAGTTACACTGGGGCTAATGTGCTCCAGTCCACAGCATATTACAACAATTTGCATTCATATAACACCTCTATTAAGTAAATCCTCTCAAGGCACTGCATAACAGGCCAATGTCTCACTGAATCAAATATTGGGATACGTTACCAAAAACCCGATCGTAGTTTTAAGGAACAATATAAGGAAAGAGACTGAAAGTCGGAGGTGACTTGGAGCGGAGTATCTTTGTGGCTGAAGGCACACAGTGGAGAAAATTGATGATACAAACAGAACTTTGAGAAATTGTTGAACTCTCAAAACCACCGGCCTCTTATGGCATTTTTTTTCTGAGAACCTGAGGAGGGTTTCTGATCCTTTTCCCAGCTTCAAAACATCCCTCCGAAACTCCTTCAACTTGAGGGTCTGTTCCCTAGGACTCAACCTTTCTCACCAGCGCTCTCAGTCCCTCTCACACTGCTGATTCTTTCCCTACTCCTCAAGGTATCATTTACCTACTCGGGCGCCCTTCCTGCTTTCCGGGCCGAGCCCGCCCTCCCTTTTATTTGTTTAGAAATTGGAGCATTGACACGGTGCAAACAGAGACTTCATTGTTATGTGGAGAATTCCGTGCACTGAAGCTCGCTTGAAAAGGTAACCACTAACACTGTGCTCATCTTTAAACTCCTTCATAAACTGGTCACATCCATGGAGTGTAACTCTGGAGCCGTTTGGCCTTCCATTTCTGTCTGAAAATCCACAATGAATTTTTATATTTTAGTTTGTACACCATATCAGGTTGCTTATTAATGGGAAGCCCTTTGCGGGAGAGTTACTGATCTGGTCTCCACTGGCTTCTTTCATGACCACTTGCAGGCTCTATCCTTTTCCTTGCCCCGTTCTGAAACAGAGACCTCTCGTCACTGGAACAATTTGAAAACCTAGTTCATAGCTTGTGATAAAGCAACTTTGGATCCTGAGACTGCGAACGTCTCTCCCAACCCCCCACCTCAACTGCCTGTGTTAAAACAGTGACCTTTGTCACTCTGCAACCAAGTACCTTTAGACAAAAGACACTGGATGCATAAAATTCTTCAGCGAGTCACTGACAGCTAATTCCTGTTTCTCTTGGCCAGACATTGGAGTAATATTTATTAAATTCCACTAGCTGGCCTCAGCAGACCCTACACCACAGGGCAGCCAGGGCGAGTGCAAAGTGGTTTCCATAGCAACGCTTTCTCTTTGCACCTCCTAGAAACATCTTAAAATGAACTTCTGCTTAAAAGTTGTACGGTTAACAGAAACCCAACACAAGGGTTCTCTTAGGGAGGCAAAATGTCCACTCACGTGACATCTCTTTCAAATTTTTAATAACATCTCAAAATGCTCCACGGCAACAACAAAAGCTAGCATTTGTATAGTGTCTTTAACGCAGCTAAATGTCTAAAGGGCATGATCCATTTTTGACACCAGCCAGGTGAAGCATTATTCGATCTGATCAGACCAAGCTGTAAGTCAGAGAGGTTAAAGGGGTTAAGAGAGATCCAGGAGGATTAGGGAGGAAATTTTACAGCTTAGGACTCCACCAGCTGGAAACATGCGGATCCATTAAAATGGAGATGGTCAAGAAGCCAGAATCGCAGCGCCGCAAATATTCCAAAGGAGCATGGGGCTCAAGGAGATTGCAAAGATGGGGAAGGATAAGGCCATGGAGAGATTGGGAAACAGGATGGGAATTTTAACATTCAGGCACTGCACAACTAGGAGTCAATCTAAGTTAATAAAAACAGGGGTTATGGGGGAATCTTCTGTTGTGTAGTTGTTATTTGTACATAAGCCAGTTTATGGATGGTAAGGTTCTGTAAAGACCAATGATTTAAATTATCCACTGGGCAGTGGGAAGAGTTTTAGTTAGCCACTTGACTAAGGGCCAGAGTATGATGCAGAATAACATCAATAGCCTGGGTTCAAGCCCTGTACCTGTCAAGGTCCTTGATAAGACCCAGCCTCCTGATCTTGCTTCATGTCTGACATGGACTGATGTCCTTCAACTATGTTTTTCACTCCTTCCATGAGCTGTGGATGTTTCTGGAAAGACTGGACTTTGTAGTTTAAACTGCAGGCCATTTCAGAGGGCAACCAAGTGTGAACCACAGTGCTGTGGGGTCTGGAGTCACATCTAGGCCAGACCAGGTAAGGACAGCAGTGTCCTTCCCTGAAGGATTTTAGTGAACCAGTTGGGTTTTCATCACAAGTAATTACAGTTTCACAGCCACAGTCACTCAGGCTAAGTTTGCATTCCAGAATTTTTCAAAAGTAATTCCACCTGTGGTGGATTTGGAAGTGCCCAGGTTTCCCTGACATTTACCAACGTTTCTGGATGACCAGCTCAGGGATATCACCATGGCAGCACCGTCTCCTTCTAAAACAATATAACTGGTTCTGAAGAAAATACACATTGGCCTTGAAATGTTAACTTTGATTATCTTTCCATGGAGGGTGAAAGATCTCTGATTTTCTCCAGCACTTAATATAACCACAGACATTATATACTATATTATGCTTCATATAACCACAGATATTATGTACTATATCATGCTTCATATAACCATGGATAATATATACCATATCATGTTTCATATAACCATTAATATTATATGCTATATCATGTTTCATATAACCACAGATATTATATAGTATATCATGTTTTATATAACCACAGATATTGAGTGAACAATGGTCAGGATATTTCTACCATCTTATCTTTTGCTCCCTCCAGACAGGTAGGAGAAAACATCGGTTTTCTGCTGTTAGAAACAGCGAGGAAGGAAGATTTGACAGTCACGATCCAAAGGAAAATCGGATAAACATGTAAAAAGGAAAGGTTTCTGAGGCTCAGGAGAAAGGGCTGGGGTTTTGGGGCTAATGGGATTGCGGTGTCAAAGAGCCAGAACAGGCACGATGGGCCGACTGGCCTTTGTGAAGGAGGCTCCTTTCTGTATGAACCCCCAGGGGGTGTTCTGCGGTCAGGCACACGGGCTACTCACCAGTGCTTTGGCATTGGGGTTGGCCTTCTTCTCGAGCAGGACCTTGGCCACCTTGTAATGGCCGCAGTGCGCGGCCACGTGCAGTGCTGTCAGATAGTCGTTGGTCACATCATCAACGGGCACGTCGTGGAGGAGGAGCAGCTTCACCGAATGCAGGTGGTCTCCTTGCGTGGCCATGTGCAGAGGGGACAACCCGTTCTGATGGAGAACAAACAGGAAGTTTGTCGGAATACAAAGAAACTCACTCACTACATCCGTTTATTCCCCAGAATGTACAGCGTCGGTCTGTGCCATCCTTTATGATGCATACAAACATTCTCCTCTTCCTCTAAGCTAGCCAACAAAACCACCACCTACTGCCTTTCTACCTCACCTCAGTACCCCTCACATGTATCTGTTGCCACAGTAACTCCACATGGGGTCCTCAAGCCCAGCCCTTGATCAGAGACTCCCCCTGGGCAGTCACACGCCCAAAGATCAAACCTCACTCCGAGGAACGTGTGAATGCTGTCTGCCCCAATATCTGCCAGTCAGGCTGCATGACAAATGTAAATTCTCCAGTCACCCACTGCCACTGAACCGTCAGCTGATTTGATGGAAGAGCTGGCTGTGTAAATTAAAACCAGGCCACCGAAGTCAAAGGTAGTGACTGAATCCAGATGTGGATTAGCAAGGGGAGCAGTCAACACGACATTTGCTCCTCACTCTAGAGCGAAATGCGATCCCTTGACCCAAGACTGAGCTTTACATAGTGCAAAAAAAATCAGAGCGGAGGAGAGACACATCCTTAATTCACAGACACCTGAGAGTCGCAAAGAGACGGAAGCAATTAAACCAGGGAAAGAGCTGGAGTCCACGCAAAAAGGGAAATAACTGTATCAAATGTGCCTTCCTCCCTCAGTACTGGCACCCTCCTTATTTTTTCTGCCTGTTCTCTCTCCTGTCACCCTGGAAGCTTTGCTTTCAAATCGGGTGTTGCTTCACCAGATACAGCATGGATCTGTCACAGTTACTTCACCCAAGTCCATCTGTGAGCGCCAACAGTGAGAGTTGGCAGATCATTGCCATTGCGTCTCCAATGGACACTTGACACAAACCCATCCCAAAGCCTCAGTAAGATCGTGATGGGCTTTTATTTTTGGACCATTGTTGAGAAGTCCACTGGTTGTCAATGGGAAGCTACATGGTGAAACAAAGGAATTGTACCACTGGGGCCTTCTCGCCTGCCTTCTCCTCCCAAGCTTCTGATCATATTTTTTCGATCATCCTCCCATCTGTATGTAAGCAGTGCACACACAAACACACCCACTGACCACTAACCTGTAACAGAACCTCAGTGAATTCTCCCCTTGCTAATCCAAGGCATCGATATATCCTTATTACCATCTCCTGGGGTCAGCAGACGACACTGGATCAAGGCACTAATTGACACTACCTACCAGGGATCATTAAAATGTCACCAACGTAAATAGAGGGACCTACCTATAAAAACTGGACATGACCTAAAGGGCAAACTATATCCGAAGATACAAACAGGCACTAATCTAACATCTTTTGGACGTACATTTTTACTTGGTTTCTCTTGCCAACGCACTGGAACAGAAGCTTCATGTCCGTGTTCATATTGTTGTTATTGCCATGCACGTTGGCACCCATTATCATCCTCACTCACTGCTCATCCCTTGCCACCCTGCCTTCCTCATACCTCCATTCTCTGTTTCCCACTCTGCTCCCCTCATTACTTCCCCTCTGCTGAGCGTTCTCTCGATTTGCCTCTCACTTGTCAGTCTGCCTCGCTGCTCTTCACCGGATTGCATCAGCTGGTGCACTCGCCACCATGCTCAGGGGGTTGAAGTAGAGGGGGCATAGTGAGGGCAACAAGATGGGCACGGGGCAGGGCAAGCCGCTTGGAGATATAATTGACATGTATCCAAAATGTTGTTCTTTTAAATAGGCAATTCCCAGCAGCATCACTAGCAGGGGCATCGTAGGCACGGGCATCTTAGGCAGGGGCATCGTAGGCAGGGGCATCGTAGGCAGGGGCATCGTAGGCAGGGGCAGCGTAGGAGTCAGGGGCATCATATGCAGGGGCAGCCTAGGCAGGGGCATCGTATGCATGGGCATCGTAGGTACAGACATCGTATGCATGGACATCGTAGGCAGGGGCATCGTATGCATGGGCATCGTAGGCAGGGGCATCATGGGCATGGACATCGTAGGCAGGGGCATCGTATGCATGGGCATCGTAGGCAGGGGCATCGTAGGCAGGGGCATCGTAGGCAGGGGCATCGTAGGCAGGGGCATCATGGGCATGGACATCGTAGGCAGGGGCATCGTAGGCAGGGGCATCATGGGCAAGGGCATTGTAGGCAGGGGCATCGTAGGCAGGGGCATCATGGGCAGGGGCTGCGTAGGCACAGACATCATTGTCAGGCACATCGTAGGCAGGAGCAGCGTAGTCAGGGGCATCATATGCAGGGGCAGCCTAGGCAGGGGCATCGTATGCATGGGCATCGTAGGTACAGACATCGTATGCATGGGCATCGTAGGCACAGACATCGTATGCATGGGCATCGTAGGCACAGACATCGTAGGCAGGGCATCGTTGGCAGGCACATCGTAGGCAGGGGCATCTTTGGCAGGAACATCGTAGGCAGAGGCATCGAGGGCAGGGACATTGTAGGCAGGGACATCGTAGGCAGAGACATTGTAGGCAGTGACATCGTAGGCAGTGACATCGTAGGCAGTGACATCGTAGGCAGAGACACATCGTAGGCAGAGACACATCGTAGGCATGGACAACGTAGGCATGGACAACGTAGTCGGGGCATCGTAGGCAAGGGCATCGTAGGCAGGGGCATCGTAGGCAGGGGCATCGTAGGCAGGAACATCGTAGGCAGGCGCATCATAGGCATGGGCATTGTAGGCAGGGGCATCATAGGCAGGGGCAGGGCAGGCAGGGACATCGTATGCGGGGCATCGTAGGCAGGAGCATCATAGGGAGGGGCATCGTAGGCACGGGCATCGTATGCACCGGCATCGTAGGCAGGGACAACGTTGGCATGGGCATCGTAGGCACGGGCAGCGTAGGCAGGCACATCGTAGGCAGGGACAACGTTGGGATGGGCATCGTAGGCAGGGGCATTGTAGGCAGGGGCATCGTAGGCAGGAACATCGTAGGCAGGGGCATCGTAGGTACGGGCATCATAGGCACGGACATCGTAGGCAGGGGCATTGTAGGCAGGGGCATCGTAGGCAGGAACATCGTAGGCATGGGCATCGTAGGCGGGCGCATCGTAGGCGAGGCATCGTTGGCAGGGGCATCATAGGCAGGAACATTGTAGGCAGGGGCATCGTAGGTACGGGCATCATAGGCACGGACATCGTAGGCAGGGGCATCGTAGGTACGGGCATCATAGGCACGGACATCGTAGGCACGGACATCGTAGGCACGGACATTGTAGGCAGTGGCATCATAGGCAGGGGCTGCGTAAGCAGGGGCAGCGTAGGCATTGGCATCGTAGGCAGGGGCATCTTTGGCAGGAACATCGTAGGCAGAGGGATCGAGGGCAGGGATATTGTAGGCAGGGACATCGTAGGCAGGGGCATCGTAGGCAGAGACATCGTAGGCAGAGACATCGTAGGCAGTGACATCGTAGGCAGAGACACATCATAGGCAGAGACATCGTAGGCATGGACAACGTAGTCGGGGCATCGTAGGCAGTTGCATCGTAGGCAGGGGCAGGGCAGGCAGGGACATCGTAGGCAGGAACATCATAGACAGGAGCATCGTAGGGAGGGGCATCATAGGAAGGGGCATCATAGGCAGGGGCACTGCAGGCAGGGACATCGTAGGCAGGGACATCACAGACAGGAGCATCGTAGGGAGGGGCATCATAGGGAGGGCATCATAGGAAGGGGCATCGTAGGCACGGGCATCATACTCACCAGCATCGTAGGCAGGGACAACGTTGGCAGCCACATCGTAGGCAGGGGCATCGTAGGCAGGAACATCGTAGGCATGGACAATGTAGTCGGGGCATCGTAGGCACAGGCATCATAGGCATGGGCATCATAGGCAGTGGCATCGTAGGCAGGGGCAGCGTAGGCAGTGGCATCGTAGGCAGGGGCAGGGTAGGCATGGGCATCGTAGGCAGGAACATCGTAGGCACGGACGTCATTGGCAGGGGCATCGTAGGCGAGGCATCGTAGGCAGGTGCATCGTAGGCACGGAAGTCATTGGCAGGGGCATCGTAGGCAGGAACATCATAGGCACGGACGTCATTGGCAGGGGCATCGTAAGCGAGGCATCGTAGGCATGGGCATTGTAGGCAGGAACATCGTAGGCAGAGGCAGCGTAGGCAAGGGCAGCGTAGGCAGGCGCATCGTAGGCTTGGGTAATGTAGGCAGGGGCATCGCAGGCAAGGGAATCGTAGGCAGGGACATCGTAGGTATGGACATCGTAGGCAGGCGCATCATAGGCTTGGGTAATGTAGGCAGGCGCATCATATGCATGGGCATCGTAGGCAGGGGCAGCGTAGGCAGGGACATCGTAGGCAGGGACATCGTAGGCAGGGACATCATGGGCACGGGCATCGTAGGCAGGGGCAGCGTAGGCAGGGGCAGCGTAGGCCGGGGCAGCATAGGCACAGGCATCATTGGCAGGGACATCGTAGGCATGGACATCGTAGGCAGGGGCATCGTAGGCAGGGACATCATGGGCACGGGCATCGTAGGCAGGGGCATCGTAGGCAGGAAATTCGTAGGCATGGGCATCATAGGCAGGGGCATCGTAGGCAGGGGCATCTTTGGCGGAACATCGTAGGCAGAGGCATCGAGGGCAGGGACATTGTTGGCAGGGGCATCGTAGGCAGTGACACATCGTAGGCAGTGACATCGTAGGCAGAGACACATCGTAGGCAGAGACATCGTAGGCATGGACAACGTAGTCGGGGCATTGTAGGCATGGGCATCGTAGGCAGGGGCAGTGCAGGCAGGGACATCGTAGGCAGGGACATCGTAGGCAGGGGCATCATAGACGGGGCATCGTAGGCAGGGGCAGTGCAGGCAGGGACATCGTAGGCAGGGACATCGTAGGCAGGGACATCGTAGGCAGGGACATCATAGACAGGGGTATTGTAGGCAGGCGTATTGTAGGCAGGGGCATTGTAGGCGGGGCATCGTAGGCACGGGCATCGTAGGCACGGGCATCGTAGGTACAGGCATCGTAGGCATGGGCAACGTAGGCAGGGGCATCGTAGGCAGGGGCAATGTACGCACGGGCATCGTAGGCATGGACATCGTAGGCAGGGACAACTTAGGCATGGGTATTGTAGGCAGGGGCATCGTAGGTATGGACATCGTAGGCAGGCGCATCGTAGGCATGGGCATTGTAGGCAGGGACATCGTAGGTATGGACATCGTAGGCAGGCGCATCGTAGGCTTGGGTAATGTAGGCAGGCGCATCATATGCATGGGCATCGTAGGCATGGACATCATAGGTAGGGGCATCGTGGCAGGGGCATCGTAGGAGGGACATCGTAGGCACTGACATCGTAAGCACGGACTTACGATGCCCCTGTCTACGATGTCCATGCCTACGATATTCGTGTCGATGATGCCCCGCCTATGATGTTCATGCCTACGATGCCCGTGCCTACGTTGTCCCTGCCTACGATGTCCATCGTAGGCATGGACATCATAGGCATGAACATCGTAGGCACGGACATCGTAGGCACGGGCATCGTAGGCACGGGCATCGTAGGCAGGGACATCGTAGGCAGGGGCATCCTAGGCAGGGGCATCCTAGGCAGGGGCATCACAGGCGCTGCAAGCCTATGTACTTCCCTTGCTGCAAATACAGTCTAAAGTTCAACAGGAAAACAGTGGGAGCAGGGTCTTCAGCACCAACATGCCCAGCCAAATCAAATCCTTACTCTTTCCTGTATAGAATTTTGCCTTAACCTTGCTGATTTATGATACAGGCAATCTGGGACACTTGGGCTGCTGGGATCCTGGGAGGATCCTGGGCTTTGCATGCCAACCGCAGTAAGATGACAGCAGGGTTTGGGCCCAGTTGATAAGTTTTGGCATTGGAATGCTTTTTTGGCATTGGAAGGCTTCTCCAAGAAACATCGAAAATA
Source organism: Chiloscyllium plagiosum (assembly GCF_004010195.1). Taxonomy (NCBI): domain Eukaryota; kingdom Metazoa; phylum Chordata; class Chondrichthyes; order Orectolobiformes; family Hemiscylliidae; genus Chiloscyllium; species Chiloscyllium plagiosum. The sequence goes on along the minus strand of NC_057731.1, from coordinate 6,514,939 downwards.
GGAACAAGCGTAGGCCATTCAGCCCTTCAAGCCTGGCCTGCCATTCAATGTGATCAATCATCCAACTTAATACCCTGTGTTCCCATTTCTCCCCATATCCTTTGATCTCTTTTGCGCTAAGAACTACAATCAGATTGGCATCAGCTGATCAGAGTATACCATACCTAATAGTGTACACAGGGATCAAGTGACCCGGAGGAAGCTTTAACAACATTCACCAGTATCACTTGCCGTTTATTCTGTTCCAGATAAGGCAACACTGAATTACACAGTTTCAATAACTATTTCAAGACATGACCTGAAGCAAAGAAAACCTGACACCTTGCTTCAGACCCATTGTTTGAGCGAAATACCTTTGTCTTGGAAAGAATTGGAGCTCCACGATCGAGTAACATTTCCACCACCTGCTCATGCCCGCTCCTTGCTGCACAGTGGAGGGGGGTCAGGCCATCCTGGCAGAATAAAAAAGGAAGCCATTTTGTCAGGTTTCGTGTCACTACTTTGTCGCTTTAACCTCCACCCCTGGGTTCCAACATGCACTGGCTGGAAAGAAAGCTGCGAGTTAATTAGCTCCTCCTTTCCATTACTTCTTTGCTTTTCCCTCCAGATACTGAAAAGGGGACAAATAACCTGACAAAGCAGCTCACTCACCAGCAGTTCTCCAAATATTATGTGTAACTAATGCAAAGACATGCATTAGACTGTCTGTGAGTATTACAGATCACATCCAGCATTGTTAATGGTTGCAGTGTTTAAGAAAACATGGAGACTAGCCCACTCTGAATAAAGATGCTGTTTATTTTTGTGGCAAGATTACTTTGATTTGAATGGGCTGGTTCTTCTTGTTGTATACTTGTTATATAATCGAGCAAGCAAATCAATGAGAGTTTGTAAAATGTATTTCACAATCTCAGGGCACCCCCTTGCAGCGAGATCTTAACAGACAGTCACTGCTGGAATGTACGAAAAGGGAACCCACTTAGGCTTCCACACAATGATGCAATAAATCTGCTTGTTTAGCTGAGAAGCCTTGACTAACAAATCTGTTCCTCCAGAAAGAGGGTCAACAGATTTCTTTGCATCCAGCTGCAATAGCGGTTTATGTGTGTGTATAAATGAGGTGGGGGGTGGTGGGGGTTTGGGATCTTGCCTCTGTACTGTCCCAAGCACAGCCTTCTGAATCAGAGGCAAGGACACTTGCTCACTGAGCTGCAGCCGACGCTATTCAGGACAAAGAGACGGGTTCCACCATCTCACTCCTGCTGACCATATTTGAGAACTGGCATTCAACATCAAGTGAACATTTGCCATGCCACGTGTGCATCTCCTGGTGTGTAGAGGTCGCATCAAGAGAATCCTGGGCCTAAGCCCAGGTTATTTGAAAGTATTTCAGTTATTTGAAAGTATTTTATGGTTCTTATGGTTACACTTCAGGCAGCATGCTCCTGGTGCAGTTGGGGCTGGGCAGATTCAGGGACCTCCCGCTGGGCATGCTGTCAGGACTGGATGAAGCTGCCACTAATACATCCAGGCAGTGGGCCATGGAGGAAATCACATTAAGCTGCCAAAGGCTTTCAGAGATTCTCCAGGGCTTTGTGGTAAGTCACAATCCCCTTGTTTGTGATTATTATCTGTGCCCAAACCTCTCAGACCAGTGATTGGGCATTGGGTTTAACATGGAACCCAGTGCTGTTACAGACCAGTGATTGGTCATTGGGTTTAAAAGGAAACCCAGTGCTGGTACAGACCAGTGATTGGTCATTGGGTTTAACAGGGAACCCAGTGCTGGTACAGACCAGTGATTGGTCATTGGGTTTAACAGGAAACCCAGTGCTGTTACAGACCAGTGATTGGTCATTGGGTTTAACAGGAAACCCAGTGCTGGTACAGACCAGTGATTGGTCATTGGGTTTAACATGGAACCCAGTGCTGGTACAGACCAGTGATTGGTCATTGGGTTTAACATGGAACCCAGTGCTGGTACAGACCAGTGATTGGTCATTGGGTTTAACAGGGAACCCAGTGCTGGTACAGACCAGTGATTGGTCACTGGGTTTAACAGAGATCCCAGTGCTGGTACAGACCAGTGATTGGTCATTGGGTTTAACAGGGAACCCAGTGCTGGTACTGATCAAGGATTGGTCACTGAGTTGAACAGGGAACTCAGTGCTGGTACTGACCAGTGATTGGTCACTGGGTTTAGTTGCCAGTGGAGAACCACTGCGGCTGATTTTTTTAAAAAGAGAATCATGATGGTGAATCAAGTGAGTCCTAAACACATTCACAATTTATTTGTCTCTGTTAAGCTTTCAAAAATGTATACTCACTGCTTTCTGTGAGGGTTGGTTGTGGAAACCGCTGTTGGGAGTTGCCGACTTACCCTAGTCTTGGCTTCAATTTGGGATCCTCGGTCCAGAAGAAGTTTGACCATGTTGGCATTCCCTCTCTTCGAGGCCACGTGAAGTGGAGTGATGTCATTCTGAGGGGGAGAATAACCTTTCAATCAAATTGGCATGTCGGTGTAACAAAGTGACCAATACCAGAAATGCAGCCCACATTGGAACGATAACACACTTCGGCATAGTGTGCAGCCTGCACAGAATTCACATCCTCTTACAACATCCACACAGTGGCCATTTAATCTGTCCAATCATGAAGACAACAGCAAAAACTTCAGTCAAAATGTCCTTGACAAGTCCATAAAAACCTAAAAGTAAACCTGTGGATGCTGTAAATCAGCAACAGAAGCAGAAATTGCTGGAAAAAACTCAGCAGGTCTAGCAGCATCTGTGGAGAGAAATCAGAGTTAATGTTTTGGGTGACCTGAAACGCAGATGCTGCCAGACCTGCTGAGCTTTTCTGGTAATTTCTGTTTTATTATTGGCAATTCCTGGTTCAGTTCTCCAATTTCCTGAAGCTATGTGTATTCATATGTGGAATAATTAGTAATGACCATACATTTACAATGAGCACTCAATTCATTTGTACAAATAGCTCAAATTTAAGGTTATCTTCTCTTGCTATGGATTCTGGGGGAATTGTTTCATTTTAAGCTCCCTATCAAATCCCTTAAGCATTCTTAACCCCCCAGTGAGACCTTCTGTTTTTTGGGGAATGCACGCTATATCAACAGAATCAGATGCTGGTGTAGTAGTCAGGTCATTGAACCAGAGGTATTCTGGGATACAGGTTTGAGTCCCATCACACTCAACTCATGAAATTTTAACTCAACATACAAATTCTGGAATTGAAAGTTAAGCTCTGAAACAGTCATACCACAAGATGGTTATTGAAGAGAAACATCGCTTTCACAAATGCCCTTAGGCCCAAGAGCCTGGTGACCTCCAGAAAGCAGAAATGAATGGATGAGAAAGAATCTGGGAAACCCCTCTTTTATCTGTTGGGTTGCTTCCTTCACAGGGACCTCAACTTCCTGAGGTGAACAGAGGCGTAGTGACCGGAGAGAGGGGGCAAATTTATCTTCAGTCCTTTAGTTCAAGGACATCACCCCATTCACTGAGGCTTTAAGCCTGTCCTTGTTCCAATTCCTGACTCCCCCCCCCCCCCCCCCCCAGGATATAATGGGTAGTGTTGGGGTGGGCAGCTCAGTACCACGGGATATAAAATCTGTCACACTCTCTCCTTGTGCCCTTTAGCACGTGAGCAATTCAACCATGGGGATCTTGTACCATCCCACCTTGAGGTTTTTTGAGCTTTCATTATCTTTGCAAAGGTACAAGTTGGAAGGTGCACGTTCAAACTCTAAAAATGTTGCATGTTTTCTTTCAAAAATAAAAATGATTAAAGTTGTTTTTGGCAACAGTGGCCTTGAAGCTGTCAAGATTGTTGTGAAAACCCAACTGGAACACTGACATCCTTCTGGTTGGGTCTGCCTGGCTTGGTTGATATATTATTCTGATCACACATCAACATGGCTGACCCTTAAACAAACACAGGGAATGCAGGAGAAACTCAGCAGGTCTGCAGAGAGAGAAACAGAGTTAGCATTTCGAGTCCCCGTAGGTCTTTTCTTCAGAACTGAGTTGTATCAAAACTGCACCTAATGGTTCACGGAGGCAGCTCACTTTCTCAAGAGCAATGGATAAACAAATTACGGGCAATAAATGTGTTGGAATTCCTAGAATTGAATAAGGACAAGTGCTTTCTTTAATCAATATTGCATTTGATTCTCTCATCTGACCCACGCCCGATCAGCAGGATGGTCAAATAAATCACCTGACCTATGTGACCAAACAGTCAGGGTCAGGGTGTACCTGCACACCAATAGTGTCAAGAGATCAGAGGTGTGGCCCTGTCAAGAAAATGGACCCCTGACCATTCCTCTAATTCAACTGTGCATTTTTGACAGGAACATTGTGGTTGGAGGATGAAGGTAGGATTATTTCAACCAATGAACTGGTGAAGAGTACTTCCTCGAAACCAACATTCCAGGAGCAGTTAGAACTTGTTTCTAGTACATTCAGATAGGAGGCATGGAACCTCGGTCCCTCCTGTTCTTATCTGTCAGCCAGGACTTCCTGATTGGACCAGGTTAACAGCCCCAATCAGGGAACTCATACTCTATACCTGGATGACCTCGTTACAATCACTACAGCACAATTGGGGTGAACGGTCTCTTTTTAAGCCTAACAATTTGGTGATTCTCTGCGATTATCCAACATTCAAAATGGCCACTGCACTTGGGTGTGATGGCAGGCCAGAGGGTGCACCAGCATCCTGCACGCACCAATGTCATCATCATCATCAGCACACATGCTCCTCTTGAGGGGTCTGGGGAGCTGAGGTTCTGACTGGAGCAGAGAGCACCAGAACTTGGTTATTCTGCAGGAAGCAGCTTCCATCTTGCTCAGGGGCGGGGCCAAGTAGGCAGGGGAGGGGCCCTGCCAGGATGAGGCAGCCATTGGGGCACTGGGAGAGATGGGGAAGGAAAGAAGAGAGAGAGACACACTTCAAAGGCCCCTTTGCTGTGCTGGGGCCTTGGCTTTACATCCTGTAGCTCCGTCCTTCACCGACCATCACCTGAGATTGGTGCCAGTTTTCTCTCTGCCCCACGCGGAGCTGGCAATATTAAGAAAACAACAGCACACGCTGACTCAGATGCTATTCTAATAACCAGTAGATTTTCTCCATGACTGGTCCCTGGAAATTAATCTTCATTTCCTGGAGAATACAGGGCAATCCCATAGGCCCAAAGTCATAATTTCCTTCCAACAACTGAAAACACAGCACATCATGTCTCTGATTAATCGAATGCCGTATCCCTCAACACTCAAGTGACACACATGGCTACTGAGTAGATTTACCTTGCTCCACCAAATTATCTGTCACACCTTTACTACACACTGTCAATTGCTTTGTGGACATTTCCCATTCAATGACATCCTCATCTGTCATGGTAGTGGCAGACTCTGGCCATGAGGTGGAGTGCTTTTCAGAAACATCGCATCCAATCCTCTGGATGTACTTTACATACACGCGCACACACACACACACACACATCATAAAATCATACAGCATGGAGACAGGCTATTCAGTCCAACCAATCCATGCTGACCATAATCCCAAACTAAACTAGTCCCACCTACCTGCACTTGGCCCATATCCCACTAATGGATTAGTGGTGCTGGAAGAGCACAGCAGTTCAGGCAGCATCCGAGGAGCAGTAAAATCGACGTTTCGGGCAAAAGCCCTACCATATCCCACTAAACCTTTCCTATTCGTGTACTTATCCAAATGTCTTTTAAAAGTTGAAACTGTACCCACATCCACCACTTCCTCAGGAAGTTCATTCCACACACGAACCACTCTGCATAAAAAGCGTTTGCCTCTCCTGTCCTTTTTTAAGTCATTCTCCTCTCAGTTTAACAATATGCACCCTAGTTTTGAACTCCCCCATCCTCGGGAAAAGGCACCTACCATTATCTCAATTTACACCTCTCATTATCTTATAACCTTCTAATTGGTCACGTCTCAATCTCCTACACTCCAGTGACTAACACCCAGCCTTTCCAGCTCTTCCTTATAACTCAAGCCTTCCAGTAACATCCTCGTAAAACTCTTCTGAACCCTCTCCAGCTTAATAATATCCTTCCTATAACTGGGTGGCCAGAAATGGACACTGTATTCCAGAAGAGGCCTCACCAATGTCCTGTACAACCTCAACATGACTTCTCAACTTCTATACTCAAAGGACTGAGCAATGAAGGCAAATGTGCCAAATCCCTTTCTAACCTGCGTAAAGAAAAGTGATGTTAATCAACTGACAGTGAGCAACACCACAGTCACTGCACCAGCATTTAAAGAAATGATATTGTCTCACACCACATGTCACTAAGGTACAAGAAAGAACAAACGCATTACTTCTTCAGCTTGAGATTTACAGGGGAGAGGGATAAATACGAAGAACGTGCAGCAGAAACATAATGCAATTGGAAGATGTTAGATGATAACTTGAGACCTTACCCTGGCTGTGAAATCCACAGCAGCACCTCGATTCAGTAACAGGGTGGCAATGTTGATATTTCCATAGTGAGCAGCTATATGGAGCGGGGTAAAACCACTCTGAAAGAAAGAAAAGATTTTGAGCTTTTTGTCCTTGTCCATATTGTCGCAGGCCAACCTCAAAAGGCACTTCATTTCACCCAAAGCTTCTCAGCGGTTGCTGGTTAGTTGAGGCTTTGCGCTTAACCCCAAGAGAAACGAAGACAACTCTCTGCAACATGCCACATCCACAACATCTCACACCCAGGGCATCCAGGCTTCCTACTGCTACACGCAGCCACTGGGGCTTTGCACTGACTCGGCTGAGTCAGCATGCTCGACATCCCGAGCCTGAAGGACACCTGCACTGTTTAAGATAGGATGAGCACCAAATCTAAACCAGGGACACACATCCATAGGGATTCTCCACATCTCCCCGCAGCAGCATAGGGGTGGTGCTGTGGTGATAATGTAACTGGAACTAAGAATCCAACAAGGCAAAAGTGGGGACTGCAGATGCTGGAGATCAGAGTCAAGCTTAGAGTGGTGCTGGAAAAGCACAGCAGGTCAGGCAGCATCCGAGGAGCAGGAAAACCGATGTTTCAGGAGGAGCCCTTCATCAGGAATAAGCCTCATTCCCATGAAGGGCTTTTGCCTGAAACATTGATTTTCCTGTTCCTTGAAGGGTGCCAGACCTGCTGTGCATTTCCAGCACCACTCTAAGCTTGACTCTAAGAATCCAACAATCCAGGTTCAAATCCCAAGATGCAGCTGCTGGGATTTAATGTCAATGATTTTAAAAATGTCGGAATGTAAAGCTAGTTATAGTATGGCTAACCTTGAAACTTGTCATCAACTGTTACAGAATCCCTCTGGTGTGGAAGCAGTCCATCTGGCCCAACAAGTCCACACTGACTTTCTGAACAGCATCCCACCCAGACCCCCCGCACTACCCTATCCCTGCATTTCCCGCGGCTAATCCACCCAGCTTGCACATCCCTGGACTGTGGGAGGAAACCGGAGCACCCAGCGGAAGCCACGGAGCACCCACGCAGACACGGGGAGAATGTGCGAACTCCACACAGACAGTCGCCCGAGGCTGGAATCGAACCCGGGTCCCTGGAGCTGTGAGGCAGCAGTGCTAACCACTGAGCCACCGTGCCATCCCAAAGTTGTCCTTGATGTTGGGGAGGTAGTGCTGCACTGGTGATGTCATTGCAGTAAAAACCTTAATCCTCTGGGGATATAGTTTTGAATCCCACTATGGCAATCAATAGAACTTGGGGATTCAGTGAAGCTAACCTAATGGTGACAGTAGATCATCATAAAAAACTGCCAGGGAAGGAAATCTGCCATCCTTACCCAGTCCTGGCCTACATGTGAAACATGTAAATATTTATTAAATATTCCAAAAGATATTCCAGTAAAACAGCAGTTGATCCAGTGGTGCCAACATCCCATGAATGTATCTTGAAAAACTTTGCAAACCTCCCAACCACACCAGAGGTGTGTGTGTGTTCGATAACAAGCTATCGCTGGGTAAGAGGTTTACACACAGCGGGCTAGATGTAAGCAGCCTTTGTTTGTGACGTAGATTTAAAAGGATCTCTGAAAACCTTCGACAGTGACAGGCCCCTCTGTATGTACACAGGACAATTAACTCAGCCACCCCCTCCCCCAAGACTAAAAGCAATGCTAGTAAAAGAGTCCTTCTGCAAACTGAGCGACAGAATGCATCTCCTCATTTTCCATTCAGTTCCACACACTGGAATTCTCCAAGAGAATCACCCATGAATCCCAGCACACTGCACTGTTCATATTCTAATTCAGTGTCAGCTGCTTGTTTTTACATCCTTTAAAAAAAAATCAGAGTTGCATGACCGGATTTTATAAAATAAGTAATTGACCCTCAAAGTCTTGGCCTGTGACTTGACTTGGAAATGAGCATTTTCAGGACGGAAACCATAAGAAACAGGGACTGGAGCAGGCCATTCGGCCCCTAGAGGCTGCTCTGCCATTCTATAAGATCATGGCTGATTCGACATTCCTCACATCCACTTTCCTGCCCTTTTCCCATAACCCTTGATTCACCGACTGATCAAGAATCTAACTATCGCAGCCCGGAATATACACAAAGACACTGTCCGCACAGCTCTCTGTGGCAAGGAGTTGCAAAGACTCTCAACCCTCTGAGAGAAGGAATTCCTCCTCATCTCAGTCTTAAACTGGCATCCCTTTATTCTGAGACTATAACCTCTGGTCCTCGACTCTCCCATGAGGGGAAATATCATTTCAGCATTTATCCGGTTGAACCCCTTAGGAATCTGATATATTTCAATGAGATCACCTCTCATTCTTCTAAACTTCAGGGAGGAGCATCCCCAAACGCTTTAAGCTTTGCTCATTTAGACAATCCCTTCATCCCCAGAGATCATCCGAGTGAACCTCCTCTGAACTGCCTCCAATGAAATAAAATCTTTCCTTGAAGAAGGGGACCTACACTGCTCACTGTATTCCTGATGTGGTCGCACCAGCCCCTTGCACTAACTCCTCCCCACTTTCATCCTCCAACCCCCTTGAAATAAGGGCCAACATTTCATTACCCTTCCCGATTCCCTGGTGTACCTGGGTGTTAGCTTTCTGTGCTTTGTGCACAAGTCACTCCCAAGTCCTTTTGTGTTACAGCTTTCTGCAGTTTCTCTCTGTTTAAATAATACATCACAATCTTGAAGTTGACCCAAATTAAAGTGGGGAGAGATGTATAACAGGCAGCTCAAGTTATATCATCCAAAGTGAAGACTGTCCTCCCTAACACTAAATCCCATCGCCATATCTGCTACAAATAGGCCACCCAATTGAAAAGGACCTCTGGAAATGAACTAGGCATGAGACTTGTACTCTAACTGACTCAGCTACCGTGATCGCTAAATCCATCACCCAGAGTCTGGCTGGTCCTGGAGCATTACCAGCGAAAGGTTTTGAGTGATAATTCAACCTGTTGGCTCAGTGCGTCCATGCTGTGGCTTACAGCCAGTTTGGCTAGCTTATATTGGGAGCTCCTTGAAGGTGAGACTGACCCTTGCATTAACTGCAATGTCACGGAGACATAAGTGACTGCAGCTTTGATCCTGAAAGCTACAAATCCATCAGTGGGATCAGTCACCGTGGATTATATAACGTGTATGGAACGAGGATTGGGACTCACTCAACTGATCTTAAAGTCAAACCACACATTTTAAATGCATCACTTGCCTATGAGACCAAGCGTGCTTAAAGGGTCCAGGCCATCCCAATGGGCCATTCGGACAATGTGACACACAGTTCACTGTTGTTGAAGCCCATTCCCATTGAAAACTGTCTGCACAATACAGAATGTGGCAGACGTTAGCCAGTTATTAGCCTGTTCCATGGGATGCCATGGTGAAAACAGCCTGAATTACCCTCAGTTGTGATCTGCTGTTTGCCCAGCCAGAAACACGGGACAGCATGTACCCTTTAAGGGAGTGGCAAGAGAAAAGGGTGAAGACCCGAGTGACTCAAGAGCAGACATGCTTGATCAGGAGTGTCCGCGGATGCTGAAGCGAAAAGTATTTGAATCGCTAGGCCCGACCACCCATTTCTAAGCAATTTTCAACACTGACTGTCCTGATGCATTTGGATGTGGTCACACTTGGTAGGTAGTTCATCTCCATCACCGTACAGACAGGGCTCATCACCTCACAGGGTGGGGGAGTCGGGGGAGTGTTGATCAAGTGATTCAGAGCATGCAGCTACGACCTTGGTGCCCCCACACTACTGGAGGAACTGGGTGCATGTGCAGAAAATGTTCAGCGAGTCTCATAGCCATGCTTACTGTGGAGGGAGAAGGGGAGGGAGGTGGGTACAATAGACTGAGTTTAAGAGATGTGTCTGTGTCTTTTTTCTAAGGCTCTTGGAAGCCCATCTTTGCTGACACTTGCAGGATAAGTGTCATGCAGCAGCCTGAGATGTCAATCCCGGATGCACACTCGATCAGGGCTCTCTGCAGTTCTTGGAAATGTTAATCATAATCGCGTCTCGCAACGAACCCAGTCAAAGTCAATTCGCAATGACACGTTTTGGCATCTTTCAAACCAACAAAACTAGGAGGAACTCGAGCACACTTCTGTACCCAAAACGCCCAGATCCAACTGCAGAAAGCCCTGCGTGTTTTTCTTTTGATCTATTTCTCCGGATTTGGACATGCTACATTAACCGTTAAACTCTTCAAATCTAAGAATTAAAGCGTAGCCAGAAAAGAAAGAGAGGGATGAAGCAGCAGCAGCACAGAAGATTATGAGTGACTTGGCATATAACATATATACCTCTGTGGTCCTATTCACCATCATCTACGATAGCACATCAGGCAGAGAAAGAGAAGGAAAGAGAAATAAAGGATTAGTTCACCGACGGGCGAGGCCGTTCGTAAAGCCCTGGGATGACAAAAATGAAAAGAAAGCAGTGATCCAAGCAAAAATGGGAAGAACAGGCAGCAACACAATGAAGGAGAGGAGGGAGAAAACAAAAAAAAAATGGGGTGGAAGGGAAGGCACCTGAAAGGGGAAGAGGTTCTTTGCACAGCAAACTTTACATTGTCTGCTCTACTCTCTCAAATCAAAATATTTGAAGACAGTTTTGTCATTTTTGGAAGAGAAACAATCACAGATTCCTGTAAAACAAAGAGGTTGAGAAGGTTTACTTTACTGAGCCTCACTATAGGGTTGCCAGCTCTGGTTGGACACATTCCTGGAGATGTGACAACCTGACTTCCTGCCTCCCACAGCCCCACCCCTTTCCAGTTCATGTCAGTCATCACCAAACACAGCCACCTTGACAGTACAATGCCTTCCCAAGCCAATCGGAAACATTAGCCAATTAGGTGGTTGGAATTCTGCCACAAGCAAACTATTTCACGGCCTGATTAGTTGTCCCCTGGGTAAATCACAGCAGAATCCTGGGGTTAACTTGCAATTCCTGAACTCTCCAGTTCAGTCCTGGAGGATTGGCAACCCTACCTGGAGGGAACCCAACAACCAAAGAAAAAGACAAATCATGAAAGAAACAAAACCTTTTCTTGTGTTTGCAGAGGTACCTCTGATTGCGCTTCCTCAGTGGACAATGCAAATGTGAGGGGGCCAGGGGTTAGAAAAGGAACTCAGGGGTTACAGAGAGTGTCATGGGTTACAGAAAGGACCAGAGGGTGACAGTGAGGGTCATAGGTTACAGACAGTGTCAAGGGGTTACAATGAGGGTCAAGAGGTTACAAGGAGGGTCAAGGAATTACAGAAAGGATCACAAGGTGACGGTAAGAGTCATGGGTTATAAATAGATCAGGGGTTACAGAAAGAGTCAAGGGGTTACAGAGAGGGTCACGGGGTTACAACGGGGTCACGGGTTACAGTGAGGGTTGCGGGGTTACAGAGAGAGGGTCACAGGGTTACAGACAAGGTCTTGGAGTTACAGTGAGAGTCACGGAACTACAGAGAGGGTCACAGGTTACACTGAGGGTCAGGGATTACAGAGAAGGTCATGGGGTTACAGAGTGATGGTCACAGGGTTACAGAGAGGATCATGGGTTACAGTGAAAGTCATGAGGTTAGAGTGAGGGTCACGGGATTTAGGGCAGCACAGTGGCTCAGTGGTTAGCACTGCTCCCTCACAGCACCAGGGACTGGGTTTGCTTCCACCTTGGGTGACTGTCTGTGTGGAGTTTGCACATTCTCCCCGTGACTGCATGGGTTTTCCTCCCACAGACCAAAGATGTGCAAGTTGGGTGGATTAGCCATGCTAAATTGCCCATAATGTACAGGTTTGTGCTGGCTAGGTGCATTGGCAATAGGAAATACAGGGGATGGGGTAGCCAGGTGGGTCTGGGTTGGATGCTCCCTGGAGGATGAGTGTAGACTTGATGGGCCGAATGGCTTGCTTCCAAACTATAGGGATTCTATGTGAGGGTTCTGGGTTACAAAGAGGACTTAGAGATTAGAGAGAGTCACTTGGACAAGGACATCTTCCCAAAGGAACATGGGGTGGAGGGGGATGTTCAAACTTAAAGCAAACACCAGGGAGAAGGTGGTGGTAGCTATTAGAATTAAAAACTGACAAGTACCTGGGACCAGATGGTTTGTGTCCTAGAGTCTGGCTACAGTCATACTAAAGGCATTGGTTATAATCTTGGAGAAAGTGAGGACTGCAGATGCTAGAGATCAGAGTTGAGAGTGTGGTGCTGAAAAAGCACGGCAGGTCAGGCAGCATCTGAGAGCAAGAGAATTCCTGATGAAGGGCTTGTACCCAAAACGTTGATTCTCCTGCTCCTCGGATGCTGCCTGACCTGCTGTGCTTTTCCAGCTCCACACTCTTGACATTGATTATAATCTTCAAACACATAGATTCTGCAGGGGTCTAGCTGCCTGGGGAAGTAACTACTTTATTGACAGGAGGAGGAAGACAGGAAGCTCTTGGTTGGTTAGCCTAAAATCTGTCAGAGGGAATTTACTGGAATCCATTATTTAAGAGGTTATATCTACAAACTTAAAAAAAAGTCATAATATATTGAAGCAGAGTCAGTATAGCTGTGTGAGAGGGATAACTAATCTATTGTGAAGTTTTTTTTAAGGGAGTAACAGGCAGGGAAACTTGATGTGGTGGACTTGAATTTCAAAAGGACTTTTGAATAGCAGTTACCTCAAAAGATTATTTTGGAAAATAAAAGCTCAGGGTCTGGGAGTTAATATTTTGACACACATGAAGGATTGGTTAGCTAACTGAACACAGAGAGTTTGGGATAAAGTCGTCTTTTTCGAGTTGGCAACCTGGAACTAGAGGATTGCCACAGGGATCAGTGCTGGGGCCACAATTTTTGAGCATATTTATCAACGACTTGGCTGCAGGACAGAATGTACAATAGCTGGAGGTGCTGACATTACCCAGAAAGATTGGAAAGTTGCTTATGAGGAGGAGGTGGGAGATTGACAAAGAAAAAGGATAAAGGCAGGTTGAGTGAGTGGGCAAACATTTGGCAGATGAAGGATAATGCAGGTAAAGTGAATTTGTCCGCTTTGGGAGCAGGAATTGAAGATTAGGCTGCAGTGTTCAGTTATGAAGGGACACTGGGCAAGCTGGGGCTGTTTGCTGAGCTTTTCCAGCACCATACTCCCGACTCTGATCTCCAGCATCTGCAGTCCTCACTTTCTCCTGATTATCATTAGGTCAGAGGAGACTGGGAGAAAGTGAGGACTGCAGCTGCTGGAGATCAGAGCTGAAAAATGTGTTGCTGGAAAAGCGCAGCAAGTCAGGCAGCATCCAAGGAGCAGGAGAATCGACGTTTCTGGCATAAGCCCTTCTTCCGGAGGAGACTGACTGGGAATGTGACAGAGATGTACAAAATGATGAGAGCATGGATACAGTAGAAACTTTCCCCCTTGATGGAGAGACACAGGTTTAAGGTACGGGGCAGCAAGCTTAGAGGAGATGTGAGGAGGAAGGTTTTCACCCAGAGGCTGATGGGAATCTGGAACTCACTGCCAGTAAGGGTGGTGGAGACAGAAACCTTCATAACATCTAAGAAATATTTTTTCATTCATGGGATGAGGACATTACCAGCTGAACCAGCATTTACTTAACTAACCACCTCAGAGGGCAGTTAAGAATCAACCACATTGCTGTGGGTCTGGAGTCACATGTAGGCCAGACTAGGCAGGTTCCATCAGGGTCACATGATGGCAGGTTCCATCCCTAAAGGACAGAAGTGAACCAGGTGGGGTTTTTCCTGACAATCAACAATGGTTTTGTGGTCACCACTGGATTCTTAATTCCAGAGTTGTATTGAATTTAATGGGCCAAAGGGCCCTTTGCTGTGCTGTGGACCTCTATGACTCGAAAAGCATAGATTTAATGTTAAAGAGGTTGCTGATCTCTGGGGGACGTAGGAATCTGGGTGTTCTGCTGCATTAAATATAGAACATCAGCAGAGACAGTGGGGGATCAGGAAGGCAAAGGCTGGCTTATGTGCAGCTTGGAAACAGGGAAGTTTTAATTCAGCTCACCAGAAACCCGGTGAGACCACGTCTGGAGAATGATGTACAGCTATTATCTCCTTACTTTGGGAAGGAAAATATACAACAGCGGTAGAGGCAGGTGCGAGAAGGTTCATTTGATCTATTCCTGGGATAGGGTTTCTGGAAACAGGCTGAAGAGGTTGGTCTGTTGGGGTTTAGAAGAATGTTGGGTGTTCCTACTGAGAAACGGAAGATCCTGAGGAGACTTGACATGGTGGGTGCTGGTTTGTAAATGAGGCTGGAAGGAGGGAGCAAAAACAGAAATTGCTGGAAAAGCTCAGCAGGTCTGAAAGCGTCTGTGAAGAGAAATCAGAATTAACGTTTCGGGTCCAGTGACACCTCCTCAGAACTGATGACAGTGAGGAAAATAATGTCAGTTTATGCAGAACTCAGGAACATGGTTTGAGCTCTCCCTTTGACGACAGAGGTGAGGCGAATGCTTTTTCTCTCTGAGAGAGTCGTTATTCTGTGGAATTCTCTTCCCCAGAAGGCACTGGAGGCCAGGATAATTGATTAGATGCTAAAACTTCTAAAGAGCTGAGGTTTTAGATTCTTGCTTGACAAGGGAGTCCAGGGTTAAAGTTGGGGGGAGGGGGAAGGGTGCATACAGGAAAATGGAGTTGAGACTACCACCAGATGACCTTAATGAATGGCGGAGCAGGTTCGAAGGACCGAATGGCCTACTCCTGCTCCCAAACCGTACATTCCTGTTGGGTTAGAGGAGGTCAAATGACACGCGAGACACACAGAGCAGCGTCCGCGGCTTACCTTGGACTCCACATCTGCGTTGTGGTCATTCTGCAGGAGCAGCGCAGCTGCTTTGGTGTCGTCCTTGCGGGCAGCGATGTGCAGGGCTGGCAGGCGCACCTTGCCCTTTGTGTCGTTCTCCAGCAGCAGCGAGACCACCTGGTCATGACCCTGCTGCAGCGCCACAGCCAATGGAGTGAAGCCATCCTGTGAGGTGAGGGGGGGAGGAAAGAGACAGCAATGGGTACAGTTATACCCCTGTTCAGTGTGCGGGCATCTCCCTCTACCAGAGAGTGGCTACGCCCTTGTCAAGACCAGTGCGCTCAGTGAGAGGGAAGCGAGAGAAATGCTCAGATGCAGATCTGTTGGTGCCAATGTACATTTAAGAATTATCCATCTAGCTACATTTTTCACTTAGTTTTGGACAAAAATACACCCCACACCCAGACTCCGACCCCTGAGGGTCTAAGAGACCCATTTCCCTGAAGGTCATAGAATTTACAATCTTCACCTCAGCAACAGCACTCAATGCTGTTTTCCTCTCAAGCATGTACCATTGTGTCATGCAGTACACGTTAATGTTTAAATCCACGTTCCTGCAGCATTAGACATTGGCTTGCTCTTTCAAAGAGCTAGCAGAGACGTGACAGACCAAATAGTGATCTTCTGTGCTATGTGTACTATCCTAGAAATATACATTGAGTTACTTATAATGGCACATCGCAAGTTATCTGGTTTAGATGTTAATTCACCCGTTCTATTCCATAATATTCATCTGGATAGGGACTCCATGAGTTAAAGGGATGATGCCAATTGCGAAGTTCTGGCAGGGGACAGAGCTTACAGACAGCATGGGCTCCAAACTCCAAGGAGACAGAATATACCCTGACATTCCACTGCAGTACTGAGGGAATGCTGCAGTAAATCTGACTCTGCACACCAGCCCTGCCCACTCTCTCAGCTGGACAGAAGTGATCCCTTGGCATTATATGAATTAAGAGCCAGAAGCTCTCCCTGGATTTCTGGTCAAAACAAGTCTTTGACCAACTGGCTGTCTGTCCACGTATGCTGTTTCTGGGAGTTTCGTGTGTGTATAGTTGTGAATGGGGAGGTGGGAACACCTGGGGTTGTTAAATCAAAAACATCATGCCTGATCCATCAAGACAATGACAAAAGAGGAAGCTGTTAACAGACTAGGTATCTCATATTCCCACATTTGTAAATAACGGCTGCAGAGTATTATGGTTATAGGACCATGGAAATGAATGGAGATATCAACTCACCTCAGTTGCAATGCTCTGACTTGCACCATTGTCTAGAAGAAACTTAACAACTTCTAGATGATTCTCCTGTGCGGCCATGTATAGAGGAGTGAAGCCATTCTGCAAAAGAAAATGTATCTTCATTCTACTTGTGGAAGAAGACATCACTTTTGGTCAGTCTTTGAGAGTTTTGGCCCAGCTATTTGAGGCAGGCACAGCGGCTCAGTAGTCAGCAATGCTGCCTCACAGGATCTGGTTCAAGTCCACCATCGGGCGACTGTCTGTGTGGAGTTTACACATTCTAACAGCATGGAAGCAGGCCATTCGGCCCATTAAGTCCCCACTGAGCGTGCAAAGAGCATCCCACAGAGAACCACACCACTACCCTAACCCCATGGCTAATCCACACATCCCTGGTCTCTATAGGCAGCTTGGCCAATCCATTTAATCTGCACAACTTTGGACTGTGGGAGGAAAGCGGAGTACCTGGAGGAAGTCCACACAGACACGGGGAGAATGTGTAAACTCAATTAAAGGTAGACTATTATTATGCTGGAGAGGTTCAGAAGAGATTTACCAGGATGTGGCCGGGTGTGGAAGGTTTGAGTTACAGAGAAAGGCTGAATAGCATGGAACATTTTTCACTGGAGCATAGGAGGTTGAGAAACGACCATTTAAAAGTTGATAAAATCATGGGTATAGATACTGTTAATCGATATAGACAGGTGTCTTCTGCCGAGGATGGGATATTTGACAAGGGGCACATTTTTAAGGTGAGAGGAAAGAGATTTTAAAAAGACACAAAGGGCAATTTTTTTTACTCAGAGGGTGGTTCGCATATGGAATGACCTTTGTGAGGAAGTGGTGGATGTGGGTACAATTGCAATGTTTAAAAGACATTTGGATAAGTACATGAATAGGAAAGGTTTGGAGGGATATAGGCCAGGAGCAGGCAGGTGGGACTAGTTTAGTTTAGGATTATGTTCAGCATGGACTGGTTAGACTGAAAGGTCTGTTTCCAAGCTGTATGACTCTATGACTCCCCATGGACAGTAACCTGAGGCTGGAATCGCACCCGGGTCCCTGGTGCTGTGAGGCAATGGTCCTAACCACTGAGCTACCACGCCGCCATTAATATTGGAAATGCCCATTAGTCCTCTGCCTCTCAATAGTTTCCAGTAGGTGTTTGGGAGCAGGACAGAGGTGAGTTGGCCATTTTAACCCAGAGGACATGAGATTACTTGAAGTAGTGTATTTTCTTATATCAAAATCAACTGGAGAATAATATTCTATTAAATTAGCCAAATCTGACCACATTGATGTGATTCATTCACATTAAGTGACTTGCTCTTTAATAATGTCAGGACAATTGATGTCAAAGTAAATCCTTGTAATGTTTTAAACTATTAATACATCAGTGACCTTCATGGTGTGAAAGGCATTCTATTCAGGGCTAATTTGTAACCTTAATAACAACCTCTGCATGGGGGCTGGATGGGTCAGCTGACTCACATCGCCTCACTTTTATGGTGAAGCTGACTTGTAGTTAACGGGAGGCAAACTGCCCGATGGTGAATGGAGGGTGCCCCATTCCATCAAATGCATCTTTAGCCTCATTAAAAACCAAACCCCATTTGCTTTGAAGCCATCTTGTAGAGCTGAGATTTCCTGTTAAGCATTCTGGGCACGAAGCAATGCAGTTAGTGAGACACAGGCAAACTAATGTGGGGATCAAGGGTTAGAGAGACTCCTTCAACGATTTTTGTTTTAAACAGCAAGTTACTCCACAATTGTAGGCAAATTAGATTTTAGAGACAACAGCACTGGAACCCAATGCATTCACCTCAGCCAATAAAAGCCACAAAAATTAAATAAATTATCAATGTAATAATTTCAACTAAATAAAAATTAAATACACTCAATTGTTGTTTTTTGGTAAAGTGACTAGTTTTATCAGTTACCTGTTTTTTTTTAAACTTTCTACTAAATGTTTTAATATTGCTCCAATGTATTCCATATTCAGAGAAATTGCGTCCCTAAATCTCTGATACGTTCAAGGTATGCAGGAGGCCATTCAAGCCCCTCAATGGTCCATACCACTATCCAATTGGATCATGGCTGATTAGTAATTTAATTCCATCTTTGTTGCATCAACCCATATGGTGTAGCCTGACAAAAATCTTTCAAGCTCAGTTGAGGCAAAGCCCTCAATTTCCCCCACTCAATGCATGAAGAAATCCTGCATCATCCCAAAGTCAAATGTTAAGGTTGTGTGCAGAACCCAGCAAAGGAAACGGTTCCTCTCTATCTGTTCTTTAATTGCCAGAGGCAGCTCAAATCAATCAGTCCCAAAAATGGAGTAATGGGAATACAAGCTGAGTGTACACAAGCTGCAGATAATTTAACCCTTTTAGATCGGTCATTGTTCTGGGGAATTTTCACTGCAAGATACAAACAAGGGAAGACCAATGATCCACAATCTGATCTGGGTGCACATACACTGAAGACACGGCTGTATATACACACACTGAGGACACGGCTGTGTATACACACACTGAGGAGAGGGCTGTATATACACACACTGAGGAGAGGGCTGTATATACACACACTGAGGAAAGGGCTGTGTATACACTGAGGAGAGGGCTTGTATATACACACTGAGGAAAGGGCTGTGTATACATGCACTGAGGACACGGCTGTATATACACACACTGAGGAGAGGGCTGTATATACACACACTGAGGAGAGGGCTGTGTATACACTGAGGAGAGGGCTTGTATATACACACACTGAGGAAAGGACTGTGTATACACTGAGGAGAGGGCTTGTATATACACACAGAGGAAAGGGCTGTGTACACACTGAGGAGAGGGCTGTGAGTACACACCCTGAGGACAGGGCTGTATATACACACACTGAGGGCTGTATATACACACACTGAGGAGAGGGCTGTGTATACACTGAGAAGTGGGCTGTGTATACACTGAGAAGTGGGCTGTGTATACACACACTGAGGAGAAGGGTGTATATACACACACTGAGGAGAAGGGTGTGTCTAAACACACTGAGGAAAGGGCTGTGTATACATGAGGAGAGGGCTGTGTATACACACACTGAGGACAGGGCTGTGTCTAAACATACTGAGGAAAGGGCTGTGTATACATAGAACATAGAACATAGAAGAATACAGCGCAGTATAGGCCCTACTCAATTCCTCTACCTATAAAAGCCAGTACGCCATATGCCTTCCTCACCGCACTATTTACCTGGGTGGCAACTTTCAGAGATCTGTGTACATGGACACCAAGATCCCTCTGCTCATCCACACTACCAAGTATCCGACCATTAGCCCAGTACC
Organism: Chiloscyllium plagiosum; assembly: GCF_004010195.1. Classification (NCBI taxonomy): domain Eukaryota; kingdom Metazoa; phylum Chordata; class Chondrichthyes; order Orectolobiformes; family Hemiscylliidae; genus Chiloscyllium; species Chiloscyllium plagiosum. Next base: position 6,494,996 of record NC_057731.1, on the reverse strand, counting down.
CCATCTTTTTGTTATTCTTCCCAAAGTGAATCACCTCACACTTAGCTACATTGTATTCCATTTGCCACCTTTCTGCCCAGCTCTGCAGCTTCTCTATATCCTGCTGTAACCTGCCACATCCTTCCTCACTGTCAGCAACTCCTCCGACTTTCGTATCATCCGCAAACTTGCTCACCCAACCTTCTAACCCCTCTTCCAGGTCATTTATAAAAATGACAAACAGCAATGGTCCCAAAACAGATCCTTGCGGAACACCGCTAGTGACGGCACTCCATGAAGAAACTTTGCCATCAACTACTACCCTCTGTCTTCTTCCATCCAGCCAATTCCTAATCCGAACCTCCAACTCACCCTCTATGCCATATCTCCGTATTTTCTGCAGTAGCCTACCATGGGGAACCTTATCAAACGCCTTACTAAAATCCATATATACCACGTCTACCGCTTTCCCCTCATCAACCTCCTTCGTCACCTTTTCAAAGAATTCAATAAGGTTTGTGAGGCACGACCTGCCCTTCACAAAACCATGCTGACTATCCTTGATCACATTATTCCTATCCAGATGTTCATAAATCCTATCCCTTACAATTCTCTCTAAGATTTTGCCCACAACAGAAGTGAGACTCACCGGCCTATAGTTACTAGGGTTATCCCTACTCCCCTTCTTGAACAAGGGAACCACATTTGCTAGCCTCCAATCTTCTGAGGAGGCTGTGTTTTCACACACTGAGGGCAGGGCTGTATATACACACACTGAGGAGAGGGCTGTACATACACACACTGAGGAAATGACTGTGTATACACTGAGAAGTGGGCTATATATACACACACTGAGGAGAAGGCTGTGTCCAAACACACTGAGGAGAGGGCAGTGTATACACTGAGGAGTGGGCTGTATACATATACACACTGAGGATAACGTTGAGTCTACACTAAGGAGTGGGCTGAAATTATATATACACACACACACACCATAAACACACACGCACTAACAGGAAATAGAGAATAGCCTTAAGGGGTCATTTTCTGGTTTGCAAAATGGAATGTGTGGTATAGCACAGGTACCTATGCTGGGACCTCAATGATTTACAATTTCTATAAATGACTTGGTTGAAGGGACCGAGAGATGTCCTGCTGCATGAATCACAAACATTAGTATGGAAGTATCACAAGTAATTAGGATAGTGAGTAGAGTTGTATTGTCCATTATGAATTAAATTGAATACAAAAGAATTCAGTTATACAGTAGTACATCTGGAATACTGTCCGGGTCACTCTGTTTAAGGAAGGTTGTCAACGTATTGGAAACAGTCTAGTGAAGATTGTTCCACTTGTCCCTGGAATGGGAAGGTTGCCTTATGAGGAAAGGTTGGGTAGGCTCAGGTTGTATCTGCTGGAATTTCAAAGAGTAAGATGCAATGATTAAAATATATAGGATCCCGAGTGGTTTTGACAGAGTGGATGTAGAGAGGATGCTGTCTCCTGTGGTAGAATCAAGAACTAGAGGTCGCTGATTAAAAATAAGGGTCAACCATTTAAGATTGAGATCGCCGAAATGTTTTGTCTCAGAAGGTCTGCCTCTTTGGAACATGTTTCCCCAAAAGACATTGGAAACAATGTTCTTGGACATTTTTCAGGCAGATGTAGATGGATTCTTGATAAACAAAGGGGGTCCCTTATTGAATGGCCTGGCAGGCTTGAGGGGCTGAATGGCCTCCTCCTACTCCTGACTGATTGGTTTGTGTGGGAATTGCTTCATAATTTCTCGTCATCTCACTCCTTACACCAAGCACTTCTGAAATTATTGCGCCTAGTAAGTACCACTCCCTTGTGCACACCTTCGATCATTTCTCTGGCATATTTTGGTACGTCATTTTTCTGTGTCAAGTAATTTGCAGGTAACTCACTGGCCAAAAACTAATCAGGGAATCTTCAGGCAATGCCACATTTACAAGATCACCTTACTCATCATTTCTAATATTGTATGGGTATTCTATTAACATCTGCTACTGCTAGAGATGGCACTCCCTCCCTTGAATTAAGTCAGAAGTCACACAACACCAGATTATGGTCCAACAAGCTTATGTGAAATCCAAAGCTTTCAGACTTCACCTGGTGAAGGAGCAATGCTCCGAAAGCTTGTGCTTTCAAATAAACCTGGTGGACTATAACCTGGTGTCGTGTGACTTCTGACTTTGTCTACCCCAGTCCAACACGAGCACCTCCATATCATTCCTTGACCAAACATGACCATGAGGACTTGGTGGCCAGTGAACCGAGTGAACTCATTGCTGTGCAAGTAACTGTGGACCTTAGTAACACCACATCTGATTGCTAAAGCCTCTTACTCAACCTGAGTAACTTTGGTAAAGAATGTGAAGCACATGGCTCCAGTTTTCCCCACAATTAAGCCTCGTGGTGAGGCATCACACGCTAAAACAAATTGTCTCTTGGGACCACAATGGTTGAAAACAGCATTGTTACTTTTTTCACTCACTTTAAACAGTTTTTCAACAGTCTGCAGAGCACTACCGAAACATTCCGTCTCTGAGCAGTCGACAGAGTGGGACGGCTGAATTAGCTCAGTGAAGATGAACATGTGGGGATACACCGCAATCGCTATGAATGTTCCTTTCCTGTTCTCTTCACTTTTGTAACCTTCTCAGTCTTCTTCTGAATTGGGTGGATCCCTTCACTATTTAATTGGTGACCCAGACCTGTTGCAATTGACACTGAGAGGCAATGTTTGGGCTTTTCAGCTTTGACATCATACTCTTGGAGTCAATATAAAGCATCGCTCAGCTTTTTAAAATGTGCTCTTGCTCTTTCTGACTGAATGGCAGTTGAGCAGTAAATGGTAACCTTCCTCTTCGATGTATGAATGGGACGCAGTTCCTTGCTTGTGACAGTTAGTCATAATTGCAAATAAATGCTCAATATCATCAACTTTCATCCCCACTCTGTTGTATTCAAAGATTGCCAGATCCTGAATGAGCTTGAGAACAATCGCAAACTCAATCTGTGGTGTTACCACAATCTATAACATTACTGTCTGCACCCATCCTCCAAGCCGTCTGGAAATGATTCATTTTACCACAGGCAACTTCTCCACACTATGACTGTACTAGGTGGTCACTAGGACTTTTAACTTGTGAGCCAGGGGGAAGGGAAAGGGAAAGCAACAGGGAGTATGGAGTCAAGTAGAAAGATAAGCAGCAGGTTAGCATGCGTGCAGGGTTTAAGTTTGAGCAGACTAGGAATGAAGCAAAAAGGGAGGATAACTTAAGACATATTACTAGAGGTGATGGAAATTATGAGGATAAGAAAACCAGCGTTAAGGTGCTTTACCTGAATGCTCATAGTTTTTGTAACAAAGTAGATTAATTAACAGCACAAATCATCGTGAATGATTATGATGTGGTAGGCGTCACAGAGACATGGTTGTATGAGATTTCAGGACTGGCAGTTAAATATCAAAGGATTTGCAACTTATCGAAAAGACAGGGAGATGGGCAGAGGGGGTGAGGTTGCCTTGTTAGTTAAGAATAAGTTAAATCTATGGCACTGAATGACATAGGGTCAGATGATGTGGAGTCTGTGTGGGTGGAGTTGAAGAACTACAAAGGCAAAAAAACCATAATGGGAGTTATGTACAGACCTCCCAGCAGTGGTCAGCACCAGGGGCGCAAGATATACCAGGAAATAGACAGGGAGATGGGCAGAGGGGGTGGGGTGGCCTTGTTAGTTAAGAATAAGTTAAATCTATGGCACTGAATGACATAGGGTCAGATGATGTGGAGTCTGTGTGGGTGGAGTTGATGAACCACAAAGGCAAAAAAACCATAATGGGAGTTACGTACAGACCTCCCAGCAATGATCAGCACCAGGGGCGCACGATATACCAGGAAATAGATAGGGCATGTCAGAAAGGCAAGGTCGCGGTGATCATGGGGGACTTCAATATGCAGGTGGACTGGGTGAATAATGTTGCTCGTAGATCCAAAGAAAGATAATTCATTGAATGCTTACAGGATGGCTTTTTGGAACAGCTTGTGATGGCGCCCACAAGGGAGCAGGCTATTCTGGACTTAGTGCTATGTAATGAGCCAGATTTTATAAAATATCTTAAGGTAAAGGAACACTTAAAAGGCAGCGATCATAATATGGTAGAGTTCAATCAGCAGTTTGTAAGAGAGAAGGCAAAATGGTGTTTCACTTAAATAAAGATAATTACAGGGTCATGAGAGAGGAACTGACGACAATTGACTGGAAGCAGAGCCTAGTGGGGAAGACAATAGAGCAACAATGGCAAGAGTTTCTGAGTGTAATTGAGGACACAGTACAGAGGTTCATCCCAAACAAAAGAAAGCTTATCTGGGGGGGGGGGGGGGGAGGATTAGACAGCCATGGTTGACAAAGGAAGCCAGGAAATGTATCAAAGAGAAAGAGAGAGCCTATAAAGTGACCAAGAGCACTGGGAAATCAGAAGATTGGGAAGACTACAAAAACAAACAAAGGATAACAGAGAGAAATAAGGAAGGAGAGGATCAAATATGAAGGTAAGCTACCCAGCAATATTAGAAAGGATAGTAGAAGTTTCTTTCAATACATAAGAAACAAGCGAGAGGCAGAAGTAGAAATTGGGCCGCTCCAAATTGATGCAGGAAGGCTAGTGATGGGAGATAAGGAAATAGCTGAAGAACTTAATAAGTACTTTGTGTCAGTCTTCACAGTGGAAGACATGAGTAATATCCCAACAATTAAGGAGGGTCAAGGAGCAGAGTTGTGTATAGTAGTCATTATGAAAGAGAAAGTGCTAGAAAAGCTAAAAGGTCTAAAAATTGATAAATCTCCTGGCCCCGATGGGCAACATGCTAGAGTTCAGAGGGAGGTGACTGAAGAAATAGCGGAGGCATTAGTTGTAATCTTTCAAAAATCACTGGAGTCAGGGAAAGTCCCAGATGATTGGAAAACCGCTGTTGTAACCCCCCTGTTCAAGAAAGGATCAAGACAAAAGATGGAAAATTATAGGCCAATTAGCATAACCTCCGTTTTTGGTAAAATTCTAGAATCCATCATTAGGGATGAGATTTCTAAATTCTTGGAAGTGCTGGGTCGGATTAGAACAAGTCAGCATGGATTTAGTAAGGGGAGGTCATGCCTTACAAACCTGTTAGAATTCCTTGAAGAGGTAACAAGTAGGTTACACCAGCAAAACCCAGTGGATGTTATCTACCTAGACTTCCATAAGGCATTTGATAAGGTGCGTCAAGGGAGCCTGCTGGGTAGGTGAGGGCCAATAGTGTTTGAGGTAAGCTACTGGCATTGATTGAGGATTGGCTGTCTGACAGAAGGCAGAGAGTTGGGATAAAAGGTTATTTTTTGGAATGGCAGCTAGTGACAAGTGGTGTCCCGCAGGGTTCAGTGTTGGGGTCGTAGCTGTTCACCTTATATATTAATGATTGGATGAGGGGACTGGGGCATTCTGGCGAAGTTTGCCAATGATACGAAGTTAGGCGGACAGGCAGCTGGTTCTGAGGAGGCGGGGAGGCTGCAGAAAGACTTAGACAGTTTAGGTGAGTGGTCCAAGAAATGGCTGATGAAATTCAATGTGAGTAAATGCGAGGTCTTGCACTTTGGAAAAAAGAACACAGGCATGGACTATTTTCTAAATGGTGAGAAAATTCATAAAGCCAAAGTATAAAGGGATCTCGAAGTGCTAGTCCAGGATTCTCTGAAGGTTGACTTACAGGTTGAGTCCATGGTTAAGAAAGCAAATGTAATGTCATTTATCGAAAGAGGGTTGGAATATAAAAGCAGCAATATGCTACTGAGACTTTATAAAGCTCTGGTTAGGCCCTATGTTGAATACTGTGTCCAATTTTGGGCCCCACACCTCAGGAAGGACATACTGGCACTGGAGTGTGTCCAGCAGAGATTCATGCGGATGATCCCTGGAATGGTAGGCCTAACATACGATGAACAGCTGAGGATCCTGTGATTGTATTCATTCGAGTTTAGAAGGTTGAGGGGAGATCTAATACAAACTTACAAAGAATGCATGGCTGAGAAAGGGTCGACGCTGGGAATTTGTTTCTGTCAGGTAGGGATACTAGGACCTGTGGGCACAGCCTTAGAATTAGAGGGGGTCAATTTAGAATGGAAATGAGGAGTCATTTCTTCAGCCAGAGAGTGGTGGGCCTGTGGAATTCACTGCCACAGAGTGCAGTGGAGGCCAGCACGTTAAATGTCTTCAAGGCAGAGATTGATAAATTCTTAATCTCGCAAGGAATTAAGGGACATGGGGAGAGTGCGGGTAAGTGGCGCTGAAATGCCCATCAGCCATGATTGATCAGAGAAGTGGACTCAATGGGCCGAATGGCCTCACTTCCACTCCTATGTCTTATGGTCTTATGACTGGGAATGGGGGGGATGTTGACAATGCTAACAGTAGTGTCCACATTTCTGACCCTGGGAGATTGTGAACTTGCTTCTCTGAATTCCAGAGGAACTCCCATTCTGGTTCAGGAAAAGAACTCCGTTGTAATTCACAAGATCAGCCATTCCAGGGACTGTAGCCATCACCATAGATCCTCTTCCAGGTTAAGCTCCTGCCTTTGCTCAAAAACTTGGCCTGGATTTGATTGTTCTTTCGGTCTTCTGCAAACGGGTCTCAAAGTTTGACTTAGAAATTTGCACCATATCGATGACAACAAGGGAGTATCATCAGTTCGAGAATACAATCTCCACCAGCCTCACTTGTGTTGCAAGAACCGAATTCTCAGCATAATTTCATTCTTAGATATGCCACAATGTGAGTCGCGTTCCATCGTACTGTGCTCTTGCAGATAACACTGTGGTGGATTCAGGTAAAACAGTGATGGCATGGTGGTGGGTTAGCCCTGGTTTCCAAAGTGGGAGGGCGGGGAGGGGGATACTCGGGCCTTGGTCCTCCAGCCCAGAGCAGTGAAATGGACTAAGTGCACTTTGTCTTAAATTCTCTCTTTTGTAAATTTCTTTTTCCTTTCTTTATTACATTAAAATAGAGTCAGATTAGAATCCCTACAGTGTGGAAACAGGCCCTTCGGCCCAAAAAGTGCACACTGACCCTCCGAAGAGTAACCCACCTAGACCCATCCCCCGACCTAACTTTTCCTCCTGTCTAATGCACCTAACATACACATCCTTGAACACTATGGGCAATTTAGTGTGGCCAATTCACCCGAACCTGCACGTCTTTGGACTAGAATCAGAGAGTCATAGAACTGTACAGCATGGGAACAGACCCTTTGGTCCAACTCGTCCACGCCAACCAGATATCCTAACCTAATCTAGTCCCATTTGCCAGCACTTAGCCCATATCCCTCTTTGCCCTTCTTCTTCATATCCAGGTGCCTTTTAAATGTTGAAATTGTACCAGCCTCCACCACTTCCTCTGGCAGCTCAGTCCAGACACTCACCATCCTTAGAGTCAAAAAAACTGCCCCTTAGGTCTCTTTTATTTCTTTCCCCTCTCACCCTAAACCTATGCCCTCTAGCTCTGGACTCCCCCACCCCAGGGAAAATACTTTGTCTTTTTATCTTATCTATGTCCCTCATGGTTTTATGAACCTCTATAAGGTCACCCCTCAGCCTCCAACACTCCAGGGAAAACAGCCCCAGCCTGTTCAGCTTCTTCCTATGGCTCAAATCCTCCAACCCTGGCAACATCCTTGTAAACCTTTTCTGAACCTTTTCAAGTGGGAGAACTGTTATTCTGCATTTTTTTTTTATTTTCCTAATTTATTATTATGATTTTGTACTTTTGAAGGTCTATAATGCTGGACTTCTTATTTCTTTAAGAACGTACGGGAGAATCTGTACTTAAGATGGTTTAAGTGTCGACTTATAAACCTTTCACCGTACTGATGTGAGTACATGTGACAATAAAGCTAATTCAGTTCAACATTGGTCTGAAATAACTGCACAAGCACCCGGTCCCCATCATGTGAAGAAAACATTTGCTATTATTATCTCTAATTTTTCTCCCTTTCAGCCAAATGTGTAACCTTTGCTGATAGTAACACCAGCCCCCCTTTCTTAGGCTTGAATTTGCCTGTTGATGTGTCTTCAGTATCAGCATAATATGCACAGAAAGCAAATTCCCAAACTGGTCAAACTTGATTAACACCAACTTCCGGAGTTTGAAACATTTGTCACGCTACTCCTCAGTCCTTAATACCTTAAACAAAAGATAAAAATAATTCCACACTAGCCTTGTCATCAGCATTCTGCTGTGGTCTGCAATGAGGAAGATTAACATATGCTCAATGGCAGGCAGCTTTTCACACCAACCCAACAGTTATTCAGGGAGCTCTGTTGCTGTTAAAGACTTAACACTTGCTAAAAGAACAAATCAAAACTTATGATGCTTTCTCAGTAGTTTTATTTGCATGGAGTGGAACTGTCCATTCTAAAGACAAACAATAGCTGAACCAAGGAGTCCAGGAAAAACATGTGGCTTTAGTATGGAGCTGTGAGATTCAGCCTCACTTTACTGATTCATGTTAAAATGCATGAGGCTCTGGCCTATAAACACAGCTTGAATTTAATTCCTTGGGTTTCATAGAGTCATACAGATGTACAACCAGTCCATGCCAACCAGATATCCCAACCCAATCTAGTCCCACCTGCCAGCACCCGGCCCATATCCCTCCAAACCCTTCCTATTCATATACCCATCCAAATGCCTCTTAAATGTTGCAATTGTAATAGCCTCCATCACTTCCTCTGGCAGCTCATTTCATACATGTACCACCACTGCGTGAAAAAGTTGCCCCTTAGGTCTCTTTTATATCTTTCCTCTCTCACCCTAAACCTATGCCGTCTAGTTCTGGACTCCCCCACCCCAGGGAAAAAGACGTTGTCCAATTATCCTATCCATGCCCCTCATGATTTGATAAGCCTCTCTAAGGTCACCCAGCAGCCTCCAACGCTCATGGGAAAACAGCCCCAGCCTGTTCAGCCTCTCCCTATAGCTCAAATCCTCCAACCCTGGCAACATCCTTGTAAATGGTTTCTGAACCCTTTCAAGTTTCACAACATCTTTTCGAGAGGAAGGAGACCAGAATTGCACACAATATTCCAACAGCGGCCTAACCAATGTCCTGTACAGCCTCCCATGACCTCCCAACTCCTGTACTCAATACTCTGACCGATAAAGGAAAGCATACCAAAGGCCTTCTTCACTATCCTATCTACCTGCGACTCCACTTTCAAGGAGCTATGAACCTGCACTCCAAGGTCTCTTTGTTCAGCAACACTACCCTAGGACCTTACCATTAAGTGTACAAGTCCTGCTAAGAATGGCTTTCCCAAAATGCAGCACCTCGCATTTATCTGAATTAAACTCCATCTGCCACTTCTCAGATCATTGGTCCACCTGATCAAGATCCTGTTGTAATCTGAGGTATCCCTCTTCGCTGTCCACTACACCTCCAATTTTGGTGTCATCTGCAAAATTACTAACTGTACCTCTTATGTTCGTATCCAAATCATTTATGTAAATGACAAAAAGTAGAGGACCCAGCACTGATCCTTGTGGCACTCCACTGGTCACAGGCATCCCAGTCTGAAAAACAACCCTCCAACACCACCCTCTGTCTTCTACCTTTGAGCCAGTTCTGTTTCCAAATGGCTAGTTCTCCCTGTATTCCATGAGTTCTAACCTTGCTAATCAGTCTCCCATGGGGAACCTTGTCGAATACCTTACTGAAGTCCATATAGATCACATCTACTGCTCTGCCCTCATCAATCCTCTTTGTTACTTTCTCAAAAAACTCAATTAACTTTGTGAGACATGATTTCCCCCGCACAAAGCCATGTTGACTATCCCTAATCAATCCTTGTCTTTTCAAATACATATACATCCTGTCCCTCAGGATTCCGTCCAACAACTTGCCCACCACCGATGTCAAGCTCACTGGTCTATAGTTCCCTGGCTTGTCCTTACCACCCTTCTTAAACAGT
>NC_057731.1:6482605-6484036 GCF_004010195.1 Chiloscyllium plagiosum | reverse complement strand
ACATATGCTTCCTTCTTTTTCTTATTTTCCACCTCAATTACTTTAGTTATCCAGCATTCCCTATACCTACCAGCCTTCCCTTTCACCCTGACAGGAATATACTTTCTCTGGATTCTTGTTATCTCATTTCTGAAGACTTCCCATTTTCCAGCCGTCCCTTTATCTGAGAACATTTGCCTCCAATCAGCTTTTGAAAGTTCTTGCCTAATACCGTCAAAATTGGCCTTTCTTCAATTTAGAACTTCACCTTTTAGATCTGGTCTATCCTTTTCCATCACTTTTTTAAAACTAATACAATTATAGTCATTGGCCCCAAAGTGCTCCTCCACTGACACCTCAGTCACCTGCCCTATCTTTTTTCCCAAGAGTAGGTCAGGTTTTGCACCTTCTCTAGTAGATACATCCACATACTGAATCAGAAAATGTTCTTGTACAGACTTAACAAATTTCTCTCCATCTAAACCCTCAACACTATGGCAGTCGCAGTCTATGTTTGCAAAGTTAAAATCCCCTCCCACAACCACCCTATTATTCTTACAGATAACTGACATCTCCTTACAAGTTTGTTTCTCAATTTCCCTCTGACTATTAGGGGGTCTATAATACAATCCCAATAAGGTGATCATCCCTTTCTTATTTTTCAGTTCCACCCAAATAACTTCCCTGGATGTATTTCCGGGAATATCCTCCCTCAGCACAGCTGTAATACTATCCCTTATCAAAAATGCCACTCCCCCTCCTCTCTTCCCTCCCTTTCTATCCTTCCTGTAGCATTTGTATCCTGGAATATTAAGCTGCCAGTCCTGTCCATCCCTGAGCCACGTTTCGGTAATTGCTATGACACCCCAGTCCGATGTTTCTAACCATGCCCTGAGTTCATCTGCCTTCCCTGTTAGGCCCCTTACATTGAAATAAATGCAGTTTAATTTATCAGTCCTATCTTGTTCTCTGCTTTGTCCCTGTGTGCCCTGACTGTTTGACTTGCTTCTGTTCTTAACTGTACCAGTCTCAGATTGATCTCTTTCCTGACTATTTACCAGGGTCCCACCCCCACACCTTACCAGTTTAAATCCTCCCGAGCAGTTCTAGCAAATTTCCCTGCCAGTATTAGTCCCCTTCCAATTTAGGTGCAATCCGTCCTTCTTGTACAGGTCCCTTCTACCCCAAAAGAGATTCCAATGATCCAAAAATGTGAATCCTTCTCCCATACACCAGCTCCTCAGCCATGCATTCATCTGCTCTATCCTCCTATTCCTGCCCTCACTAGCTCGTAGCACTGGGAGTAATCCAGATATTACTACTCTCGAGGACCTCCTTTTCAAATTTCTGCCTAGCTCTCTGTAATCTCCCTTCAGAGTCTCAACCTTTTCCCTTCCTATGTCATTGGTTCCAATGTGGACAATGACCTTCTTCCCCCGTGAGAACATTCTG
>NC_057731.1:6462476-6482182 GCF_004010195.1 Chiloscyllium plagiosum | reverse complement strand
TTCCTGCCCTCACTAGCTCGTAGCACTGGGAGTAATCCAGATATTACTACTCTCGAGGACCTCCTTTTCAAATTTCTGCCTAACTCTCTGTAATCTCCCTTCAGAGTCTCAACCTTTTCCCTTCCTATGTCGTTGGTTCCAATGTGGACAATGACCTTCTCCCCCGTGAGAACATTCTGCACCCTCTCTGAGACATCCTTGATCCTGGCACCAGGGAAGCAACACGCCATTCTGTTTTTTCGCTGCTGGCCACAGAAACGATTGTCTGTTCCTCGGACTTGAGAATCCCCTAACACATTTGATCTCTCAGAACCGGACATACCCCTCATTACATTACAGCCAGTCTCAATACCAGAAACTTGGCTGTTTGTGCTACATTTCCCTGAGAATCCAGCATCCCCTACATTTTCCAAAACACCATACCTGTTTGAAATGGGGATAGCCACAGAAGACTCCTGCACTGGCTGCCTACCTCTCTTACTTTTCCAGGAGTTAACCCATCTATGTGACTGTATCTGTGACTTTTCCCCCTTCCTATAACTGCCATCCCCTTGCTCTTGTAAATTCCTCTCTCCAACCGATCCATTCAATCTGATAGGATTCACAACTAACGGCATTTATTGCAGATATAATCCCCAGTAACCCGTAAACTCTCCCTAAACTCCCCCATCTGACAAGAAGAGCATATCACTCTACTAAGGGCCATTTTTGCTCCTTCCCAATCTACAAATAGCACCATCTTATTCCTGTACAAAATACTGCTCCAGGTTAAATTAATACTTATGGCTTATTTCTTAAGTTTCATCAAGAGACATATCTCAATAAAACATATAATCAAGAAACATATACTCACTACTGCAGACTTTAAGCATGTGGACACGCTTAAATATTCACTTCTGTCTCTGTGCTGTGACCTCTCCCAAACAGATTCCTCCAAGATCAGTAGTGAATTTCACTGTTAATTTTCCCAGACGCACTCCGATGTCCAGCGGTACATGAATTCAAACAGCAAAGGCAGTAACTGTGTAGGTTCACTGCTCTGTCAGTTTCTTTCTCTGTCTCTCTCCTGCACTGACCTCACCATGTGCTGCCTTTGTCTGTTCCTCTCCCTTTTAAAATTGCTGCTGTTTTGACTTTTTATTTCTCCAAAGTTCCAAAACAATGCAACAGCATATAAAACAGTAATTGCTGCTCCTGGAATTCGAGGAAATCACCTCCAACACCTAAAATACCTCAAAAAAGGACCAGCTGTTCAGGCCAGAAATTTGTCTGGTCCTCATCTCAACTGCGTTGTTTCTGAGTTTGTCTAGCCCCTATTTTAAATATAGCAATCCACATTTCAATTACATTGCACATAATCCAAAGACCCACTGATGAACTATAGTCCACTAAATTGACCACTATAGGAAATTTAACATGGCCAATTCACCAAAATTGCACATCTGTGGGCTGTGGGAGGAAACCGGAACATCCGGAGGAAACCCTCACAGACACAGGTAGAACGTGCAAACTCCACACTCACAGACGCCCGAGGCTGGAATCGAATCCGGGTGCCTGGCACTGTGAGGCCGCAGTGCTAACCACTGAGCCACCGTGTCTTCTCTCAAATAATTGACAATCCATTCCTGATATTGTCCCTTGTGAATAATGATAAGGTTTGTAGATTCAGTCTGTCTTCCCGATTGAGCATATGTGAAATACACACTGGAGGCTCGCTTTATGACTGCACCTCCCTTCTTGACACTAAACAGTGCTCGAGCTCAGCAAAACAAGCACGCTCTGGAAAACCTTAGACCAGCATTGTCAACACATGGAGCACGTGCTGAAGTCCTGCACAGTCCCAGCTAAAGACTTTACATCTATGGACATAAGATAGCAGGGAAGGATAGTCCAAATTCCCAATACAGATTCCAGCATTCACTGTAAGATTGTAACTCCAACATTTTGTTTATTGTGTAAGTATATGAGCCTTCAATATTCATTATAACATATCTGTATTAAACATAGACATTTACAGTGATAGGCAGCAGGTCTTACAGTTGAATCTTACCTGGGATTGGGCATTAATGTTCGCTCCATTTGTTACAAGAACGTGTACAACTTCAGCTTGTCCAGCGAGGGATGCGATATGGAGAGCAGTATTTCCTTTCTGAAAGGCACAAGTGGAAGTGTTAGGGTTTAACAGGGCATGGCCAAGTGCAAGCACAGTTAAGAACGTCTGCAAGGCAACTGCAAGACTGGCAGCTCAAAGACCCTGGGCTGCCATCGCCACTCCCTCACCACCCGATGCCTAGAGGAAGAACACCTCATCTTCCATCTTGGGACCCTCCAACCCCAGGGCATCAATGTGGACTTCACCGGTTTCCTCATTTCCCCTCCCCCCACCTTTACCTTCGTTCCAACCTTCCAGCTCAGTACCATCAATGTTGATTCTCCTACTCCTCGGATGCTGCCTGACCTGCTGTGCTTTTCCAGCACCACACTCTTGACTCTAACCTCCAGCACCTGCAGTAGTCACTTTCGCCTAGCTCAAATACAAGGTATGACCAATGAAACATCTGCTGGAAATCTCTGGTGTACTCTCTATAAACCAAACATGAGAAATCCTTTGCTTCAGTCTACAACCCTAACAGCAGAAAGTGGGTGAAGAAGTTCACATCTCCTCATCCCATCAAATATTACCATCCTGAGGGTGATGGCAGTGATGCGAATGGTCTTTATCAATGGAGAACCTTTCCAAACGAATTGATGCCTGGCTCTGTAGTGAGGATTAATCACTATCAATGAGCCTATGACTATGTAACAACTCCAATATCATTTCCTGAGAGAAGCAGGATAACTGAAGGCAAATCAAATGGAACTTGCTTTTACATTGTTTTGCAATTCTTGCGCTCCTCTTACTAAGTCAATAATTTTATAAGTCAGTTTGTCGGTCAGTCATAGTTCAATGCACCACCCTGTTCCCTGGCCAACATCACTGTCTCAGGCTTGCTGCAGTGCTCCAGCGAAACTCAGCACCTCATTTCCCACTTGGGAACTCTGTAGCGTTCTGGGCTAAATATCGAGTTCAACAGTTTTAGGGCTTGAGCTCTCCCGTGTCCCTAACCCCAACACACACAAACCAGGCTGTGTTATCACGGGTTATCACATGACCTGCTATCACACACAACTCAATGTTAGCCACTAACAGCCCCCATTAACAGCTATTCATTCTCCTAGACTGATTGTTATTGACTCTTTTGTCTGTCCAACTGTTCTTCTCTCACTTTGGGCTCTATCTCCACCTATCAGTTACTCTCTACCCCCACCATCTGCTGCTTAAAAACCAACATTTTCCTAGTGCCATCAGTTCTGGGAAGAGTCACTGGATCCAAAATATTAAGACTGATTTCTCTCCACCAGTGTTGCCAGAATTGCTGAGGTTTTCCAGCAATTTCTGTTTTTGATTTTATAAGTCAGCTTGACTTTGGGTGAACTTTGCAGCATTCATCAAAGGTAAAGTCACCATAGTTCCTGCTGGATCACAGTCCTGTCCTCTCATTAGAGACAGAGGGAGAGAGGACTGGTGACAGTTCAACCTGAGGGTCACCACGTGTCAGCTGTGGGGAGAGGTTTAGAAGGAGAGTCCTTCCTGGTGACCTCAGGCGATGCTGGAATTGAACTCACGCTGTCGGTTTTACTCTGCATTGCTAACCAGCCATCCAGCAAGTGAATATTAATATGGTTCAGTTAAAAGACCAGATTAATTCAAACACATGCTAAAACAGGCATGCTTTACAGGAGATTTCAAGAGTTCTACAGGCCAAAAATAAACTCTTGAGGGTTTATAAGAGGCTAATCAAAGCTGATCCAAACATGACTTGTTTCCATGATTAAAAACCAGTAGCTGCATTGTATCTCTCTGTGTAGGTTTGTTTGAATTTAACACTAGCTCTTCTGTCTATGCAAATGCAGAACCTTCAGTCTATCAGTCCAGATGCAGTAATGATAGAAACATAGAAGACAGCAGCTGGAGGAGGCCATTCGGCCCTTCAAGCCTGCTCCCCCTTTCATCACAATCATGGCTGATCGTCCAACTCAATAGCCCCATCCTGTTTTCTCCCCATGACCTTTGATTCCATTCGCCCCAAGTGCAATACCTCACCACCTCTTGAATACATTC
Organism: Chiloscyllium plagiosum; assembly: GCF_004010195.1. NCBI lineage: Eukaryota > Metazoa > Chordata > Chondrichthyes > Orectolobiformes > Hemiscylliidae > Chiloscyllium > Chiloscyllium plagiosum. The sequence goes on along the minus strand of NC_057731.1, from coordinate 6,478,020 downwards.
ATTGTTTTGGCATCAACTACTTCCTGTGGTAATGAATTCCACAGGCTCACCCACTCTTTGGGTGAAGCAATGTCTCCTCATCTGTGTCCTAAATGTTCCACCTCGAATCCTCAGACTATGACCCCTGATTCTGAATGCACTCACAATCAGGAACATCCTCTCTGCATATACCCTATCTACTGATAGAGTCATAGAAATGTAGAATTTTATGAGTCTCTATGAGATACCCCCCCCCCTCATTTGTCTGAACTCCAGTGAAAACAATACTAACCGAGTCAATCTCTCTTCATGTCAGTCCCCCATATCTGTCAGAATATTAGCAACAGGACAGGGAGAGACCAAGTCAGCAGGGGGAGCTAGCGGGCTGGTCAGTTGCCTGACAGGGGTCTTGGTTACACCGTTATGGCAGTCAGGAGACGAGCAGTTTCATCAAAGCAGAGGGTCACACAGAAAGACAATACAGCAGAAAGATACAAATGTTCACAGCCTCTCCTACTTCATCTATCAATGAATGAATGGTAGGTCCTTAGAGTGGAAACTTAAGACGGATTCATATCAAGTTGCTGTTGGAACAGCTCATTTCGGCTCTAGCAAAATAGAATGTGACTTCAACAAGAAATGAATCATTCAACATGTATCAGAACATTAGAACACTAAAGGCTCCTTCAACCCTTTGAACCATAATATACCATTCAATGGCATCAAGGTCAACCGAAATAGTGACTCCAAACTCCTGGATTCCTTTACTTAAATCCAGTCATCTCAATCTTAAAAGCTTCAGGGAATTATAGGTCAGGTAGTGAATGACAGGAAAGATAACTGAGTAGAAAATCATCCAGGATCAGAACAAAATATTGAATAGTCAGCACAAATTTCAAAAGACATCAACTTTATTGAATTTTTTTTAAGTGACCCGAAAAAATAGATAAGGGTGGTACATTACGTGTCATGCACTCGGATTTTTAAAAGAGCTACAATGATGTACTGCATAGTAATCTGGTATTGTGTGATTTTTAACTCTGTCCACCTTCACATCATAGTAAACTCATGACTAAGGTCAGAGTGCTTGGATTCAAAGGGCAGGGAGCAGAATGATAGCAAGCTGACCACAAAACTGAAAATGGAGAGTACAGGTTTTAAGGCTGGTGCTCAGAATGGCATTAAGAGGACAGGAATATTCACAGGGACCAGTGTCAGACTCTCAGATGCTCACAACTTGCCTTAAGAATTTAGGTTCAAGAAATAAAAGTCGAATTTCTAAATAATGAAACTTTTTTTTAAATTGTCCATCTTTAAATCCACAGCCTACCTTGTTGAAACCTCTCGCTCAACCATTCTTACCGTAGTTCTATGGGTCATGGTGACCTTTAACATTCCTCACATCTATGCTTTAGCTCTTCAATGAACTAATCATACTTCCCAAACCTTATTCCTGTATCTGTTAATGAAACGTTTAATCTTTTAGAGAATGGATGGGCAAATTGCCTGTGTAATTTTAACACAATTGACCTTGCATCTTCTAAATAGCTAGCCGCTGATGTCAATAACACTTCTTTTATTCCATTAGTGGCAAAGTTGTGTTCTATTAACAGAAATCAATTGCATCTCGATGATAGAAATTGCAAGTTCACAGACATTCCAAACGCAGTAGGTTTGTCGTTTTCTATGTGTGCCAAGCTGGTGTTTGTGTATCCTGGTGGCTAACTTTCTTCCTGTTTGTCCTACATAGTGTTTGTGGCAGTCCTTGCATGGAATTTTGTAGATGACGTTGGCTTTGTCCATGGGTTGTACTTGGTCTTTTAAGTGTGTTATGGGCGGCACGGTGGCACAGTGGTTAGCACTGCTGCTTCACAGCGCCAGAGACCCGGGTTCAATTCCCGCCTCAGGCGACTGACTGTGTGGAGTTTGCACGTTCTCCCCGTGTCTGCGTGGGTTTCCTCCGGTTTCCTCCCACAGTCCAAAGATGTGCAGGGTCAGGTGAATTGGCCATACTAAATTGCCCGTAGTGTTAGGTAAGGGGTTAATGTAGGGGTATGGGTGAGTTTCGCTTCGGCGGGTCGGTGTGGACTTGTTGGGCCGAAGGGCCTGTTTCCACACTGTAATCTAATCTAAAAAAAAATCTATGTCCAGTTTCACTTGCGTTTTCTACTTAATAATTGCCTGTGTAATTTTAACACAATTGACCTTGCATCCTCTAAATAGCTAGCCGCTGATGTCAATAACACTTCTTTTATTCCATTAGTGGCAAAGTTGTGTTCTATTAACAGAAATCAATTGCATCTCGATTATAGAAATTGCAAGTTCACAGACTTTCCAAACGCAGTAGCTTTGTCGTTTTCTATGTCCAGTTTCACTTGCGTTTTCTACTTAATAACATGGTTATTTCGCTGGACACCACAATGCTGTTAAAATGATGGAATAACTACTCTTTTCAAAGACCTTATTGTGTTGTCATGTCCAAATCTTAAAATGGCAAAACTCTCAAATTCATTTGATCTGCTCGTTAAAACTAGGTGGCATTTTAGCACACATTTTGGATGTGCATCCAATGTCCACAACTGAAAGACTTTGTCATTAATACATTCATCACTAAGCTGATACAGCTTGTGACCAAGACAATTCCCTCCCTTTGATCTGCACCTCCACCTTCTTCCTCTGAATCTTCCATTATATGGTTTGGGACAGTACATGGCATTGTGGTACTTAGAATTGCAACTGAAACACCAGTTGACCATGCTCTGAGCGTTTGTGTGGTTGAGTTTCTTATTCATCAAATCATAGAATCCCTACAGTGTGGAAACAGGCCATTTGGCCCATCATACACTAACCCAGCTAGCACAGAGCTGGCTCCAAGTGTGAACAGAACCTCTGACACACCTGTTTATGTTTTTCACACGTGGAAAGTATCTCACACTGACCCAGCTCCCTCAGAACCAGCTCCAGAGAGAACAGAACCTCTGATTCTCCTCTTTTATTTGTATGTCCCCACACTACCATCTAACAGCAGTAGTGCTTACTTTTCCCCAGTACCCATGTCGTGTGTGTGCAGGTGTCAGACACAGTGAAGAGTAACAAGTGTGTAAATCTTTATTTATATTCGACTACCAGGAAGAAAGGAAACACCAGAGTGGCCAGTGACAAGCAATGCCCTTCTTGACAAAGGGCAATACTTTTGCAAGGTTTGTGAAGGTTTGTAGCTCAGGTTGAGGTTTAGGGTGTAGGTTTGCTCACTGAGCTGTAGGTTTGATATCCAGACGTTGCATTACCTGGCTAGGTAACATCATCAGTGGCGACCTCCAAGTGAAGCAAAGCTGTTGCTTCCTGCTTTCTATTTATATCTTTCTCCTGGATGGGGTTCCTGGGTTTGTGGTGATGTCATTTCCTGTTTGTTTTCTGATGGGTTGATAGATAGCATCTAGATCTATGTGTTTGTTTATGGCGTTGTGGTTGGAGTGCCAGGCCTGTCTTTGCTTAGCCTGTCCCAGGATAGATGTGTTGTCCCAGTCGAAATGGTGTTTTTTTTCATCGATGTGTAGGGCTACGAGGGAGCGAGGGTCGTGTCTTTTTGTGGCTAGCTGGTGTTTGTGTATCCTGGTGGCTAACTTTCTTCCTGTTTGTCCTACGTAGTGTTTGTGGCAGTCCTTGCATGGAATTTTGTAGATGACGTTGGTTTTGTCGATGGGTTGTACTGGGTCTTTTAAGTTTGTTAGTGTTTGTTTGAGAGTGTTGGTGGATTTGTGTGCTACTAGGATTCCGAGGAGTCTTAGTAGTCTGGCTGTCATTTCTGAAACTTCTTTGATGTATGGTAAAGTGGTTAGGGTTTCTGGCTGTGTTTGGTCTGCTTGTCGTGGTTTGTTCTTGAGGAATCTGCGGACTGTATTATTTGAGTATCCGTTCTTCTTGAATACTTTGTATAGGTGGTTCTCCTCTGTTTTCCGAAGTTCGTCTGTGCTGCAGTGTGTGGTAGCTCGTTGGAAAAGTATTCTGATACAGCTTCGTTTGTGTGTGTTGGGATGGTTGATGCGTGAGGGCAATGCTGCGTGATCAAAAAAATCAAGGGGAGGGCAGGGGTTAAATCAAAATAGAGTTGGAGGGGGAAATAATACACTCCACTCCCTGCGGTGCCCACCTCTCCCTGAACAACTCCAGGGTGTTGGTGGACACTGCGTGCTCCTTCTCCAAGGACACCCGGGCCCTAACGTAACCGCGGAAGAGGGGCAGGCAGTCGGTCCTAACGACACCCTCCACAGCCCGCTGCCTGGACCTGTTACACCCCTGTTTAGTTTTTTTCCCTTTTTTTATATAGAATCTCTGACACTCCCATTTATAAATTTCCCCCACATTTGGGGCAGCACAGTGGCTCAGTGGTTAGCACTGCTGCTTCACAGCACCAATGACCTGGGTTCAATTCCAGCCTCGGGCAACTGTCTGTGTGGAGTTTGCACATTCTCCCCGTGTCTGTGTGGGTTTCCTCCAGGTGCTCCGGTTTCCTCCCATAGTCCAGCGATGTGCAGGTTAGGTGAATTAGCCATGCTTAATTGCTCAGAGCGTCCAGCGATGTGTAGGTTAGGTGCAATAGTCAGGGGAAATCTTGACTAATAGGGTAGAGTAATGGGTCTGAGTGGGATACTCTTCGGAGAGTTGGTGTGCACTTATTGGGCCAAAGGGCCTGTTTCCACACTGTAGGGATTCTATGGTTCTATAAAGAGATATAGTTACTAAGTTTGCAGATGACACTATTGTTGGAGGCATAGTGGACAGCGAAGAAGGTTACCTCAGATTACAATGGGATCTTAATCAGATGGGCCAAAGCGCTGAGGAGTGGCAGATGGCGTTCAATTTAGATAAATGCAAGGTGCTGCATTTTGGAAAGGCAAATCAGGGCAGGTCTTATACACTTAATGCTAAGGTCCTGGGAAGTGTTGCTGAACAAAGAGACCTTGGAGTGCAGGTTCATAGTTCCTTGAAAGTGGTATCTCAGGTAGATAGGATCGTGAAGAAGGTGTTTAGTATGCTTTCCTTTTTTGGTCAGACAGTTGAGTATAGGAGTTGTGAGGTCATGGCGCGGCTGTACAGGACATTGGTTAGGCCAGTTTTGGAATATTGCGTGCAATTCTGGTCTCCTTTCTATTGGAAGGATGTTGTGAAACTTGAAACGGATCAGAAAAGATTTACAAGGATGTTGCCAGGGTTGGAGGGCTTGAGCTATTGGGAGAGGCTGAACAGGCTGGGGCTGTTTTCCCTGGAGCGTCGGAGGCTGAGGGGTGACCTTATAGAGGTTTATAAAATCATGAAGGGCATGGATAGGATAAATAGACAAAGTCTTTTCCCTGGGGTGGGAGAGTCCAGAACTAGAGGGCATAGGTTCAGGGTGAGAGGGGAAAGATATAAAAGGGACCTAAAGGGCAACTTTTCACACAGAGGTAAGTGCGTTTATGGAATGAGCTGCCAGAGGAAGTGGTGGAGGCTGGTACAATTGCCACATTTAAGAGGCATCTGGATGGGTATATGAATAGGAAAGGTTCAGAGAGGTATGGGCCAAGTGCTGGCAAATGGAACTACACGGATTCAGGATACCTGGTCGGCATGGATGGCTTGGGCTGTTTCTGGGACTCTATGACTCGAAGTCCATGCCAACCCTCTGAACAGCATTCAACCCAGACCCACCACAACCCTGCACTTCCCATGGCCAATCCCCCTAACTTGCACATCTTTGGACTGTGGGAGGAAACTGGAGCATCCGAAGGCAACCCACGCAGACACGGGGAGAATGTGCAGACTCCACACAGTCGCCTGAGGGTGGAATTGTACCCAGGTCCTTGGTGCTGTGAGGCAGCAGTGCTAACCACTGAGCCACTGTGCCACCCCTTATTGTCAAACCCAAGTTTTCTTTGCTTCTCAACGTTATCATTAGTATTTCTGCCCTTATTTCCATTAGTTGCAGTACTCCTTCTGCCTGCACCCATATCGAGAGATTGTTAATGCTATAAGCAGCGCTGAAAAAGAATACTCTCCTCAGAACAGTCCATCTCCAAATTTAACTCATGTCAAGCCCAGAATTTTGTCCATATGTGCTACTGAAGCACCATCCATTCACTTAAATGCCAGCACAAATTGGGGAATTTCTGCAATCTTGCATATAACCTATTGATATCCGTTGTGCACTCTCCCATAGTATTTTCAAATTTGTCAAAATCCGAGCAGTCAATAAATCAGCTTTTTGTTCAATTTTATTCACGAAAAATTTGCCCGAATCCTCATCTGCATTCAGATCATCAGACTCCAGCTTGAAAAGAATATTGCTCCTTATCCTGCTTTCCTACAGTCAGAAACGTGCAAAGGCCATTCCTTGCTTTCTCTTTGGTAAAGACGTAACGCAGACCTGCATTGTAACTTCATTGGTCATAATGCTCATTTTTGGAAAGCAGGGCTTGAAACTTGGAAACTTTACATTTTGAGGAAGCCACCTTCTATTACAAATGTGACACACGAAAAGATTGTGTTTTTAACTGTTTTGAACCAGAGTCCAAGTCCACAGTTTAGTGAGAGCTTTATTCATTAACTATACTCCATAAAACTCACACTCCACTGATTAATGAGCTCCCATGTTTATACAATGAATTCACACCAAAATAAACCTTCATTAGAAATTGATTACCTGTTCCCTCATTCCTGTGGACAGTCATAGAATCCCTACAATGTGGAAGCAGGCCATTTGGCCCATCAAGTCAATACCGACCCTCCGAAGATCCACCCTCCTAACCTATCCCTGTCACCCTGCATTTCCCATGTCTAACCCACACATTCCTGGACACTATGGGCAATTTAGCATGGCCAATCCGTCTAAACTTCACATCTTTGGACTGTGGGAGGAAACTGAAATGCCCAAAGGAAACCAACGCAGACACAGGGAGAATGTGCAAACTCCACATTGTGTGCTGCCTGAGGGTGGAATTGAACCCGGGCGTCTGGTGCTGTGAGGCAGCAGTGCTAACCACCGTGCCACCCTTCAGACTTTCCAACCTTACTGGTTGAGAATAAGAGAGGCATTGCAGAAGGTGCAAACAGTGTTTATAACAAACAGCAGTTGTAAGGGAAGTCTGAACTGGCTGGGTTTATTTTCCTGCAGACAAGAGACAGCGCTGAAGGGTGGCCAGATGGATGTCTTTAAAATGAAGAAGGAGTTTGAGAAGGAAAGAACATTTCCACTTGCAGGGAATTCAAAGACTAGGGGTCATTAACACAGGGTGGTCACTGACAAACCATTAGAAATTCAAGAGGAAATATGTTACACAAAGAGTAGCAAAAATATGAAACTTGAAGGTGAGACAAGTAACGTGTATTTTTAAAGGAAACCGAGACACGTCCATCAGGCTGAAGGATTGCTGATAGGGTTAAGTGAAGAGGACTTGCATTAGCCTGAATGGCCTGATTCCATGCTGTACACTCATTGGCCTGGATTTTGCACAAAGCCACAATCATTGTCAGATCGCCACTCCTCTTCGATGTTCTCCTGGCTCAACACTGCTGCCTAATCTTTCCTGGTTCTCCTGAATCGGGCTTTACCAGAAATCTGGGAAAGTGTTCCCCTGGAGAGCTCCAACAGTTGGGGGCGGAAGCAGGACGTGTCTTCATACAGCACTAGCTGCCATTAAGTGAATCGAAAGCTCAAACGTGAATGTTACAGAAGGGGTAGTTGGGTTCTAGGATGTGTAGCAGGTGAGCTAAGGTGGTAACTAGGTAGGATGGGTAAGGCAGCAGGTCATAATGAGGGGGTAGGTAGGTGAGTGAGGTAGAACATGAGTGGAGTGACAAGGGAGTAGAGTCGACAGTTGAATGGGTACAGGTGGGCAAGGTGCCAGGTGGGTGGCGGTACATGGATAAGGCAGCAAGTAGGTGAGGTTTGGGTTAGAGGTGTGGTTGAATGGTCAGGGGATATTGTTGAGACTCTGAACTGCTCAGTGCCCACACAGTGGGTGTGTTATATATGAGAGTGGGCAGAGTTTCAGTTTAGCTCACTCCTGTGTTCAGTGTCATAACAATCCTCCCCAACCACCTCATTTTTACCTTCACTTCTGAACACCACTTTACTATAGCCCAAATCCGCCAAGCCCTGTTCACTTATGTGATGCCACTCCTGAAGTCTTCATTGAGAACCTGAGTTACTCATTTGACTCTGCATCAATTTCCATATCCAATGAGATTCTGTGTTACACACATTCTAAATAAATGTGTAATAATGACTTAATCACAGGCCTTGACTGCTCACATGACCTCAGGAAGCGCTCCATTGAGGCCTTCACAGTTTTCCACCTGTTGCCATGGCAAAGATTTTGAGAACCTGTTGGTGCAATCTACAGATCAATCCTTTCTTAACAAAGCAAACAGTGTTACTGATCAGCCTCTGGGTCAAACTCTTACCTTGGTCGCTGCGTCAACGTTCGCACCGAGCTGGATCAGTTCAGAAACGACCCCGATGTGACCTTCCTTGGAAGCAAGGTGAAGAGCATTCAACCCATTCTGTAAAGTAACAAGAAATCGAGTTACACCAAGAGGTATCCAAATCCACAGGCCTACTGAACCTTTTCCACCATCTCTTAACTAGATCCTGGGGTGGGGGAGTCCAAAACTAGACAGCATAGGTTTAAGGTGAGAAGAGAAAGATTTAAAAGGGACCTGTGGGGCAACTGTTTCATACAGAGGGTGGTACGTGTATGGAATGAGCTACCAGAGGAAGTGGTGGAGGCTGGTACAATTACAACATTTAGAAGGCATCTGGATGGGTATATGAATCGGAAGGGTTAGGAGGGTTACGGGCCAGGTGCTGGCAAATGAGACTAGTTCAGTTCAGAAAATCTGGTTGGCATGGATGAGTTGGTCCAAAGGGTCTGTTTCCACGCTGTACATCTCTATGACTCAATATCATTTTCTCTCACTATCCTCATATACATTGATATCTTTAATACCTATTGATTGATCTCTGTCTTGGATCCACGGTACTCTGGAGTAGAGGATTCCAAAGACTTATTAGTTGTTAATCAAAGAAATCTTCCTTATCTCAGTCTGAAATCGTCTGATCCTTCATTTTGGAGATCATGGTTGATCTTAACTTTATCTACACAACCTTGGTTCTGTAACTCTGAATACACATGCCTCGCACTAAGACATAAACACAGGGTTGAAATTGGCAATCTTCTCCAGCATGGACTATACTCTTAGAAAACAGAGTCCCAGATTTCCAGTGTCTCCTCTGTGAAGTCTTGCTTCCTGACATCATCCTGGAATATCCTTACTCATTCTAAGGTGGGGTCTCTTTATTCTGGTCATTCTCCTCCCATGAGGAAACGGTTTTCCACTATCTACCCTATCAACTCCTTTAATTACCCTTAAACACCGTAGAGATCACCTGCTCATCTAGGGAGCATGCAAGTTGAGTATATGCAAAACTGACTTCATCGTGAGCCTGAGATCGAGTTTCATTTTGTTGAATCTGTGTTGCACCAACTCTAAGACCAAAATATCCAGGAAGGTGAGGTGAATTCAATATTTCACATTTATAAGTACTTAATTTTTTACGTGAATGTTATTCGATAGTCCTGTGCAGTACCTGAATGCATTACCTTCTAGTTGGAGAATAGATGTCTATGACAGAGTAAGATAAAAGATCTACATAGCTGGGCGGGTCAAGATAATCAGGCAGAGTCCACATGGTTTTGTGAAAGGGAAAGCATGCTTAACCAATTTATTCAAATTCTCTGAGGAAGCGACATGGGCTATGGACAAAGAGGAGTGAGTGACTGCATTGCACTTACATTTCCACAAGGTATTTGAAAATGTGCCGAATCAAAGTTTATTGTATAATACAAAAGCTCTTGGTATAGGGGCTACATGTTGACATGGATAAAAGATTGGCTCGCCAATAGGGAGTTGGGAGAAATGATTATTGTCAGTTACCAAAACATAACCGGTGGAGAGTCACAGAAATCAGCTCTGAGGCCAGCCGAGGTCCCAAGGTTTGAGATGGGATTTGGAAGGGCACCACCTGGGCCTAAAACACAGGGCGTGGAGTTCCAGGGGCCCCACTAAGTTTGGGGTCAAGGTGGGACAGCTGTGCCGTGTCAGGGCAGAGCAAACATCTGGCAAAGGGGGTACAATGTGGAAAAATGTGAAATTGCCCATTTTTGGCTGGAAGAAATTTTTTAAAAATATTATCTAAATGGCGTGAGATTGCAGAGCTGTGAGATGCAGAATGATCAAGGTGTCTGACTGCATTAATTGCAAAAGATTATCATACAGATACAACAAGTAATTAGGAAAGCTGATAAAATATTATGGCTTATTGTGAGGGGAACTGACCACCAAAGTAGCGATGTTATGCTTCATTTATAGAGGGCAATATGAGGCCACGTGTGAAGCGTTGCTTCCAGTTTTAATCAGAAAAGGTTAGCTAGACGGATATTCAGAAAGGCATGGTCATTTTATAAGGAAAGATTGGACAGGCTAAGCTTGTACCTGTTGAAGATTAGAAGGTAGAGAGAATGGGACTGGGTTCACCTCATAAACTATGAGGTTCTTGATTGGGGTTATTAACCTGGACAATTAGGAAAGCCTTTGCTGAGCAATATAACCCAGAGATTAGCATTTCCTCTGTTGTGGACTGCCTCTGAGCTTGCTGGAAGAAAATAAAGCATGATTTGGTGACAGGACTCAGCCTCTGTGCAGTTTTATGAGATGGGTCAGAATCATAGAATGCCTACAGTGTGAAACAGGCCATTTGGCCCAACAGGTCCACACCAACCCTCCGAACAGCAACCCACCCAGACCCATTACCCCTACCCTATTAGTCTACATTTACCCCTGACTAATGCACCTAACCCACACATTCCTGAACACTACGGGCAACGTAGCATGGCCAATTCACCTAAACTGCACGTCCTTGGATTGTGGGAGGAAACCAGAGCACCTGGAGGGAACCCATGCAGATACGGGGAGAATGTGTAAACTCCATCCAGGCAGTCACCCGAGGCTGGGATTGAACCTGCGCCCCTGGGACTGTGAGACAGCAGTGCTAACCACTGAGCCACCATGCCGCCATGTCAACACCTTATAAATGAAAACTCCGGATGCTGGAATAGGAGGAGGTCATTTGGTTCTGACAATTAGACTGGGTTCTCAATTCCACATCTGCCCCAGTTCCATAACCCTTCACACTAATCTGACAGGAAAAACAGTTAGCATGCAACATGTAACAATGCAGTTAGCCTGCCAAAACAAAGTACAACTTTCAGAAATGTTAAAAGCGTTAACACAGAAACTGAAAAATGATTCAACAATCAACGCATACAAGAGAGATCTTGACAAAGACAGGATACAACAGATGTCTACACTGACAACAGAATCTAGAGCTACAAATCACTGCAGGGACGTTAGAAGTGAGGACTGCAGATTCTGGAGGTCAGAGTCAAAACGTGTGGTGCTGGAAAAACAGGTCAGGCAGCATCCGAGGAGCAGGAGAGGCGACGCTTTGAGTATAATATTGCTGATGATGGGCTTATGCCTGAAATGTCACCTGTCCTGCTGCTCTGTGACCTGTTGTGCTTTTCCAGCGCCACACTTTTTGCCTCAGGTTTATGACAGAGCTGAGGGGAACTTTCTTTTCCCTAGACGGTCCACAAGGCTTTGGAACTCCCTTCCTCAAATGGTGGTGGAATCTTTGAACTTTTTTAAAGCAACTGCAGATGGATTCCTGACAAGAAAAGGGGTCAAAGGTTACTGTGAGTTGGCAGGAACATGGAGGGATCAGGTCAGCCATGACCTTGTTCAATGACACAGCAGTCTTTTTGAGGGGCCCAATGGCCTATTCCTAATTCATCCTAAGTCATACTGCACTTCATAATCACTGAAGTATTTTTAAAGTGTAGTTACTGTTCAAACCTAGCAAAGGTTCCTAACTCCACAGCTTGTTGGAGGAGCAGGTTTGTTTTGCTGAGTCATGTTCCTGTACCCATCTACACTGCATGACAGACTCACAATTTGCAATGAATGAGAGTTCATTGTGGTGCAAGGGAGGATGAGTATTGCATCAGTGCACACTCAGTTATCAAGCTCTGTTCTATAATAACCTGAACCATTGGTATTTGGTATCCCAGCATTGACGGGTTTATTAGCATGGTGGTGTGGACACCATGTCTTCCAGAAATAAAAATCTAAACCACCTTGATGTTCCATCTTGTAAATGAAGCCCAAATATGTCGAACTTGTAATGCGCGATTGTACAAGAAATAATGCAACAGGAAATACCTCACACATTGTAAACCTCTTGAAACATTATTTAATCAAACAGCGGATTTCCTCCTATGAAAAGAGTGCTTTATTTTACACAGTAGCATGTATCTATTTATGGAACAAATCCATGAGATACAATCAAGGTTATAAACTGTGGGATAACTGCCAGGACAGTCAGTGTTGCAGTGTTGCTGAAGACAAGGTAGTAATGATAAATGGTCTTTTACGTTTGAATATGACTTGCACCTTAATCATTGTTCTTTTCTGAGCTGTTGCCACTGGGTGGGTAGATTGCAGGGGCGAAGTAAGAAAAAGCTGGTATTTTTAAAAATCTCTGCCAGTGCCTCCACAACATCGATGGTACCTTTTAATTGCTCAAAGCACGTCACGATTTGAAACGTTAAACTGGTTTGAAATATCACACATTTGTTTGCCCTATTCAACCAGGAGCAAAGGTGGAAAGTATATTTGCATAAGGTCCTAAGAAATAGAAGAAGTAGGCCTATAATCCTATTCAGTCTGCTCCACCATTCAATAAGATCATCACTGATTGGACTGTGGCTTTAACTCCATCTTCTAGCAGCACCCTTGACTCCCTTAGAGATCTCTCACTCAGGTTTGCATGCATTCATTGATTCGGCCCTCTTTGCTTCCTATGGCAGAGAATTCCAAAGACAAATGATGCTCTGAGAGAATAAATGTCTTCTCATCTCCAACTTAATGGGAGATCCCTTATTTCTTAATTTATATATGCCGCGAGGTCTGAGAACGGATGAAGGATCACTGGACTCGAAACGCTGACCCTGCTCTCTTCTCACAGATGCTGCCAGACCTGCAGAATTTCTCCAGCAATTTATCTTTTTGTTTCAGATTTCCAGCATCTGCAGTTCTTTGTTTTGTTCGAGGGCAAACACTGTCTCAGCAGCAACTCTGTAAAGTCCCCTCAGAATCAGAGCTTAAAATGTGTTGCTGGAAAAGTGCAGCAGGTCAGGCAGCATCCAAGGAACAGGAGAATCGACAATTCGGGCATAAGCCCTTCCTGAAGAAGGGCTTATGCCCGAAACGTCGATTCTCCTGTTCCTTGGATGCTGCCTGGCCTGCTGCGCTTTTCCAGCAACACATTTTCAACTCTGATCTCCAGCATCTGCAGCCCTCACTTTCTCCCCTCAGAATCACTATGGGTTTCAATTAGATCGCCTCCCATTCTTCAAAATTCCAGTGAGGACAGGCACAGGATGCCAACTTTCCCTCATAAAGCAACCACTTCCCCTCAGGAATCAGCTTTACGGACCTTCTCGGAACTGGACCAATGCAAATGCATCTCTCCTTATGTAAAAGAGGCCGAAACTGTATGCAATACTGCAGGAAGACATTCCCATTTTGATATTGCATCCACTGCACATTCCATTTGCCTTCCCAATTACTGGCAGCACTTGCATGTGAACTTTTGTGATTCATGTCCACAGAATTCAGTGTAATGCAGCCTCTCGCCATTTATGATGTGGAGGTGCCGGTGTTGGACTGGGCTGGACAAAGTTAAAAATCAACAGGTTATGGTCCAACAGGTTTATTTGGAAACACCAGACATCACAGTGCTGCTCCTTTATCAAGTAGCTAGTGGGGCAGGATCATAGGACACAGAATTTATAGTAACTGATCAAAGTGTCAGATACACCTGATGCAATATCTGGAACAAACCTAGATTGCTGTTAAGTATTAATCATTTAGAATGGGTTGCAGGTTTTGATTCATTAATATGTAAGTTCTATAACTTCTTTCAAGATTAGCAAGGCCGCCTATGTGTAGAACCACAGGAGATGGGGGAAATACTAAACAGTATTGTTCACTCTGGAGAAGGACATGGAAGATAGGGAAGGTGGGGAAATAAACACTGATACCTTGATAATGCCCAAATTACAGAGGTGGTGGTGCTGGAGGGGGTCTTAAAACGCATAAAGGTGGAAAAATCCCCAGGACCTGATCAGGTGTACCCTAGACCTCTGTGGGAAATGAGGTCTTTGCTGGGGCCTTTGCGGAGGTATTTGTATCATCGATAGTCGTAGGTGAGGTGCCGGAGGACTGGAGGTTGGCTAACGTGCTGCCACTGTTAAAGAAAGCTGGTAAGGAAAGGCAGGGACCTACAAACCGGTAAACCTGACATCAGTGGTGGGCAAGTTGTTGGAGCAAATCCTGAGGGACAGGATTTACATACATTTAGAAAGGCAAAGACTGATTAGGGATCGTCAACATGACTTTGTGCGTGGGAAATCATATCTCACTAACTTCATTGAATTTTTTGAAGAAGTAACAAAGCGGATTGATGAGGGCTGAGCGGTAGATGTGATCTACATGGTCTTCAGTAAGGCGTTTGACAAGGTTCCTCATGGTAAACTGATTAGCAAGGTTAGGTCACATGGAATACAGGGAGAACTAGCCATTTGGATACGGAACTGGCTCAAAGGTAGAAGACAGAGGGTGGTGGAGGGTTGCATTTCAGACTGGAGGCCTGTGAACAGTGGAGTGCCGCAAGGATCAGTGCTGAATCGATAGGAATTCACTACCACAGAAGACTGTGGAGGCCTGGTCACTTATGAAAGAGATTGATTTTTTTTTAGATTTTAAAGACATCAAGGGGAAAATGGCATCAAAGTAGAAGTTTGGCCATGATTATATTAAATAGTAGAGCAGGCTGCAGGCGATAAATATTTGACTCCTGTTCCTAGCGAGCGTGTTCTGACATTTTAACACTGAGATAGCCCTGGCTCAGGGTCACCACTTCATGTTATACTGATCACGTTGGGCACTTCAACCCATTTCTCACATTCTGCATGCCTGACTACTCCAGGCTTGTCGCTGACCATGTCAAGATTCGATCACCCTCAGTTAGAACCTGTGCCAACCTCTTGCCCTGTTGTTGTAACTTCCAAAAACAGCTCAGCTTTCTCAGAGGTACGGAAGGATTAGTGCTCATCCACTACTTTATATCCTGCAGATTTCGCACTGACTCTGGAAGGAAATGTGTTCTGCATTTACCGAGTTCCCTTCACTACTTCAAAACACCCACAGTATTTCTCAGCCAATGCAGCACTTGTGAAGTGAGTTCACTGCCGTAAGTTACTACCCAATTTGCACACAAGGTCTTAGAAGCAAGGGAAGTCTTCAGAAATGTGATAACGAGAATCCAGAGAAAGTATATTCCTGTCTGGGTGAAAGGGAAGGCTGGTAGGTATAGGGAATGCTGGATGACTAAAGAAATTGA
>NC_057731.1:6451271-6460678 GCF_004010195.1 Chiloscyllium plagiosum | reverse complement strand
GCTGTTTTCCCTGGAGCGTCGGAGGCTGAGGGGTGACCTTATAGAGGTTTACAAAATTATGAGGGGCATGGATAGAGTTAATAGAAAAAATCCTTTCCCTAGGATGGGGGAGTCCAGAACTAGAGGGCATAGGTTTAGGGTGAGAGGGGAAAGATATAAAAGGGACCTAAGGGGCAACCTTTTCACACAGAGGATGGTACAGGTATGGAATGAGCTGCCAGAGGAAGTGGTAGAGGCTGGTACAATTGCAACATTTAAGAGGCATTTGGATGGGTATATGAATAGGAAGGGTTTGGAGGGATATGGGCCGGGTGCTGGCAAGTGGGACTAGATTGGGTCGGGATATCTGTTCGGCATGGACGGGTTGGACCGAAGGGTCTGTTTCCATGCTGTACATCTCTATGACTCTTTTTGGATAAGCCCTTGTTTTAGATGTTGCTTGAGGCATAGTGGCAAGGACTTTGGAAAACCTGTCCCTCTTTTTTTTTGGAATACTATCACAGGATACCTTGCACATACAAGAGGGTTTGATTTTAACTTCGCGCCTGGAACACAACTCCTCCCAACTGTGTTCCACTTGATAAGTTCTGTATCGGACTACTTCAGTTTTGTGCTCAAGTCTCAAGGCTGGGATTTGAAAGCACAACCATCTGGCTCAGAGGAAAGAGTATATCACCGAGCCAAGGCTGACACCATTAGTTTCCTACTCAAAGCACTGGGACCAGATATACATAAAAAACATGCAGACTGAATTACCCGAGTAAGGTTTCTTCTTCCTTGCCCATCCCACTCTGCCTCAGAGTATTGCAGCAGAGTGATCAAGGGTTAAAGGATCTAACCAATGAATTGCAAGCTCTCTCGTGAGTTTAATATTCTGAGAGTTTAGTGTTCGCTGAATGTATTTGCACGATTCAGAAACTGGGCAGGAATTTGAGGATAAAACAGATGTCCCAAATGTTCAGGTGTTTCAGCAATGAACCAAAACTCTACATCAAGTCAAACTGGAAATGAACGCAGACTGCACAAACCTGGTTGCAGATGTTTATGTCAACTCCAGCTTTGATATAGTCAAGTGCCTTCTCCAAGTTGCCCGCGCGAGCGGCTCGTAGGTAGCTTGCATTGGTGTCGGTCTATAAAGAGAAGAGAGAGAAAAGATATGGTTAATGTAACAAAATTAACTGCACACCTATTGGTGAAGGAGTTCTTCCATCATGTGAACAATTTTGACCTGATGAGATTTCCATTGAGTCTGGTGTCCCTCTACTTCATCCCCTTTGCCCTCAGCAGAACTTTCAGAATGTAAAAGGAGCAACGGGTGGTTATTAAGTGATGGTGCAGTATCTTTGTGCATGGAGAGTCAGTGACACTTGCATCCGTTTCACTTTGGCACTGCAGGTGGAGAACATTATCATATCCGAAGACAAAAAACAGATAATTGTGAAAACACTCACCAAGTCAGTCAGTGTCTTCAAAGTAATGAGAATCATAGAATCCCTACAGTGTGGAAGCAGGTCTTTTGGCCCATCGAGTTCACACTGACCCTCCAAAGAACATCCTACCCACTCCCAGCCCCCTGCACCATCCTTGTAAAGTTGCATTACCTGATCAAGCTAACCTGCACATCCCTGGACACTATGGGCAATTGAACATGGCCAATCCACCTAACCCGCACACCCCTGGACACTATGGGCAATTGAACATGGCAAAAGGGAAGACTGCAGATGCTGGAAATCAGAGTCTAGATTAGAGTGGAGCTGAAAAAGCACAGCAAGTCAGGCAGCATCCGAGGAGTAGGAGAATCGACATTTCGGGCAAAAGCCCTTCATTAGGACTGAAGGGCTTTTGCCCGAAATGTTGATTTTCCTACTCCTAGGATGCTGCCTGACCTGCTGTGCTTTTCCAGCACCACTCTAATCAAGACAGCAATTTAACATGGCCAATCCACCTAACCTGCACATCCCTGGAAACTATGGGCAATTTAAGATGGCCAATCCACCTAATCTGTGCACCTTTGGACTGGGAAGAAACCAGAGCACCCGGGGAAACCATGCAGACATGGGGGAAATGTACAAATTCTACATGGACAGTCACATGATGCTGGAATCAAACCAGGTGCCTGGCGCTGTGAGGCAGCAGTGCGAACCACTGAGTCACTGTGCAGCCCAAAACTGTGGACATTTTTAGGCACAGTCTTACATCAGAGCTGGTAGAGAACAGAACTGTGTGGACCAGGATACCTGGGACTGTGTGTACATATAAAGCACATACAGAGTAAGAATGAGCTTCGAGATTGATGGACAGTTGGAAATGGTTGGAAGGACTACGAGGGAGGAATTAAGCACCATCACAAAAGAGGTAGCATTAGGCAAACTAGTGAGATGTTAGGCTGGTAAGTCCCCTGGCCCTGCTGGTCTACATCCTAGAATCCTAAAAGAAGAAGCTACAGAGATAGCAGATAGGTTGGAAGCAATTTTCTAAAAATCTTTGGATTCTGTATAACTACCGGACGATTGGAAAACTGCTAATGTGATGCCCCTCTTCAAAAGGGGAGGGAGGGAAGCAGGTAACTACAGGCCGATTAGCCTAACATCTGTTGTTGGGAAAATATTGGAATCAATTATTAAGGAAGTAATAGCAGCACATTTGGAAAATCACAATCGGATCAGCATGAATTCATGAAAGAGAAATCGTGTCTGACTAATTTATTCAAATTTTTTGAAGGAGTTCCAACTGGAAGCGAAGTGAACCAATAGACGTTTGGAGTTCCAGAAGGCATTCAACAAGGTACCTCACAAGTGGTTAGGTCACAAAGTAAGAGCCAATGGTGTTGGCGGTAGTATATTAGCATGAATAGAGAATTGGCTCATGGGTAGGAAAGAGTGAGCAGGGATAAGGGCTTCAGGTTGGCGACCTCTATCTGGTGGCTTCTACAGAGATCAGTGGTGGCACTGCAACTGTTTACAATATATATTAATGACTTGGATGAAGGAAGTGAACGCACTGTAGCCACATTTGTTGATGTCACAAAAGTCGACGGATAGACAGATTGTGAGACAGATACAACCAGGGAGGTTGATTGGTTAAGTAAATGTGCCAAAAATTAGCAAATGGAAGATAAATGTTGGAAAATGTGAAGTTGTTCAGTTTGGAAGGGGCACAAAAGAACAGTGTGTTATTTAAATGGAGAAAAACTGCAGAAACTGCAACACAAAGGGCATCAGGGGTTACTTGTGCAAGAAACACAGAAAGATAGCACACAGGGACAGCAGGTAATCAGGAGCGCTAATGGAATGTTGACCCTTATTTCAAAAGAGTGGAGCATAAGAGTAGGGAAGTCTTACTGTAAATGTACAAGGAGCTGTGGGACTAAATCTGGGGTACTGAGAGCAGTTTTGGTGGAGGCGGTTCAGAGAGGATTCACTGGGATGAACCCCAATTTGGAGGGATTGTCTTATGAGCAAAGGCTAAACAGGTTGGGATGTTACTCACTGGAATTTTGAAGAATGAAGGGTGATCTCATTGAAACCTGTTGGATTTTTAAGGGATTTAGTAAATCCTGAAAGGATGTTTCCACTCATGGAAGAATCTAGAACCAGTGGGTATAGTCTCAGATTAAAGGGGTACCAATTTAAGACTGAGATGAGAAGGAATTTCTTCTCTGAGGATTCAGAGTCTTTGGAATCCTTGCAACAGAGGGCTGCATGCCAGAGTCCCTGTGTATATTTAAAGCTGAGACGGATACATTCTTGATCAGTTGGGGCGTCGGGAGGTATGGAGAAAGGGCAAGAAAGTGAATGTGAGGAATACTGGATCAGCCACGATCCTGTCAAATGGCAGACCAGGCTCAAGGGGCTGAATGGCCTGCTCCTGTGCCTATGTCTCATGGTCCTACGGTTACTGACAGAAATGAAAATAGCTCAAGACAAAGAATGTATAAAGCAAAAGAGAAAGAATAACTAGGGCTGGAGAACAGGTTAAAAAAAAACAGCACCAGGAGAGCCACATTGGAAACTCCTGCAGAGAGAAAAGCAAAGTTTTAAGGCATAGTTTTAAGATGAGAGGAGAAAAAATTTAAACAGGACATGAGGGGCAACGTTTTTGTACAGAGAGTGGTTCATGTGTGGAATGAACAGCCAGTCGAAGTGGTGGATGCAGGTACAGTTACAATGTTTAAGAGACATTTGGACAAATACATAAATAGGAAAGGTTTGGAGGAGTTGGGGCCAAATGAGGGCAAATGGGACTAGTTTAATTTAGGAACATGGTTGGCGTGGACTAGTTGGGCCGAAGGGTCTGCTTTCATGCTGTATGACTCTATAACTCAAATTACATCAGGATTAAATAATGAAGGCTTTCACCGGGCACAACGAAGAGCCCTTCATAGCTCCCAATGGGACAACTCCAGGATGTCATTATGAAGTTCAAATACATGATTCAACAACCAGTACCCATGTTGAGTGTAGGAGTTGAAATATCTCCTTTATCTATTAAAACTATACATCAATTAACTTCATCAAATTAACTCTGAACTTACCTACTTGAACGCTTTTACTTTTATTAGTTGGGATGTTTATATGCCCCATATCCTCTCCCCAAGCCTCTGCTCACTCCCAATCATCAGCACAAATCAAGCTTTCAGTGTTAATGTGAGAAAGGACTTTTCAAGTCTTTAGGATGTCTCAAAATGCTTTACAATGAGATACTTCTGAATTAACACTGCTGTTTTAATCCAGAGACAATGGTAGTCACAGTAAAGTCCCACCAACAGCAACGCATCCACACAGTGCCCCTCAGGAGCATCAAAAAGTCAGTTTCCAAATGAGCTTTGAGGATGTCTAGTTTTATCTCACCACTTTATCTGCTGACCTCTCAGCTGCCTCTGTCCCTGGTTGTCCAACAACCCGGAGTTGATGAACAGACATTTCCTTCAATTGAATGTTGGGAAGGGTGATATCCCGTCGCTCAGTCCCACCACCAACATTGTTCCCGAGCTGCCAATACAAGCCCTCCCTCTCTCCACAAAGGGCGGAGTCACACCATTGCCACCTTTTGATGGTCTACTTTATTTTAAACTAAGCAGTTGACCCCATAACCTCTCCATCTCGATGACAGTCTGATTCCACATGGTCGCCTATATCTGCCCCGTCTCAGTTCATGTGCTGCATCGGAACATTTCGGATCTCGATGGACTCACCCACTGCATTCTCTTCATTTAGCCTCCTACGCTCCACCTTTCATAGAATTGAGGGCACCCAAGACTCTGCTGCCAGTATCCTAACTCGCACTAAATCCTGTTCACCCATCTCCCCTGTGCCCAATGAACTACAATGTCTACCAATGCCCCAACTATGGCCTTGGCTCTCCCTATCTCTAGAATCTCCTCTGGCCTTAATACTCGAAAATACGTCTGCATTCCCCCAAACGTTGGCCTCTGATTTTCATTGTTCCATTGTTGATAGCCTTGCCATTGGTTGCCTACACTTTAAGGTGTGTAATTCCTCCCTGGAATCCTCTGGCTATAGGACACTACACAAAACCTCCCTCCTTGACAAAGCTTCACAACCTGCCCCATTTTATCCTTAGACAGCTTGATGTCAAATAGCATTAGACAACACTCTTATGATACACCTCGAGACGCTTCAGTGTGGTAAAGGTGTTATGTAAATTCACGTTGTTGTCATTTCTCTAAAAGCATGCTGGTTGCTCGAACATCTCCAGGGAGAGCTCCCCTATTGTTATTTGTAATAATGTCATGTTCGCAATAAAAGGACAGACACAGCTTTGGCCTATGTCACCTCCAGCAGCATAGCCCTTCTTCAGATTTACACTCCTACAGTCTGAGTAATGCATGCAATATGAGATTGCAGTTTGAGATCCAAGCAGTCAAATTGGCATCTAGTTGGATCAAGAATTTTCAATGTTTGAGGCTGACAGTATTCACTCTAACGTTTCTTTCTTTGAAAAGCAAAAAAGGCTAAATCTGAGAATCCCTACAGTGTGGAAGGCAGGCCATTTGGCCCATCGAGTTCACATCGACACTCCAAAGAGTATTCCACCCAGATCCACCCCACTACCCTGCATTTCTCATGGCTAACCCACTGAGCCTGCACAAACCTAGATTGCTGCTTCACAGTGCCAGAGACCCGGGTTCAATTCCCGCCTCAGGCGACTGACTGTGTGGAGTTTGCACGTTCTCCCCGTGTCTGCATGGGTTTCCTCCGAGTGCTCCAGTTTCCTCCCACAGTCCAAAAATGTGCAAGTTAGGTGAATTGGCTAAGCTAAATTGCCTGTGTTAGGCGAAGGGGTAAATGTAGGGGAATGGGTCGGGGTGGGTTGTGGACTTGTTGGGCTGAAGGGCCTGTTTCCACACTGTAAGTAATCTAATCTAATTTAGTGTGGCCAATCCTGCATATCTTTGGATTGTAGAAGGAAACCTGAGCAAACCCACACAGCCACAGGGAGAACATGCAAACTCCACACAGACAGTCGCCCAAGGGGTGGAATCGAACCCAGCTCCCTGCTGCTGTGTAAACATGGTGACACTTTGACATAGAGAACACTGTGGTAATTTTGAGATCGGGCCAATTCACACACATCCAGCACTCTGTTGAAGCTAGTCCAACAATACGTCAGATCACTTGCCCATTTTACATGGCTGTATGTCCACATCAGACATAGAGCCAAAATAACTAGCCAGCAAGTGATTAAAGATTATCACACAACACTTTTGTTGTGTGACTGCATTTTGACAGGAGATATTACATGTTGCAAAACACACAAGATGAAATTTACCAGCTTCATTGGAAAGATTCTCATTTATTTATAGCACAATTATTTACATCACATGACAGCAGTGTCACTGTAGCTTTGCAACAGTTGCGCGCCATGCATCATATGAAGCGTCTCTCTCGACGCTGTGTGATTTGCTCCCTTTATAAATTTTGTAACAGCAAGTGTAGGAGAAAATTTGTCATTTGAAGGAGCTTAGGAAAATGGGGATGCCATTTAGTTCTTTGAGCTTTTCTTGCCATTAAATTAATCAAGGATGATCTCTATTTAGCCACCTTACATCCATGTCACTTAATAACCTAACAATATCGAGCAATATTACTTCTGAAATTATCAGTTGTCCTGTGCAGTTAAAAATTACACAACACCAGGTTATAGTCCAACAGGTTTATTTGGAAGTACAAGCTTTCGGAGCGCTGCTCCTATGTCAGGTAGGTAGTGGGGCAGGATCATGGGACACAAAATTTACAGTAAGATACCAAAGTGTCATACAACTGGTGTAATGCATTGAACAAACCTAGATTGCTGTTAAATCTTCAATCACTTGGAATGGGGATGCAGGTTTCGATTCATTAATATGTAAATCCCAGAACTTCTTTCAAGTCACATTCCCGAGGTAACTCAAGGTTTTATTTTTAAAAAGTGACTACTAGCTCAGGCAATGCATTAAAGGTGTGAGGTTAGAGTCTGTCTGTATCCCAACCTGGAGTCATATGTAGTGACCAAAGGAAACTGTTTCTCTGCACCTATCCAAAACTTCTTAATTAGACCACCCCATCATCTCCTATTATCCAGGGAACTTCAAGTCAAGGTGAAAGTGGGTACTGCAGATGCTGGAGATTAGAGTCAAGGTGAGAGCGGTGCTGGAACAGCACAGCAGGTCAGGCAGCATCCGAGGAGCAGGAATATCAACGTTTCCGGCAAAACTCCTTCAGCAGGAATGAGCATTCTTGATGAAGAGCTTTTGCCCAAAATGTCGATTGTCCTGCTCCTCGGATGCTGGCTGACCTGCTGTGCTTTTCCAGCACCACTCTAACCTTAACTTCAAGTCTAGTCTTAGCAACTTGTCCCGATAATTTAAATCTTTTAGCTCAGATAGCATTCCAGTAGAAGGCTGCTGCATCAGCGTCAGTAGCAATATTCCCATCCTGAGGGGTGTGTCTCAGAACTGAATGTAGTACCTCAGGTGCAACTTAGAATTGGCATTAGGTTTTATTGTTACGTGTACAGGTATTTCTGGTATAATGCAATGGTTGCATTCCTATGCAATCTCGCGTTATAGAAAACCATTATACCTGTGCAGTTGAAAGCTTGCACTAGCCAAACAGCACCCACTATCCACTTTATAGCCAATTCACATTGATGAAGCACGCGTTAAACCGGAATTATTTGTACTCAAGTATAAAAATACAAGAGAGCCAGCACCACCATTCATTATGATCATGGCTGATCATCCTCAATCAGTATCCTGTTCCTGCCTTATCTCCATAACCCTTGATTCCACTATCCTTAAGAGCTCTATCCAACTCTTTCTTGAAGGTATCCAGCGACTTGGCCTCCACAGCCTTCTGGGGCAGAGCATTCCATACACCCACCACTCTCTGAGTGAAGAAGTTTCTCCTCAACTCTGTTCTAAGTGGCCTACCCCTTATTTTTAAACTGTGTCCTCTGGTTTGGGACTCACCCATCAGCGGAAACATGCTTCCTGCCTCCAGAGTGTCCAATCCTTTAATAATCTTATACGTCTCAATCAGATCCCCTCTCAGCCTTCTAAACTCAAGCATATACAAGCCCAGTTGCTCCAATCGCTCAGCGTAAGACGGTCCTGCCATTCTGGGAATTAACCTCGTGAACCTACGCGACACTCACTCAATAGTCAGAATGTCTTTCCTCAAATTTGGAGACCAAAACTGCGCACAATATTCCAGGTGTGGCCTCACCAGGGCCCTGTACAGCTGCAGAAGGACCTCTTTGCTGACTGGGGCCAACCTTCCAGATCTACAATATAGAGAGGACAATATTGATTTGTTATTCCATTCCAGTGAAATCCACTGGCAAGAGAAAAGATTGAAAGTATCAATGATTAGAATATATTTGCCTGGTCAGCACCAGTGGAGGCCTGGCTCTGGGCCATATATGACTCTGCTCTGAAGATGAGGATAATATTGGTTGCTGGGCACACGTATCACATGGCAACCAGAACAGTGTCGAAAAATGAAAGCTGCTTACGTTCCAACAAACCCATGTATGTTTTACCATACATAGCTAATGCACCAAAAATCTCATGCTTCTCAATCATTTGTATCTAAACACAGCAGAACGCCTTCCAGCATCACAGTTCTTTCGGTTTTTACTGTATTCAGCTATTTGGAAAACTGTAGTCTGCTCTGATTATTTTAAGGAAATTAATATTAATTTCTCCTGATTCCAGGGGATAACTGGAGACATATTGTAAAAGATGTAACCCTCAAACCAGAGCTGAAAATGTGTTGCTGGAAAAGCGCAGCATCCAAGGAACAGGAGAATCGACGTTTCGGGCATAAGCCCTTCTTCAGGAATGAGGAAAGTGTGTCCAGCTGGCTAAGATAAAAGGTAGGGAGGAGGGACTTGGGGGAGGG
>NC_057731.1:6426268-6450242 GCF_004010195.1 Chiloscyllium plagiosum | reverse complement strand
TGCCAGTGTAGCTGCGGAAGGTGGACTGTTCCACATATCCTACGAAGCGGTAGGCATAGCTGGGGCCATGCGGGTGCCCATGGCTACTCCTTTGGTTTGGAGGAAGTGGGAGGATTGGAAAGAGAAGTTGTTTAGGGTAAGGACCAGTTCAGTCAGTCGAAGGAGGGTGTCAGTGGAAGGGTACTGGTTGGTACGGCGGGAAAGGAAGAAGCGGAGGGCTTTGAGTCCTTCATGATGGGGGATGGAGGTGTACAGGGACTGGATGTCCATGGTGAAGATAAGGCGTTGGGGACCGGGGAAGCGAAAATCATGGAGGAGGTGGAGGGCGTGGGTGGTGTCATGGAGGAGGTGGAGGGTGTGGGTGGTGTCATGGAGGAGGTGGAGGGCGTGGGTGGTGGTTTAACCCTCAAGCCAGGACCAATCACCAAGATATGTTGAAGATAGAAAAAGCCAACAGGTCACAGAATCATAGTCATAGAATCATACAGTACGGAAACAGATGCTTTGGTCCAACCAGTCCATGCCTAATATAATCCCAAACTAAACTAGTCCCACCTGTCTGCTCCAGGCCCATATCCCTTCAAACCTTTCCTATTTATGTACTTATCCAAATGTACGTTTTTAAAACATTTTCTCTCCTCTCATCTTAAAAATGTGTCCCCTCGTCTTGAAATCCATTTTACCTTAAACCCTACCTGTACACCTCATTTATTTTATAAACTTCGATCAGATCATCTCTCAACCTCCTACGCTCCAGTGAAAAAGGTCTTGACCTATCTAGCCTTTCTTTATAACTCAAGCCTTTTGGCAATATCCTCACAACTTGGTTCCAAATGTTTCCTCAGAACATTTGTCCTTATCGGTAAATGTCCCTCAATAAGGTTTGGAGCTTGGAGTCTCCAATCTCCGCAGAATGTTTGAAAGGTTGATTTTTCAGATTTGCTTCAGAGAAGTGCAGGCACCTCACGGTGAATTTTCCAGGCTGGCCCTCCAGCTAAGAGAGCTAGACAAGAGGGGGGGGTGCATTGAATGATTGGGTGCAGTGCACCTGATCTGCAACCTCCCCAATTTCCTCACTGAAGCTGGTTTCCACTTATACTTATTCCCAGCTCCAGAGTTAATTTCCTAAACCATGCTGTCACTTTTACCCCTCTCTCCTGGTCCAAGAACATCCCTAAAACCTCGATCTTTGATTCGCCTGCCCTAATCTCTCTGTCTGCCTCAGTGCCAAATCGTGTCCGATTGTCATCCTGTGAATGGTCTTGGGCCATTTATAGAGTCATACAGCATGGAAAGGTTGATTGTCTGACAGCATGGAAACAGAGCCTTTGGTTTCATCTTTTAAAAAAGGCAGCAGTTAAATATGCTGTTGTTGTGATTTTTGAGCCAATCAGGAGCATTGGTGAATCACAGTTAGATGTCACATTAGTGCAGCGATGGTGCCTTCCTGATCATGACTCTGTGACATGTTGTTGGGGCAGAGTTGATATAGCTATACTCTACATCAAACGGCTGCAAAAACAGATGTGGGGAGTTCTTGACAATAGAGAAACTGAGTGAGACAGGATATCACCTCTTTCCCCAGTGCTGACTTCCATCACTTGAATGCCCCCACAAAATAAATCAATTGCTCATATTTTTTACTTCCTTTTATGGAGTGAAACTGACAGCCGTCTTTGATGTTTCTTGCATTGTTATTTCAATCACCATAATGACTGTAATTATTAAGGTGAGCTCTCAGATAATGAGTCAACAGCCTTATGCAGGGCGAAACCTTTTCAGATAATTGAAAAGAGTGCTGCTAATTATATTCCATGCAGTCTGATCGAAGCACAAACACTTCTGTTTCCACCCCCAGGCATCGTCAAGCTAAGTGATTGAAAAATGCATGGTCTTCACTTCAGCAGGTTTGCCTTTCGATGCAATGGTTAATTTTACAGAAATAACATTCAGTCGATTAGAGGGTGAGAACTACACAATTGGCTCATTTGAATTTGACTGGGTGCCAGCCTTTGGGAAGAGTGCTGTGTGGAACATGTCACATAATATGCTTTTCTCCATCCAGAAAGGTAAACATTGTCTAGTACAAGTGGACCACCCACTTCTCAACAGCCACATGCAGGTTGTCTCTTAGAGACATTAGAAAGAGCAAAGGCCATTCAACATCTCACCATTGCTAACTCTTGTCAATTTATCATGGCTGATGAGCAACGCAGTTCCATTTTCCTCACACTGTTCCAAACCTATTGATAGCAAGTCTTCAAAGATTCAATAATTTACGAACACACATTGCCTTTTGGGTGCTCCCAGTACAACACCCTGTGTGAACAGCTACGAACAGTTAGAGAGTCATTGAGCACAGAAACAGACCCTTTGGTCCAACCAGTCCATGCCAACCATGTTCCTGACCATGTTCCCAAACTAAACTAGTCCCACCTGCCTGTGTTTGGCCCATATCTCTCCAAACATTTCCTATTTGTGAATTTATCCAAATTCTTTAAACATTGTAACTGTACCTGCATCCAACCCCTTCCTCTGGCAGTTCATTCCACACATGAACCACTCTCTGTGTAAAACGTTGCCCCTCATGTCCTTTTCAAATCTTAATCCTCTTACCTGAAAAATAAGCTCCCTAGTTTTGAACTTGCCCACCATAGGTAAAGGACCCCTGTCATTCACATTATCTGTGCCTCTTGTGATTTTATAAACCTCCAAAAGGTCAGTCCTCAACCTCCTAAGCTCCACTGAACAAAGTCCCCAGCCTTTCCAGTCTATTTTTATAACTCAAACTCTCCATTCCCGGCAACACACTGGCAAATCTTTTCTGAACCCTCTCCAGTTTAACAGTATCCTTTCAATAACAGGATGACCAGAACTGCACACACTACTCCAGAAGAGGCCTCACTAACATCCTGTTATAACTTCAACTTAACGTCCCAACTCCTCCACTCAAAGGTCTGAGCAATGAAGGCAAGGATGCTAAATGCGTTCTTAACCACCCTGTCTACCTGTGATGCAAATTTCAAAGAATTATGTAGCTGAACCCCTAGCTCTCTCTGTTCTACAATACAATCCAGGGCCTACTATTAATTATGTAAGTCCTGTCCTTAGTTGTATTACCAAAATGAAATACGTTCTGATTAGTTACTCTTGAATCTGCTGGCTTTAACTTTGTATGAGGAATGGTCAATTCAGCTGTGCAAGAAATGAAATGCCTTAAGACAGTATAAGCGCAATAACATGGTCAAGAAGTCCGTAATGATAATGGGTCTGGAAGCCTGACGATGATACCCAACATCTTACAGCTATTATGACACTAGCAAGAAGAATATCATGAAGGAAATGTTGAAACTTTTGATTCCATTGTTATCAGGGAGCGAGGACTTGAAACAGTGTAAGGATCAGCCTGTGTGATGCTTATCAATATGTGAAGGAGGGGTGGTGGCGGGGGGGGGGGTGAAAGTTTCAACAGTCAAATAGGACATTTCAAATCTGTTCATACAGACTGTATCCTTGAGGGGTAACAGCACCTTTAACCACTCCCAGAGTTAACTATATTGCGAGTAGCCAATCACTATAGGTTTTGAACATATGTACAAGGGGGTATAACAAAGGCAAATCTTTTCTTTGTCTCTTGCTGTGCAGCTGGACATAAGCTCACAAGCTAAAGGTTACGTGCTTTTCTCCTGCAAGGTCTAATTTGCATCCAGGTGTCAACAGGCATGAGGATATTGGAGTGGGAACGTGTAGTAATGTTTGAAGTCTCCTGGCCCAGTCTAAGACAAAAAAAGGCCGCTGGGTGACAGAGACACTAACTTTACCGTCTGCTCAAGTAACAAATGAAGAGTTCGGGAAGTGAGTTTGGGGCCTGTGTGACCATTTCAGGCCTCGTCAGACACCAGGAAGTGCGAAACTTTAATCTCGTCGTTTTAACCAAGACAGGAAACTGGATGAAACAGGCCAGTTGTCGTGCAGTTTGAAAGCTAAAATGAACACAAATTGGATTGGGAAGATCCAGTTTCTGTGGGCTATTTGTCAAGGAAGGGCACAACTGCATTGAAAGTAATCAGTTTGACGGTTTTGACTTTGTTTCGAGTCTCACATGATGTTATTCACCTGGCCATCAGCTGTCAGCGGGTGATTCACATCCATGTGATTATGAAACATAGTTCATAAAATTAGCTCAAAAATGTATAATCCTGTACTGTTGCCTGTCTTTATTAATTCTATTTAAGTCTGGACCCTCAGAACAGGTCAAGTGTTACACCACTAATTGCTGGGACTATTCAATTTTAAACCCTTCAAATCAAAATGCTGTCACAACTCACTTGGGCAAAACATAAGATTACAGGGTGGGGATCAGCCACAGTGAGGTTAATGTGGGGAAACAGGGGATCTCCATTATCTGGTTTTCATCAGCCATACCGTCCTGCTGTATGTTCTCCAGTTTACCGTTTGTCCATATCAGCACTATAGAGGGCTACATAAGGTTTTGGTGGTGTGCTGTAGGTTGACCCACAATTCTATTAGGGAGGGAAGAAAATTCCAGGATTTTGACCCAAAGACTGAAGGACACATTTCCAAGTCAGGATGGTGATTGGCTCGGAGGGGAAATTATAGGTGGAGTTTCTGCATGTATAAGAAGGATGTTGTGAAACTTGAAAGGGTTCAGAAAAGATTTACAGGATGTTGCCAGGGTTGGAGGATTTGAGCTATAGGGAGAGGCTGAACAGGCTGGGGCTATTTTCCCTGGAGTGTCAGAGGCTGAGGGGTGACCTTATAGAGGTTTATAAAACCATGAGGGTCATGGATAAAATAAATGGACAAAGTCTTTTCCCTGGGGTGGGAGAGTCCAGAACTAGAGGGCATAGGTTTAGGGTGAGAAGGGAAAGATATAAAAGAGACCTAAGGGGCAACGTTTTGTGTACGTACATGGAATGAGCTGCAGAGGAAGTGGTGGAGGCTAGTACAATTACAGCATTTAAAAGGCATCTGGATGGGTATATGAATAGGAAGGATTTAGAGGGATATGGGCCGGGTGCTGGCAGGTGAGACTAGATTGGGTTGGGATATCTGGTCGGCATGGACAAGTTGGACCGTGCTCTATGACTTGATGACTCTATGTATCTGCCACCCTTGTCCTTCTAGGTGGTAGTCATCATGGATTTGGAAGGTGTTGTCTAAAAGCCTTTGGTGAATTTTTGCAGTGCAACTTGTACGAGGTACACACTGCTGCTACTGAGCATCGGTGGTGGAGGGAATGGATCTTTGTGGAAATGGTATCAATCAAGCTGGCTGCTTAATCCTGGATGGTGCCAAGATTCTTGGGTGTTGTTGGAGCTGCACCCATCCAGGCAAGTGGAGGGTATTCCAGCAAACCCCCCCCTCAACTTATGCCTTGATGTACAGCACAAAACAGAACATTTGACCCAATCGATCCATGCTCAATCTAGATTATAAACCACTTGCGCCTCTTTTCATTATTCTTCACCTAAATATACCGTCAATAATCCTCCATCTCTTCTCCCTGGTGTCCTTGTCTTTATCTATTCTGTTTCAAACATTGTGATGACATGTTCCAAAATCTTACAAACAGAACAAGATACTGTGGTTGCTGGAGTCTGAATTAAAACAGAATCTCAGCAGGTCTGGGAGAGAAAGTTGATATTTCGAGTCCAAAGACTCTTCTTTGTAATTCACATTCTTAATCTTCAAGGAAGGAAGAGTCTTCTGAATTTGGAATTCTTTGCAACTGTTGAATATTGGTGGACTCTAGTTATGTTCTACCCCACAAGGAGAAACATCCTCTGTGTGTTTTCACACTTTCAAATCATTTTAAACACATCTATTAGATCAGCCCTTCAGCCTTCCTTGTTGAAGAGATGTAACCTGTCCATGCTTTCCTGAAATATATACCCACACATTCCCAGCATGATTCTGGTAAATCTTCTTTGCACTTACTGCAGTACCCCTACCTACCTTGGACCATAATATATATTCCCAGGAAAACCCTTTCACTGCTTTTATGCAATGATTATATTGAGAGCTGGATTAACATTACATCTTCGGAATTCCAAGGAAATTAGCACCTGTCTGAAAATTCATTCTGGTCCCTGAAACAAAAAGTGTTTGGGTGATTTCAAATTCTGAAAAGTCTCACCTTGGTATTTCAAAATATGGTTACAGTAAAAGTGTTGGCATTTATATTGTGGCTTCCATGCCCCCCAGAAAGCCCTCAAATGCCGAAACAACCGATGAAACACATTTAACTGGGGGTCATTATTACAAAACAGGAAATGCAGCAACAATTTGTACATAAGAAGATCCCACAAACAGCTGTGGGATAAATGTCAAGTCAGTGAGAGACTAACTGTTTCTTTCCCCACATATGTTGGGGACCTACTCAATACTTCCAGCATTTTCCAATTTTAATCTCAGGCTTCCCAGCATCTGCTGGTGTGTATGTACAACCACTTTGTTGGGAATTGGAAATGGAAGGTTTCTCAACACAATGAAGCCTTGATCAGTTTCATGGAGATTCCAAAGAACAAAAGTGTCTGAGAACTCCATGCATGGGACACAGGGAAGATGACACATGTAATATCACTGGACTGAAAATCCAGAGGCACGTCATTTCAAATCCCATCTGCTGGAATTTAATTGCAA
This sequence comes from Chiloscyllium plagiosum, assembly GCF_004010195.1. Classification (NCBI taxonomy): domain Eukaryota; kingdom Metazoa; phylum Chordata; class Chondrichthyes; order Orectolobiformes; family Hemiscylliidae; genus Chiloscyllium; species Chiloscyllium plagiosum. The sequence goes on along the minus strand of NC_057731.1, from coordinate 6,443,576 downwards.
TTTCTTAATCTAGATTATAATGCCACTCTCAGTGATGAAGACCAGGAGGCTATAAATCAAAGTTCACTGAGGAGATCTGGCCTATATGTGACTCCTGACCCACAACAATACGGTTGATTCTTAAGTGCTCTGTGAAATGGCCTGGCAAGCCACTTAGTTCCAAGCATGGGCAACGAATGTTGCTCTTATCAGCAGTGCACACACAGAATCCCTACAATGAGGAAGCAGGCCATTCGGCCCATCAGGTCTACACCAATCCTCCAAAGAACATCCCACCCAGACCCACACCGCTCCCTATTCCTGTAACCATGCATTTCCCATGGCTAATCCACCGAGCCTGCACATCCCTGCAGCAAGTTTGTCCTAACCAAAGCCTGTCACAGGACATCTAGCCCTCTAGAAATAACACCACACAGCTGGCTTGTTTTATTTTTTAAGCAAAACCCTACTAATGTGTGGCAAGGCTTTCATTTTCCAAATAAGTTCAGTATTCTTCCAACCAAACATTTCCATTCACCTGCCATGGAACCTCATTCGCCAGTTATTTGTAGGGAAGGAAGCAGAGTAATGGTGTTGTCACTGGGCCAATAATCCTGGAGTTACGGGTTCAAATCTCACAGTGACAAATGATAAAATTTGAATCCAATCAAAATCTCGAATAAAAAGTGAGCCTAACTGTGACTAGGTAACCACTAAGAATTTTTTGTTTGTTTGTTTTGGATGTGAGCATGGCGAGCTCGGCTGGCATTTACTGCCCATCCCTAATTGCCCAGAGGGCATTTTAAAATTCAGCCACATTGCTGTTGGTCTGGAGTCGCATGTGGGGCCAGACCAGCTAAGGATAGCAGATTTCCTTCTCTAAAGGACATTAGTGAACCAGATGGGTTTTTCCTGACAATTGGCAATGGTTTCATGGCAATCATTAATTCCTTAATTTGAGATTGTTATTGAATTCAAATTCCACCATCTGTTATGGCAAGATTTGAACCCAGGTGCCCAGAATACTACCTGGGTCTCTAAATTAACAGTCGAGCGATGGCACCCCCAGGCCTTCACCTACTCTAGTTTTAAGTTACCATTTCTTTAAAAAAATGTGGTTCACTACTGCCCTTTAGGGAAGGAAATCTGTCTGATTTAGTCTGTATGTGACTCCAGACCCATAGCGATGTGAATCATAGAATCCCTACAATGTGGAAGCAGGCTATTCAGCCCATTGAGTCCACACTGGCCCTCCGAAGATCATCCCATCCAGACCCAGTCCCCTTCCCTATCCCTGTAACCCTGAATTTCTCACGGCCAATCCATCTAAGCTGCACATCTTTAGACTGTGGGAGGAAACTACAGCACCCAGAGGAAACCCACGCAACATGGGGAGAATGTGCAAACTCTATGCAGACAGTCATTTGAGTGTGGCACTGAATCAGATTTGTGGCGCTGAGACAGTAGGCTAACCACTGAGCCACCATGCAAAGATAGTGAGAGGCATGAATGCTGACAAATATTACAGAAACAAATAATTAAAACTGATTTTTCATCCTGTAAAATTATTTATGTCCTACCATAACTTGCTGCAGCTCTCCTCTACATTGACCCCAGTGTACGCCTCCCAACCCTCAGCTAGGAGAAAGTGAGGACTGCAGATGCTGGAGATCAGAGTCAAAGAGTGTGGTGCTGGAAAAGCACAGCAGGTCAAGAATCCTGATAAAGGGCTTATGCCTGAAACTTTGATTCTCGGCTCCTCGGATGCTGCCTGATGGGCTGCTCCTTTCCAGCACCACACACTTCAATTCCCACCCTTCGACCCAATTTGGTATCATCCACAACTTTAGAAATTGTGCTTTTGATTCCTAAAACCCAAATCATGCTTGAAAATGGCTTCTTCAGAGTCCTTTCCTGCAGCCTGTAAGCACCATCCACCAAACTGATTTCGACATGAGTAAGGCGGGAAAACATGAGGCTGGCTTTAATCCCACAGTTGCAGAATTAGGAGTACAGCAATGCTGTCAACAGGAAGTGGAATAGAGCCACTGGTGATCTTCAGTAATTGGCATCTTGGTCTAAATGCCAACTCTATGAGTCGAGTGTGAGAAGATAAACACCAGTTGAAAGGTTTCAACCGGTTCCAGACCAGAAACCGAACGGAAATGAGTCAATTATCTTCACAAACCACACTGGAGCGAGTGCAGAAAATTGTTTTGAAGCACGGATTCAGTCGAAACAATTCACAAGTGGCCACAGTCTCCTTGCGTAGGGACCTGAGGTACTGAACAGGAGGAATTCAGAGAACTGGGAGTGCAGGCCTGGTCTTTGGCCAGCACCCTTTCCCTGGCTGGGGCAGTGGGAACCCACAGTCGCTGTTTCACTCCTTGTTCGAGAGATGTGTATCGAGAGCAGGCTGAATGTGACACTGTTGCCATGCCAAGAAAACTCGCGCCAGCCCAAAATTTTACCCTGACCCCGCAAAACAAAATGCTGTTAAGACATGCAGATCTGAACTCTCTACTCTCAGTCTTTCAAATGGAAGCTTCGAAAACAACAAAGACCTGCATTTATATAGCCCCTCTCATGACTTCAGCAGTCTGAAGTTCACCTGACGAAGGGGCAGGGCTCTGAAGGCTTGTGATTTCAAACAAACCTGTTGGACTATAAGCTGGCGTCATGTGACTTCTGATCTTGTCCACCCCAGTCAGACCCCACCACACCAGGACTTTTTGATGCTGCGGTCGTTCATGCAAAAACTGGGAGTGCAGCAAAGCAAGATCCCACAACCAGCGATCAGATATGAATCAGGTCGTCAGTTTTCATTAATGACCTTCGAAAGATAATTCGGTTCATCTCTCCACAGATGCTGGACACCTGCTGGGTACTTCCTGTGTTTACTCTCAGGCTAAAAGCATCTGCCTTTCATATCTGTAACCACTTTGTTGGGAATCAGGAATAGAAAGCAAAGTTCCTCAGTGTCATGAAGCTTGAAATTAATTACAAGAGAATTTATTTGTATTACAAAGGACAAAACTGTGCCTGAGAACTCCAAGCATAAGATACTGCTTCAGCAGGTGAACCATAAATACTATGTAAAATTGCAATTCATAATACTTTCAATGTTAGTGTCATTCGTAATGCTGTGTTAGTATTATTTTGATTTAAAGTGAGTGAAAAGTAAACTAAAGAGAAAGCCTAACAGAATGGAAGTCCATCTTCATTAACATTGTTTTCTGCAATTTATGGTTTCATCTGGGATTTACAATTTACTTGTATTATATGTACATCCAAGATTTAAATAAAAGCAAATTATTGTGGATACTGGAAATGTGAAATACAAACAGAAAGAGTTGGAATACAGCAGGTCAGTGGAGAGAGAAGCAGCGTTAACTTTTCAAGCCCAATACAACTCGTCATTGGAACTCAAGTTGTTTAAAGTTGCACCAGGATTTGATAAACACCCTGCGCTCCCTTGTTGCTTTGTAACACTTTCTGTAGCAGCATTGTACAACACAACTTGTTGGCAGGCTGGAGGAGTGGCTATGGTGTGACCCTTTTAGCCTTTGTCACTAAATTTGGTTGAAAACACCTCACTTGTGAATGCACACCCAGTGTACATCTGCTGACCATCAAGTGCAACTCAGTAACAGTGAGTGCAATACTCAACAATAATACATTCAGATCCGCTCTTTCCGTATCACCATTTCATCGGCAAGCAGAAGTTAAAAGTTAATATACCTGTGATTTGCGACTGTATAACATGATCTCAGACCCAAAGCTCGTGATAATCTCATTTTCCTTTCTTACTAACCTGCTGTGCGTGTCATGTTTCCTACATTTCAGTGACTGTGCCTCAAAAAAAACCAATTCATTATTGTAAAGAGAATAGGGATATCTGGAGGTAGTTTAAAGCTCTCTTTAAGTGCAAGACTTGTTTTCTCAAAACTTAGAAATAGCATTTTATAAATTAATCCCAATATTGTAATTGCATTCCTGGTCTATCACAACTTCTGAGGTACTTTCCTAGCTCTATATGGTCACACATATCTCTGGTAACAAGCTTACAAAGAGAATGAGGAAGGTACTGCTGTACATAGTGCACTAATATTGTTTATCATAACCAACACAACTTACATCTGGCCACATAGCATGATCACAGCTAGGAAGCTCATTTAGTTAACTCAAGCACAATGGTACAGAAACTAAACTCAGTCAGACCCTTTAGCAATCTTTAAAAGCTTTGATCACTTACTTGGTCCAGTAAGTTTGCTTCCTCCTGCACTGCCATCTTCCCCAGCTAAGGATGAAACCTGCTGATCCGATTAATGAGTACTTGGATTAAGGAATTCACTATGGCATTACACCAGTTCTATAAATAGCAGCTCGGGTGGTGGAATTGAATATATCCCTGGGTTTTGCTGAAGGGCTTCATAGACAGAATAAACTAATAGATATAGTTTCTGAAAACACTAAAACGCCATACCTTTACTGCTCTCGCAATACTTGCATGTCACTTCCCGAATATCCAAGTGAGTGTACAGTATTTATAGAGTCCCATCACACAGTTTACATGTAAATGTGATAGGCATGTACCAGAATAGCAACAGCAGCTGCTTCACGGTCTCCGCTGGGCCCCAGCTTACCCAGTGCCTGTTTTCTACAACGCAAAGCACTCCTGGTCCAAGTCAACAGCCTTCATTAAAAACAAGTTGCCCGCGGTTATAAAACGCTGCCCTAAGCCAACTTTTGACTTATTCAGCATTCGCATATTCCCACCCACATCCATTCTGTGCAATTGCTACTGCCCCACTGCAAAGTGGATTATGACATAAGGAAGGAAAACATTCGCAAAGTGCATTTTGACAAAAGTAAAACCACCATGGATGCTGGGAATCTGAAATGCAGATGGAAAATGGCACATGAGCTCGAGCACATGAGGGTTGGGAAAGTGATAGAGAATTATTAGGCCCAGGCCTGTGTTGGCACCTTATGTTTCAGTTAGGCACTTCACAGCCTTCTGGATGCAACACCGAGTTCAACAGGTTCAGATCATAAGCCCTGGTTTCTCTTTCTCCTTACTGACACACTTTCCTTTTTTGAATGTTTGGGGAGTTCTTGCCATCTGTTTTTGAGTTTCAGACCGGCTTTCTCTTGTACTCTGGGCTTTCCTCTTCATCGATTTTCCTGGTCATTCTTTGCAGTTTTCTGTTTGACTTGTTGCCTGTCTTTGAGCATTTTCATTAGGTTCGCTTCTATTTTTAGCTTTTCAAGTTGACCACACATGGTGGGGTCTACCCCTTAGAGTGTTCTTGCGATTTGGAGTGTGAATTTGCTGTGCATTCTGAGGCATTCCCTTCGATGACGGGCACTGAATCTCTTTTGACTGGGGAGGTGATGGCCTTGTAGTATTATCACTGGAGTGTTAATCCACAGACCCAGATAACCTTCGAGGGACCTGGGTTCGAATCTCGCAATGGCAGATGGTAGAATTTGAATTCAATAAACATCTGGAATTAAGAGTCTAACGAAGACCATGAACCCATTGTTGATTGTTGGGAAAAGCCTAACTGGTTCATTAATGTCGTTAAGGGAAGGAAACTGCTGTCCTTATCTACTCTGGCCTACTCATGACTCCAAACCCTCCAGCAATGTGGTTAATTCTTAACTGCCCTCCGGGCAATATATGTTACCTAGTCAGTGATACCCTAAGCCAATGAATGAATAAAGAAATTTGCTTTTTCATAGCTTGGTATACCAGTCTAGGCCTAGCATTTCATGCTGAGAGTGTGGTGCTGGAAAAGCACAGCAGGTCAGGCAGCATCCGAGAAGCAGGAAAATCGATGTTTCAGACAAAAGTCCTTCAGCAGGAAGGGCCTTTGCCCGAAATGTCGATTTTCCTGCTCCTCGGATGCTGCGTGGCCTGCTGTGCTTTCCCAGCACCACACTCTTGACTCTAATCTCCAGCAACTGCAGCCCTCACTTTTGCCTAGCATCTCACCCATTTATGGTTGCCCATGTTTGAATGTGAAGGAATAATCTCAGACCCACTCCTCCCTCTCTCGCTCTCCTTCAAACTGAATGAGGGATTCAATTGCATTGCAGTCACTGCCACCTAGTGGCACCACTCAGAAACCATTAATTAATCCGGTTTCATTGCACAAGACCAGATCTCGATAAGGAAGTGAGTGAAAAGTTACCAGGGGATGGTTGGAAACCATTAGTGGAATAATCAAGTCAGCCATGATCTTATTGAATGGCAGCGCAGGCCTAAGGGGCTGAATGGCTTATTGCTGCTCCAAATTAGCTTGTGCGGAGAGTATCTTTTCAGGATTGCCTGTTCACATCTCCCTGCACCAACCTCTGTTTTTAACGTATCCTGTGATCTGGCATCGCGGAAACCCAGTATTATTGAATCTTGCTTATTCTCACCCTATATCGGATCCTTCACTATCTGACCCTCCCCCACCATTTATTTGCTCAAAGTCTGTTGCAGTTTCAACTTCTCTGGCAAAAGACCGGGGAGACTTTGGCAGCTGAAAGAGTCAGAGTTTGGAAAAATACTGCTGGGCTATTGCACACAGCTGAGATCTGGGCCTCAAGTAAGCCCAGATGAGTCCAGAGTTTGGAGAAACCCTGGGACAGTGCCGGCTTGGTGAAGCTACCTGTCTGCAAAAGAGCCGGAATTTTGCCTGCGGTTCGGTGCTGTGATGAGATTTCAGGAATCCAGTGGAATGCAGTCTTGGAGAAACGGCTGGACAAATGATTTTTAAGCAGCTGTTAAGGCAGACTGAGCTGGAGCCGTTTTGAAGGAAATTCAGAGGTCATGTCTTTGAAAGTGAAGATTTGATATCCCACATGAAGATGACAAAGTTTTATTATGATTTGGTTAGCTGCTGAGATATATGACAGATCTGTCTCGAACCCATCTGTTATTTGATACACTCTATGAAATAGTCAACCAGAGTTTATCTCTGAACCCATATTGGCCTTCTGCTAATTCTGAATGTTAGAATGTAAGTTGGGTCAATTGTTTTACTTTACTAAATTGTTATTGTAATGTTTATTTTATTCATAATCTCTTTAGAAGAATTAGGATTTCAAACTTCGTCTACTTTAAACAAAAAGGTTACAGCTGGTGTAATGATGGATCAAATGGCCTCCTTCTGAAATGTAACATTTTATGATTCAAAACTGGTTCTTAACATAAAATAAATTTGTCATCATTATCCAGGAACATAACAATATCATAGAATCCCTTCAGTGTGGGAGCAGGCCATTTGGCCCAGCAAGCCCACATCTCTCCTCTCCACCCCCACACCCTATCCCTGTAACCCTGCATTTCTCATGGCCAATCTGCCTGACCTGCACATCTTTGGACTGTGGGAGGAAACCACAGTACCTCGAGGCAACCCATGCAGACACGGGGGGAATGTGCAAACTCCACACAGACAGTCGCCTGAGGCAGGAATCGAACCTTGGCAATGAGGCAGCAGTGCTAACCACTGAGCCACCGTGTTACCCCAATGTTCTACCCTATCCTTTACTGAATGCCTGGTAACAGTCTCACACCTGAGTCAAACCATTGCAGGTTCAAGCACTAAAGATGCTCTTTGGTCTGCCTGAAACGTGTTGGTCTTCCAGAGCAAGAGTCGACCCTGACCGAGTGTTACAGACTGGCACATTCCAAGATCCAGGACTATGTGCTAAGGGACGCGGTAAAGTTTGGGGCAGCTGCTGCCAAGGTGCAGTGAGGTCTTTCTGTCAAAGTACAATGGAGGTCCATTCAGTTATTGGACCCTCCTAGTACCTCAAATGTAAGTAAATAAAATCTTGCATGAGAAAGTAATGCTTTTGGTTTGTATTATAGAATGGTTGGGGAAGTCAAATTCCTGTGTTTGTTTCTCCATACGTAAAGAGTGTACAGAGCCGAACTGCTTTAGTGACTATGGATGTGTATAAAGATTTTTTTAATGTTTAAAATATATTTTGGAATGAAAAATATTTTGGGTTCAACTCTACTCCAGAAACATGAACACATTATCTTGGTTGGAAGTTCAGTGTAGTCCTGAGGGAGTGCCACTTTGAGGGAACACTGAGGGATTGTCGCACTGAGAGAACACCGCACTGACAGAACACTGAGGGAGTGCTGCATCGAGGGGAACACCGAGGGAGTGTCGTACTGAGGGAACACCGAGGGAACGCTGCATCGAGGGGAACACCGAGGGAGTGTCGTACTGAGGGAACACCGAGGGAACGCTGCATCGAGGGGAACACCGAGGGAATGTCGCACTGAAGGAACATTGAGGGAGTGTCGCACTGTTGGAAATGCCGCAATTGAAGGAGTGTCACACTGAGGGGAACACCGAGGGAGTACCGCACTGAGGGAACACCACGTTGACAGAACACTGAGGGAGTGTCGCACTGAGGGGAACACCGAGGGAGTGCCGCACTGAGGGAACACCATGTTGACAGAACACCGAGGGAGTGTTGCATTGTGGGGAACACCGAGGGAGTGCCGCACTGAGAGAACACCATGTTGACAGAACACCGAGGGAGTGTTGCACGGAGGGGAACACCGAGGGAGTGTCGCACTGAGGGAACACCACGTTGACAGAACACCGAGGGAGTGTCGCACTGAGGGGAACAACGAGGGAGTGTCGCACTGAGGGAACACAGAGGGAGTGTTGTACAATTGGGAATACGGAGGGAACACCAAGGGAGTGTCGCACTGTTGAGAATGCTGAGGGCATGTTACAATGAGGGAAAGCCACACTGATGGAGTGCCACACAGTTGGGAACACTGAGGGAATGCCGCACTTTTGGAAGTGCTGAGGGAGTGCCGCACTGAGGGAGCGCCGCACTGAGGGAGCGTTGCGCTGCTGGGGATACTGAGGGAATGTCACACTGACAGAGTGCCACACTGTCAGGAGCAATGAGGGAATGCCGCACTGGGAGCTGGCTGTAAATGATTTGGATGCTGAATCTGCCACAGTGCCTACATTTCAAACTTCATTGTAAAGCATTCCATGATTGTGAAAGGTGCCGCTTAAATATTGGTCCAGCCCTAATATTAGGCTCCATGCCAAGTTGTGCTTGATATCATCTCTTTGAAATGCCTGAGGGAATTTGCCATTCCCAAGGTTCTATATGAATGCTCTTGTTGAGCTCAGGCTGGAGCAGAGTCTTGGGATGAGATTCCATCAAAACTACTTGAGGTAAGGGCAGCTTAGTAAAGTGAATGGGACGAACAAACAAGGTCCTGTGGGTACAAATGTGAAGACTGCAAGCCACTTTGACAGCACACTCCCTTAATGAACAGGGGCCAAAAAATACCAAAACTAATGACAAATAACAGGCATGTCTGATATGTTTTAACAGTATGACTTCAGCTTTGTTCTAAACTGGAGGTTATGATAGTGCATGAAGAGTCCAAGGGTTAGCTTTACATCTCTCTCACATGATAATGTAATGATGTGTGGACGTGCCAGTAGTGGACTGGGGTAGACAAAATTAAAAATCACACAATACCAGGATATAGTCCAACAGGTTTAGTTGGAAGCACTAGCTTTCGGAGCACTGCTCCTTCATCAGGTGGTTGTGACGAAGTTTGCTGTACAAACCCATAAATGTTGTGGCATTTTAAAACAAAACATTGGAACCATCCGATGCTGTTCCCATCTCTAAAGTTACTCTGTCATCATGAAGGGACGTTTACCTTGGAATAAATAAGCGTCTCACTGTTTGTGGTGTGTCAGCTCGGCCGAGTGCTGCAGTTCTTTACTGGTGACTCAGGAAACCTTGGATTCTGAAGTAGTGGGAACTGAGGCACGGTCAGTCTGTTCCAGTCAATGTAAACGATCCCATTGCAACATTCAAAGGGAAGTCCTCCCTGGGCCCTGAACCCCATTTATCCCTCAAAAAAGTAGCCAAAGTACCAAAAAAAGAGAGTCTGCTAATTTAATTTGCTTTTATCTGTTCATGGGATTTGTATATCCCCAGTAAATCCAGAATTTGTTGTCCCTCCCTAATTGTGCTTGGAGCAGTTAAGAGTCAACCACATTGCTGTGGGTCTGGAGTTCACGTGTAAGGCCAGACCAGGTTAAGGACAAATCTCCTTCCCCAAAGGGCACTGGCGAACTAGATGGGTACATAACAATAACGACACATTAGTCCCATGATTGGGACAAGTTTTCAATTCCAACTTTATACTATATTCTTCAAATTTAAACTGCACCAGCTGGCTTGGTGGGGTTTGAACCCATGTCGCTAATGCATTAGCTAGGCTGGGTTACTGATCCAGTGATATCCAGCCACTCACCTGCTCTGATCTCAACGGTGCTCTTGGGATTTTACTGGGTGCCAGATTAATCTGCAAAGCAATGGCGACCAAACTTCACAAGTAATTGAGCGGCTGTGAAGCATTCTTGGGCATTTCCTGAGAATGTGAAAAGCAAATTATTTTCTCTCTCCCTCCTCTGACGTTTTGAGCGTAGAACAGTACACAGCCCAGGTCCATGATGTTGCGCCGAACATGATGCCAAATTAAACTAACCCCTTCCGCCTGCCTTTGGTCCATAAGCTTCCATTCCTCGCATATTCATGTGTTTATCGAAAAGCTCCTTAAACGCCCCTATCGCATCTGTCTCCACTACCACCGACAGCACATTCCAGACACTTGCCCCTCACATCTCCTTTGAACTCTCCCCCTTCACCGTAAATGCATGCCCCCTAAGTTTTTGATATTTCAACTCTGGGGAAAAAGGTTCTGACCGTCAGCCTTATCTATGCATCTCATAATTTCGTAGACTTCTACAAACTCTCCCCTCAGCCTCTGCCACTCCGGAGAAAACAACCCGTGTTTTTTCTTGCCTCTCCTTGTAGCTCATACCCCCTAATCCAGGCAGCATCCTCTTCTGCACCCTCTTCAAAGCCTTCATATCCTTCCTGTAATGTGGCGACCAGAACTGAATTCAATACTCCCAAGTGTGGCCTAACCGAAGTGTCATACAGCTGCAACATGACATCTTGACTCTTGGACTCAATTCCACGACCAATAAAGGCAAGCACGCCATATGCCTTCTTTGCCACCTGATCAACTTGTGTGGCCACTTTCAGGGAGATATACATGAGCCATTCAATCCAGCAGCCTGACACAGAATAATAAAACTCACCAAGCTGCGTAACTGTGAGCCAATGAACTCTCTGAGATTCCAGATCAAATGTTATTATGTTTTTGGATCACATGGACCAGCATTCTTTCTGAGGACATGATGAACAATAATAAGGTTTATCAAGCAAGCGGCCAGCTATAACCTGCATCTCAACCAAAGCTAATGTTATTAAGATTTCAACAATGTCAGTACAATCAGTCAAACTGATGCCCCAGAGATGATCACAGAAATTTCTCAGAGCATCAGCAGCTGCAGTAAAACCTACAGGAGAGAGCTAGGAATCAAAAGTGAGTTATGATCCCTGTAGTCTCCAACAAAATAAAAGGACTGGCTGGGATATTTTTCATTGCAGCATAGGAGATCGAGGGGTGAAAGTTTATAAAATCACCAGGGGTACAGACAGAGTTAATGGGAGATGTCTTTTCCCGAGGATGGGGGATTTCAAGACTAGGTGAGAGGAGAGAGATTTAAAAAGAACATGGCGGGCAAAAGTTTTACACAGAGGGTGGTTTGCGGATGGAATGAACTTCCTAAGGAAGTGGTGGATGTGGGCACAATGACAATGTTTAACAGACACTTAGATAAGTACCTGAATAGGAAAGGTTTGAGGGATAGGGGCCCGGAGCAGGCAGGTGGGACTAGGTCAGTTTGGGATTGTGATTGATACGGACTGGCTGGACTGTCCGTATCAATCATCAGGGTCTGTTTCTGTGCTGTATGACTCTACGACGGAATTTATCAAATGACCCGAATGCAAAATGCCAGTGGACACGGTTTCACTGTTTTAGCTTTTCTTTTAACCATCAAACCAAAATCAACATCAATTAAACAGTAATCCAATATCAACCACAAATCGTACTTTAAGTAGCAGTGGAACAGAAATGGATCTCTCACGTTTGTGAAGTGGCCTACTCAGTAGGTTTGGCAACAATCTCATCCTCAAAGATCCATATTCCTTGGGTAGGGTTCCAGCTCCTTTATCTCACAGGCTTTCGTCATTGAGACCTATCTGACAACCGTTTTCCCTGACCCAAGCTCCATCGGTGTAACTTGCACCATAAAGACACACTTTAGCACATTCCTCTCAGCTCTGCTGCCAGAGCTAATCTTTTGGGTCTTCCTTATCAACTAGTCCATGACTCTTCACCTCTTGCTACCTGCCTGGACTCCAGGGCACTGCCCACATCACCTCTGCCCTCTGATTTCAACCGTCTCCTATTCCCCAAGTTAGGAGAGCTGACGTTTATGAGGAATTTCTTTCAGATGAAGCATCAAGACACCAAAAGTCATCTACTCCTGCTTCAAATAAAATTTTGATGATAAATAGGACATAGTTTTTTAAACTTTAAAGCAAAATCATCGGTTACAGCTTATACATTTTAAAAAAAAGAGGATCAATCTCTCATTGGTAAACAATACCGAGGAGAGAAGATTGAAACCCCACGTGTGGTGTAAAATTATGTCCCAATACATGTGTGAATCATAATGTAACACATGTATTGGGCCAAGCAGTGGAATGTGGTGAAACGGTTAAAAATTATGTCCCAATACATGTGTGAATCTAACCGGAATGGAGGTGTTGCTTAGTCCCGTGTGAATCTTATTACACACCTCCCCGTGTGAATCTTCTTATCTGTATGTAACCAGAATGGAATGTGTTTTTTAGCCTTGCTCTGCTGTTCACATGAATGTTTATATCTGGAAAAGAGTATATCAGCTGGAAAAGTCTCCAGTTCGGTGAGTCTGCTCCGGGGTTACGTTTAACCGCCGAGCGTGGGTTGTTGGCAACCGCTCTACGAGAACTGACGGCTCCCAGTTCCGGTAACATGTAGAGTGAGTATAAGCCAGACCCGTTGTGGCGACGCTGCGGGGAATAAAATGCCCATATTCTAGCAGACTCGCCTCTTGGTCGTTTGTTCTGTGTCAGACTACTCTCCTACGAACCTGACCTTGAGAATTTTTTAAAACACCACGTAACTTTTACCCGTGGAGTGGATGTTCCTTTGAGAGAATTGATGATCCCATGTGTTGAAATGACAGATATTTGCATCTAAATCATCACGTTTCTGAAAGGAGCTGGCATTCAGTTTGAAACATGATAGTTATGGAAATATAAAACAACAACGCTGTCGGCCATGACGGTGAGAAATAACAGCTTGAGGGTAAAGCTTTAAAAGGTGATTCCGAACGCTACATTCCATCAGAATAATGAATATTGCATACCCTGAGAGCTGCAAAGCGGGGAATTACCCCAACTGTTGTTTCAATCTGACAACAACTCCTACTGAGGAAGATCAGCACTGTACAACTGCCCCAAGCAGAGTGATTGTACTCATAAAGCTCTGTAGCAGCAGTGTGTACCACCTACAAGACGCACTGCAGAATTTCATCGAGGCTCCTCAAACAGCACCTTCCAAACCCACGACCACATCCACTTGGCAGGTCAAGGGCAGCAAATACATGGGAGCACCACTAACTCCGAGCCATCCTGACTTGGAAATATATCGTCCTTCCTTCACTGTCGCTGGGTCAAAATAGAGCCATACAATTCCTATACCCAAAGGCAAGCATGCCAAATGTCTTTTTAACCACCTTGTCTATGTATGACACAAACTTCAAAGAGTTACATACCTGCACCCCCTCGGTCCCTCTGTTCTACAGCACTACCTTCGGTCCAACTAGTCCGTGCCAAACATAATCCCAAACTAAACCAGTCCCACCTGCCTGCTCCTGGCCCATATCCTTCCAAACCTTTCCTATTCATGTATCCATCCAAATATTTTTTTCAACGTTGTAATTGTATTCACATCCACCACTTCCTCAGGAAGTTCATTCCACAGCCTCTGTGTAAAAAAGGTTAACTCTCACGTCTTTTATAAATCTTTCTCCTCTCACCTTAAAAATGTGTCCCTGGGTCTTGAAATCCCCCATCCTAGGGAAAAGATAACTACCATTAACTCGATCTACACCTCTCATTATTTTATTAACTTCTATAAGGTAACTTATATAGACAACTACCATTAACTTCTATATCTCTCAACCTCCTACGCTCCAATGAAGAAAAGTCCCAGCCTATCAAGTCTTTCTTTATAACGCAGAGCTTCCACACCCAGCAACACCTTGGTAAATCTCTTCCGATCCCTCTCTATACTTCCTATAACAGGACAGCCAGAACTGGACAAGTGCCCTGTACAACCTCAACATGGCTTCCCAACTAAAAGGACTCAAAGGCAAGTGTACCAAATGTCTTTTTAACAACCCTGTCTATACATGACGCAAACTTCAAAGAATTATGTACCTGCTTCCCTAGGTCCCTCTGTTCTACAACACATACCCAAGGCCCTACCATTAACTGTGTGAGCCCTATCCTTGGTTGTTGTACCAAAATGCAATACCTCGCATTCATCCAGATTGAACTCCATCTGCCATTTTGCAGCCCATTGACCCATTTGATCAATCCTGGATTTCCCTCCCTAAGGGTACTATGGGTCAACCTACGACACATGGACTGCAGCGGCTCAAGGAGGCAGCTCACCCCCACCTTCTCAAGGGTCAACTAGGGATGGGCAATAAATGTTGGCCTCAGGAAAGCAACTTCCCACAACACACGTGGCCCCTTGTGTTAAAATGTCGAGCTGTGCATTCGGTTCCCGCATTCGAAATGTTGTCAAAATGCCCGCTTGGTTAAGATGAGGCCACCTATGAATCGTTGCTGAAATCTGTTCACAACTGATTCACTGTTGCCGAGTGAAGCGAAAGCTGGAAAAGCAAGAGAGTTAAAGGGACAGTACAAACCTGCCAGTGTGCAGCAATGTGGAAATGTGCATCATACAGTGCCCAACAGTTAACATTCTCTGGAGTGATACCAACCCTATCAGATCATTGGCTGTGTTTCCTCAACAGTGCAACAGGAAGTGAGTGCAACATGGTGATGCAATCTGCTCATGCAGACAGGAAGGATGAAGCCCTGCTGCTCTTTTTATTGGATTCCCTCAGCAAGGCACAGCAAGCTGCAGGGCGCCATGCCACCCAAAAATGGCTGCCAGGCACTTGACGTTCTTGCTTGACGGCATGAGCTGGCTACCCTTGCTCCAGCGAAAGGAGGAGCTTGCATTGAAGTAACTGAGCGGCCGGCTTTGTCCTGGATGGTGTCGAGCTTCTTGAGTGTTGCTGGAGCTGCACCCATCCAGTCCCTCACACTCCTGACTTGGGCCCTGTGGACGGTGGACAGACTTTGGGAAGAGCAGCGGGGGCATCTGCATTGGTGGCAAGGGCATCGGTGGAGGTAAGATGGCGCCAAAGATGGCAACTCTCTCCACAGCGGCGGGACAGTGAAGGGAACCCATGCCTGACTACCAGGCCCATGGCCCATAACGGAGCAGTTAACAAGGAGGACTGTAAAGCTGGACTCTTCATTTCTTAATTTTTCTGACTGTATATTCCAAGTTTTATATTTCTGTGTTTTAAGATGGTGCCAGAGAGCGGCGACACCGTGAAATACTTTTCATTGGAGTTTGTAACAACTTAGATGTGACAATAAGTTAATCAAATTTTAAAAAAAATCAGAATTCTCAACCTCTGACCTGCTCGCGTATGGTATTTCCTCTGGATAGGTTGATGTCTGAAGGAACTGAACCCTGGCTTTAATTTTGATTCCTACGGGAATCCAACGTGGAAGTAGTGATATTCCGCAACATAGCAACAACTTTAAGTGAGGGCATACTGCATTTATTTCAGCTGGCAGCCATCCGCCTCTGCCATCCAGGGTGAGAAAGCAGAAAGATTTCCAGTTGCTGGGTGCCGTTGGGAAATTCCTAAATTGATTTTGAATTTTATACTTGGCTTCTGAAACGGGATGTCTCAGGGTGGGGCAAGGAGAGAACAGAGCGAGGAGCCAGTCACGCATCACTTAAAAGGTGGGAAGGTTTGCGGTTCAAGGGCACTGGGACCTACACAAGTGGATCACTGCAAGGAATCCAGTGTAATACCTCTCGAAATGTGGTTCAGCTAGTTGGCTGGCATCAAGATGCGATCACAATGACTACATTTTAATGCATCATGTGACCCACACCAGTAATTCTTCATTCCTGTACTAAAATCTAAACCAGCTCCTGAACGTCAATGTTTATATGTATCGAGCATTCTGCAAAGCCTCTTAAGGCATAACAGTACTTATTTCCCTTTGTATTTTAAATGCTGCTAGCTTTTTATCCAGTGCAATCGAGGCATTGTGGTGTAACACAGTTATGTTTCAGCGTCCACGTTAGTTAAGGAGGTGGTGTTCTCTGACTGACCACTTTCCCAGGGCGTGCTGCACTGAGTATGTGCCGCAGAGAGCACACTGAGGGAGTGGAGTCACACATGTGCCAGGCACACAGCACTGCAGTAATGTTACATCACATCGTCAGGCTGCTGGGAAACCAGCTCACCATGATTTCAACACAGCTTCACATATTACAGACCGGACTCAATCATCACATCACCCAACTCTTATACCCGGCACTCAGTCACTCGTTAATAAAGGCTGGCAGAAACGGATTGGAGCACAGGAGGGAAGGGACAGCGCGAAGCACAGGCGGGCAGAGACAGGGTAGAGCATAGAAGGGCAGGAGGAGGGCAGGAGATGGAGGGGAGGGCAGGAGACAGGAGATGGAGGGGAGGGCAGGAGGCAGGAGATGGAGGGGAGGGCAGGAGGCAGGAGATGGAGGGGAGGGCAGGAGACAGGAGATGGAGGGGAGGGCAGGAGACAGGAGATGGAGGGGAGGGCAGGAGACAGGAGATGGAGGGGAGGGCAGGAGACAGGAGATGGAGGGGAGGGCAGGAGACAGGAGATGGAGGGGAGGGCAGGAGACAGGAGATGGAGGGGAGGGCAGGAGACAGGAGATGGAGGGGAGGGCAGGAGACAGGAGATGGAGGGGAGGGCAGGAGACAGGAGATGGAGGGGAGGGCAGGAGACAGGAGATGGAGGGGAGGGCAGGAGACAGGAGATGGAGGGGAGGGCAGGAGACAGGAGATGGAGGGGAGGGCAGGAGACAGGAGATGGAGGGGAGGGCAGGAGGCAGGAGATGGAGGGGAGGGCAGGAGGCAGGAGATGGAGGGGAGGTCAGGAGATGGAGGGGAGGGCAGGAGATGGAGGGGAGGGCAGGAGGGCAGGA
>NC_057731.1:6414334-6422897 GCF_004010195.1 Chiloscyllium plagiosum | reverse complement strand
GACAGGAGATGGAGGGGAGGCAGGAGATGGAGGAGAGGGCAGGAGGGCAGGAGATGGAGGGGAGGGCAGGAGGACAGGAGATGGAGGGGAGGGCAGGGGGGCATCAACGTGCTGAACTAAAATGAAATTGCCCCTGACTGTTTCACTGTGAGATGTACTACCCAAACCCATGGCAGAAACTGACTCCCCAACAGAGGGCAGGAGATGGAGGGGAGGGCAGGAGGACAGGAGATGGAGGGGAGGGCAGGGGGGCATCAACGTGCTGAACTAAAATGAAATTGCCCCTGACTGTTTCACTGTGAGATGTACTACCCAAACCCATGGCAGAAACTGACTCCCCAACAAGTAATCACTTGGACATGACATGCCGAGTTGTGGTGTTAGAGATCGCAGCAATACATGTGAATCCATCTCACTTCAAACACCTGCACAGCACGATTCAGCTGGACATTGCTTGAATCTCAGCGCAGTGTGATTCCCTGCTGTTTGCAAGTTTATTATTGAGCGCAGCAACTCCTGATACTACCCGAGACAGCTGGACCCTGATTCTGGTCCTTCTCTAACTTCTAGACTGCACCCACCATCCACGGAGACAACGCTCTGGAGAGGTAACCAGCCAGATGTGGGCTGGCGTTCCCTCTGTAACGCGTTGGCACAAACAAGTTGAATTCTTACCCTGTTATTTTTTATTTTTTAATAAAATCACATTTTCACACTCTGCTCAGAAAATACAGGAATATGTTCATGGATGATCCGTGTACCGGACCTCTCAAAGGAAGGAGACTGAAAGGAACAACACATCTTCCAGGGAAAGTCACTCTGAAGGGTTTCACCTGTTCTCAAACACTGGCTTTTCAATGGTCCTCGTGCAACATGACTGCAGCTCTTCCTTCCAAAATGTCAATCGTCAGTAGTTCTGCTGCATGAAGACACTGCACAGGATCACTGGGTAACGCTACTGGACATGTCTTCCCTACACTGTAACATTAGGAACAGTGCAACCCCTTACAGCCAACTCTCCCACAACTCTTTCTGCGCTGGGAGAATGTGAGCATGGCTGATTAAGCCAGTATTTATTATCAATCAGGGTTCTGATAATAACATTAACTCCGTTTCTCTCTCTCAACAGAAACTGATGGACCTTCTCCTTTTCTGCATTTGTTTCGGATTCCCAGTAGCCACGGTATTTTGCATTTATTGCCCATCCCTAGTTGCTGCTTGAGAAGGTGAGGGTGAGCTGCCTTCTTGAACCACTGCAGTCCATGCGCTGTAGGTAGACCCACAATGCTGTTAGAGAGGGAATTCCAGGATTTTGACCCAGTGACAGTGAAGTCACAGCAATGTCTTTCCAAGTCAGGATGGTGAGTGGCTTGGAGGGGAACTTGCAGGTGATGGTGTTACTATGTACTTGCTGGCTCTGTCCTTTCAGATGGAAGTGGTGATGGGTTTAGAAAGCGCAGTGTAAGGATCATTGGTGAATTTTTTCAGTGCACCTTGTAGATGGTACACACTGCTGCTACTGAGCGTTGGTGGTGGAGGGAGTGGATGTGGTTTGTGCGAGGAATGAAATTCCAGAGGAAGAGGTGGGTGTGGGTACAGATACAAAGTTTAAAAGACATCTGGATAAGTACATGAATAAGATATGTTAGGAGGGATATAGGCCAAACTCAGGCAGGTGGGACGAGTTCAGTCGGGATTAGGGACTGGTTGGACCGAAGGGTCTGTTTCTGTGCTGGATGACTCCATGAAACACTAGAAGGTGAGATCTGTGCCAGCCATGGGATCTTTCATGGTGAGACAAGAGAGTAGACAGGGCCTCACTTTAATGAAAGATGGCACCTCTAACAGTGCAGCACCCTGTCAGTGAAGGACCAGCCTGGATGACATGCTCAGGTCTCTGGAGTGAGACTTGAACTCAGGAGCTTCATGACTGTGAGGCGAGAGACCTCAACTACAGTTGACATTTTGTCATCTATGAACACGCACAGTTCCTACTGAAAGGGGGATTTAAACTAGCGTGAGATTTGAATTTCTTTATTTAAATGTTTACGCACGGAAAGTGCACACATTGGTGGTGGCATACAACTCACATGACAGTAAAAGGAATGGTTTAATACTATTTCTACAGATCACAAGTCTCAAATAAAAAGGTTACATGTTAAATGACCTATACCTCAGTCTAATCATGTTCAAATTCATAGACATGATTATGTTATCCAATCTTATCATTGCATGTTCACATCTTCTAACTGCAAGTACCAGCCTGGATGACATGCTCAGGTCTCTGGAGTGCTTATGATTATCAGAAAACCTATTCTGTCCTTTTTCCCCCTTTCGCCACTATCTCCAGCTCTGTGTAATGCCTGAGGGAGACACTCTTGCTACCCATCACTGAACCTTTGGTGTTTAACCCATTAAGAAGGATTCGAGAGGCTGGCTGGATAGAAACTATTTTCGCTGGAGAAGCTAAGATGGTGGGTGAAGTTTAACTTAAAACAAGAGCTGGGCAGGCCAGTGGTGAAAACACAGAGCTCTTTCTTGTGTGAAGAGTAGTAAAACCCCAGAACAGTCTCCCCTTCAAAGGCTGGTTGAAGCTGGAGATTTCAAAACTGTGTAAGATTGGTAAGAAATAGGTAGGGAAATGGGATTAAGGCGCACTCCAGCTGAGTGCAACTCCAACAACCCTCAAGTACTATCCCAGATTTAATTGGCATCACATCCAGCAAAGAAACAGACCCTTCGGTCCAACCAGTCCCTAATCCCGACTGAACTCGTCCCACCTGCCTGAGTTTGGCCTATATCCCTCCTAACATATCTTATTCATGTACTTATCCAGATGTCTTTTAAACTTTGTATCTGTACCTCTTCCTCTGGAATTTCATTCCTCGCACAAACCACTTTCTGTGGCAAACAAATTGCCCTCGTGTCTTTTTAAAAAATCTTTCTCTCAACTTAAACATGTGCCCCCCATTGTTGACGTTGTTTCACCCAACAGTTATGTCTCCACCAACAGCTAAGAGCAAATGATCATTTTCTAAACGCTGATTGCTGCTTGCCCACAAACTGGCTGCCGAGCCCGCCCCATTACAACAGTGATTCACTGGCTGTAGAGATTGTGAAAGACACTGTACAAATGCAAGCTCTCTCTTTCTTTAGATGCTCCTGCTGAGAGATAAGCTAAATTAACCTTAGTAATCATCTCCAGAGATGTCATTAACTCAGTAGGTATTGTTGTGGTTATATTTAACAATGCTCTTTAACCAGTTACTGCCTATAACCTAACAAATAAATACAGGTCCCTATTAATATTTGCGTGGAGTCAGTGAATGACATTTGTGAATAAGTATTTCCCACAGAAATGCAGCAAAACTTCCTTGCAGTCCAGCCAAGTCTAGCTAGTTGGAAATTAATATATCAATAGCAGGCATTTTACTTTTTATCTGAGGTTTTCTGATGTTTCAATGGCATGAAAAAACTCATAAATCCCAGCACACAGGATCTTTGGAGATTCCAGGCTCTGCCTGGGACTAAGTTGCATTTTTCAGCTACAGTGATAACTTGAAGAATAAAAATGTTTCTCAACTTCAGGCTTACCAAAGATCCTTACGCTACAGAAGCCCTTTGGAAGAGTTGTCGCTATTGCAATGCAGAGAATAAGCCTTGGGCTTGAAAACTGGTCAGCCCCTATTGTAAATAAGTAGTATCTGAAGGGAAAGGACTTCAATATTATCACCAAGATATCATCTTCAAAATAACCAGCCATACAAATTTTAAAATCAACTTAGTTAGATCTGCCTGTACTGCTCGCAAATGAGGCTTTTCATTGTACTTAGGTACACGTGCCTACAACAAATCAAATAGTTTTGATGCATAATTAATATGTGAATCTTCAAGAATTGCCAGCAATGCTTTCACCATTGAGATTCAACGAGAGTTTATGCCAGTGTAGAAGAACATCAAATGTGGATAACCCTAGTGTATCAGATATTACCCTTGATCATCGATTACTTGTCAGCGGATGTTAGCAAAAGCATTCTCTCCCTTCTCAGTAATCACAATTTCAACATACACTAAATTCTCCAGTTGATGTGGCCAATAACAGACATTTCTGTTACAAAACTGTAAGACAATGTAAATAATGCTTTTAATGGAATTAAAAACTTAGGAGCAGATGCATTGTGAAGGAATAATGATAAATAGGGAATAGGCACTCTATATCATCACAGAACAACAGTCCATTGAGAGATGGGTTACTGTGAAGCTTTATGGTAAGCTTTGTCCAGTGTTTAGTCTGACGTTTGAGCGGGAACCTAGTTTAAAACAAAACGCAGGGAGGTCAGTGGTAAAGATTACCAACAGCCTGGTCTCCCACAGCCTCCATCAATCCTAACCAAGGATACAAACCATTCTAAGTTTTATAATGGTGGTAACAGAGAAAAACAAACACTCCCCACTTGGTTTCCTACTTTTCTGTTGTCTTTTCTCTCACTTCATTCTTCTCGTCTCTGTGACAATGTCATCACTGGACTTATTTTGTCTTTACCTCCTTTTGCCTTTCAAATACAGCAAACTTTATTTTAACTGGCACCTTAATCAACTGGCCCTTTTGATAAACCAGCAAAAACTACCCATCTCACATCCCGTAAATAAAAACCAAAAAAAACGGTGGATGCTGTAAATCAGAAACATAAACAATCTCCATTAACAGCTACTCACCCTCCAAGCCAGATCGTTACTTTGGCTGTCCAACTGTTCTTCTCTCTCTTTGGGCTCTATCGCTAACTATCGTTTACTCCTTACCCCCTCCCCAACTTCAGCACATAACCAACATTTTCCTAAATACCGTCAATTCTGAGGAAGGGTCACTGGACCCGAAACGTTAACTCTGATTTCTCTCCACACGTGCCGCCAGACCTGCTGAGCTTTTCCAGCAATCTCCGTTTTTGAACCTCAAATACCATGATGTCTGAGTATCTAAGCTGTAAATAAAGTATAACAGTGATGTGAATATCCCCTGCACTACGCTTCTATTGCTTGCTGTGTATTGATGTTTTTACATCGAATGCTTTTGAGGGGCGTTGCTGTCTTGAAGTCTTGCTTGGTCAGGGTTTACTACAGCTCTGCGTTATCACTTGACTATCCCTGAATATTTAAACAACCGGCCCACTCCTCGTCCCAGGATGGCTGTTCATAAAAGGTTTGCTGTACATAGATTTGCAATGCTGGCTCAACTCATTAAAGACATGAGTATCAGGTAGTGGAAGAACGAGGTGACACGGTGGGTCAGTGGTTAGCACTGCTACCTCACAGCGCCAGAGACCTGGGTTCAATTCTCACCTCGGGTGACTGTGTGGAGTTTGTACACTCTCCCCGTGTCTGCGTGGGTTTCCTCCGGGGTGCTCCGGTTTCCTCCCACAATCCAAAGATGTGCAGGTTAGGTAAATTGGCCATGCTAAATTGTTCCATATAATTAGTCGGGGTACATACAGGGTAGGGGAATGAGTCTGGGTGGGGTATTCTTCGGAGGGTCGGTGTGGACTTGTTGGGCTGAAGGGTCTGTTTCTACACTGTAGGAGTTGTAATTCTAATTCTAGGAACAGACTACACTATGACACTGAAAACCTGAGTATTTCTGAAAAAAAAACAAATCATGTACCACATAGCTTTGTCACTCAGGCTCATAGTGCGATGCACTTTATAAATTACTCACATTAATACAAAGGGCCCTATTCTTTGCAGGCAAAACAAAACATGTAACAAACAGGTGAGAGTCACTCAGGGTAATGCCATGACCAATTAGGGTCAACCTGCCTGGTTAAAATTTGAAACAAAGCTTGGCAGTTAACTGTTAGTCATCATTTAACTGTTGCGTTCTCTATAACAACACCTTTATCAATCAGTGTCCATTTGCTAGATAATCTGCATCGTCCTTGCACACAGTATCAATGACATTTTCCCTTTACGCTGATAATTCTTGTGGATTGAAGTGATGAATGAAAGACATGAAGGTTCAACACTGTGTACAGTTCTGGTTGTCCTATCAGAGGAAAGATATTATTAAACTGGAGATTTACTAGCATATTGCTGGGAATGGAGGGTTGGAGATGCAAACATAGACTGGAAGGACTGGGACTTCTTTCACTGGAGTGGAGGAAGTTGAGGGGTCACCAATATGAGGTTGATAAGATCATGAGGAGTATCAATAAGGTGAATAACGAGGATCCTTTCCCTAGGGTGGGAGAGTTCAAAACTGGGGGGCATATTTTTAAGGTGAGAGGAGAAAGACTTAAAAAAAGGTCGCGAGGAGCAACTTTTTTTAACACAGAGAGTTGTTTGGAATGAACTGCCAGAGGAAGTGATGGATGCAGGAACAGTTCCAACATTGGATAGTACATGAAGAGGAAAGGTTTGGAGGGACATGGGCCAGGAGCAGGCAGGTGGGACTAGTTTAGTTCGGGAATATGGTGGGCTTGGACCTGTTGGATTGAACGGTCTGTTTCCGTGCTGAATGGCTGTAAAATCTCTCTTTCATCAGTAGGTTCTGTGCTACCAAATGACTACCCGAGTACTGGAAACGTTGGAACAGGGCATTGGAGCTGAACCAGACTGTGTAGCTCAGTACTTTAACAAGTTTTCACTGGTGTTTGGGGTGGGAACAAAGCCCATTGGAGGGGGAGCTCACTGCCCCCCTACCCACCTGCGCCTTTCAGCTAAGAGTCATAGAGGTCCAACCTGTCTATGCCGACCAGATATCCCAACCCAATCTAGTCCCACCTGCCAGCAGCCGGCCCATAACCATATCCCTCCAAACCCTTCCTATTCATATACCCATCCAAAAGCCTCTTAAATGTTGCAATTGTACCAGCCTCCACCACTTCCTCTGGCAGCTCATTCCACACATGTACCACCCTCTGTGTGAAAACATTGCCCCTTACGTCTCTTTCATATCTTTCCCCTCTCACCCTAAACCTATGCCCTCTAGTTCTGGACTCCCTGACCCCAGGGAAAAGATTTTGCCTATTTATCCTATTCATGCCCCTCATAATTTTGTAAACCTCTATAAGGTCACCCCTCAGCCTCCGACGCTCCAGAGAAAACAGCCCCAGCCTGTTCAGCCTCTCCCTGTAGCTCAGATTCTCCAACCCTGGCAACATCCTTGTAAATCTTTTCTGCACCCTTTCAAGTTTCACAACATCTTTCCAATAGGAAGGAGACCAGAATTGCACGCAATGTTCCAACAGTGGCCTAACCAGCGTCCTGTACAGCCATACCCTGACCTCCCAACTCCTGTACTCAATACTCTGACCAATAAAGGAAAGCATACCAAACGCCTTCTTCACTATCCTATCTACCTGCGACTCCACTTTCAAGGAGCTATGAACCTGCACTCCAAGGTCTCTTTGTTCAGCAACACTCCCTAGGACCTTACCATTCAGTGTATAAGTCCTGCTAATATTTGCTTTCCCAAAATGCAACACCTCGCATTTATCTGAATTAAACTCCATCTGCCACTTCTCAGCCCATTAGCCCATCTGGTCCAGATCCTGTTGTAATCTGAGATAACCCTCTTCTCTGTCCACTATACCTCCAATTTTGGGGGCTTCTGCAAACTTACTAACTGTACCTCTTATGCTCACATCCAAATCATTTATGTAAATGACAAAACGTAGAGAACCCTGCACCGATCCTTGTGGCACTCCACTGGTCACAGGCCTCCAGTCTGAAAAACAACCCTCCACCACCACCCTCTGTCTTCTATCTTCGAGCCAGTTCTGTATCCAAATGGCTAGTTCTCCCTGTATTCCACGAGATCTAACCTTGCTAATCAGTCTCCCATGGGGAACCTTGTCAAACGCCTTACTGAAGTCCAAATAGATAACATCTACTGCTCTGCCCTCATCAATCCTCTTTTTTATTTCTTCAAAAAACTCAATCAACTTTGTGAGACATGATTTCCCCCGCACAAAGGCATGTTGACTATCCCTAATCAGTCCTTGCCTTTCCAAATACATGTAAACCCTGTCCCTCAGGATTCCCTCCAACAACTTGCCCACCACTGAGGTCAAGCTCACCGGTCTATAGCTTCCTGGCTTGTCTTTACCGCCCTTCTTAAACAGTGGCACCACGTTTGCCAACCTCCAATCTTCCGGCACCTCACCTGTAACTATCGATGATACAAATATCTCAGCAAGATGCCCAGCAATCACTTCTCTGGCTTCCCACAGAGTTCTCAGGTACACCTGATCAGGCCCTGGGGATTTATCCACCTTTACCCTTTTCAAGACATCCAGCACTTCCTCCTCTGTAATCTGGACATTTTGCAAGATGTCACTGTCTATTTCCCTACAGTCTATATCTTCCATGTCCTTTTCCACAATAAATACTGATACAAAATACTCATTTAGCATCTCTCCCATTTTCTGTGGCTCCACACAAAGGCCGCCTTGCTGATCTTTGAGGGGCCCTATTCTCTCCCTAGTTACCCTTTTGTCCTTAATATATTTGTAAAATCCCTTTGGATTCTCCTTAATTCTGTTTGCCAAAGCTATCTCATGTCCTCGTT
>NC_057731.1:6387146-6414172 GCF_004010195.1 Chiloscyllium plagiosum | reverse complement strand
CTGAATCAGAAAATTGTCTTGTACACACTTGAGAAATTCCTCTCCATCTAAACCTTTAACACTATGGCAGTCCCAGTCGATGTTTGGAAAGTTAAAATCCCCTACCATAACTACCCTATTATTCTTACAGATAGCTGAGGTCTCCTTACAAGTTTGTTTCTCAATTTCCCTCTGACTATTAGGGGGTCTATAATACAATCCCAATAAGGTGATCATCCTTTTCTTATTTCTCAGTTCCACCCAAATAACTTCCCTGGATGTATTTCTGGGAATATCCTCCCTCAACACGGCTGTAATGCTATCTCTTATCAAAAATGCCACTCCCCCTCCTCTCTTGCCTCCATTTCTGTCCTTCCTGTCACATTTGTATCCTGGAACATCAAGCTGCCAGTCCTGCCCATCCCTGAGCCATGTTTCCGTAATTGCTATGATATCCCAATCCCATGTTCCTAACCATGCCCTGAGTTCATCTGCCTTCCCTGTTAGGCCTCTTGCATTGAAATAAATGCAGTTTAATTTATCAGTCCTACCTTGTTCTCTGCTCTGTTCCTGCCTGCCCTGACTGACTCATTTCTGTACTCAGCTGCACCAGTCTCAGATTGATCTCTTTCCTCACTATCCCCCTGGGTCTCACTATCTCCCTGGGTCCCACCTTCCCCCCACCTTATTAGTTTAAATCCTCCCAAGCAGTTCGAGCAAATTTCCCTGCCAGTATATTAATCCCCTTCCAATTCAGGTGCAATCTGTCCTTTTTGTACACGTCTCTTCTACCCCAAAAGAGACTCCAATGATCCAAAAACGTGAATCCTTCTCCCATACATCAGCTCCTCAACCATGCATTCATCTGCTCTATCCTCCTATTCCTGCCCTCACTAGCTCGTAGCATTGGGAGTAATCCAGATATTACTACTCTCGAGGATCTCCTTTTTAAATTTCTACCTAACTGCCTGTAATCTCCCTTCAGAATCTCAACCTTTTCCCTTCCAATTGTCATTGGTTCCAATGTGGACAATGACCTCCTGCTGGCCCCTCTCCCCTGTGAGAACATTCTACACCCTCTCTGAGACATTCTTGATCCTGGCACCAGGGAAGCAACACACCATTCGGCTTTTTCTCTGCTGGCCACAGAAACGTCTATCTGTACCTCTGACTACAGAATCCCCTAACACAATTAATCTCTTGGAAGCCGACATACCCCTCGTTGCAGTAGAGCCAGTCTCAATACCAGAAACTTGGCTGATCGTGCTACGTTCCCCTGAGAATCCATCACCCCCTACATTTTCCAAAACAGCATACCTGTTTGAAATGGGTATATCCACAAATGACTCCTGTCCTAGGTGCTGACCTCTCTTATCCTTCCTGGAGTTAATTCATCTATGTGACTGTATCTGAGACTTTCCCCCCTTCCTATAACTACCATCCATCACATACTGTTGCTGATGCAAATTACTCATCGCTTCTGTCTCTCCAACTGATCCATTCGATCTGATAAGATTCACATCCAATAGCATTTATGGCAGATATAATCCGCAGTAACCCTTAAACTCTCTTTAAACTCCCACATCTGACAAGACGTACATATCACTGCAAAGGCCATTTTTGCTCCTTCACAATCTACAGACCCAGAAAATAACACCGTCTTATTCCTCTACAAACACTGCCCCAGGTTAAATTAATAGCTACGGTTTATATTTTAAGTTTAATCAAGAGACTTATCTCCAAAAAACATATAATCAAGAAAGAACCCACTCTACTCACTACTGCAGCCTTTCTGTTGGACACACTTAAATCAACGATTAACTTAGCTGATTCTGTGCTGTGAACTTCGCCCAAACATGTTCCTCCGAGATTAGTTGTGAATTTCACTGTTTGTTAATTTTCCCAGGCGCACTCCGATGTCCAGCGATACATGAATTCAAAACAGCAAAGGCAGTAACTGTGCAGGATCTCTCTCTCTCTCCTGCACTGTCCTCACCATGTGCTTCCTTTGTCTGTTCTTCTCCCTTTTAAACTGCTGTTGCTGTGTCACTCTGCAGCAACACAATCCTAAAATCCATTCAGTTTTATTTGCTTCTTCACTTCTTCAGTTAACCAAGCCCTAGTTTCGTTTGACACTGGTGTCCCCTTTTGCCATTCAATTACTCTAGTTCTCCAACCTATCCCTCTTATAAACGCAAAATACTATTGACCCTGGAAATCTGGAGTCAGTGCTGGAGAACCTCTGCAGCTCTGGCAGCTTCTGTAAAGAGAGAAACAGTGTTGAGCAGATTGATGGCCACAAGAGCTTTTACTACAAGTTACCAGCCTAGGATGTTAACTCTCCGTTCTTCTGTTCTCTGATTCTGTACTAGTCTGAAGGTTGTTTGCCATGAACATCTCCCAGATCTGATGAAGGGTTGGAAACATTAACCACTTCTCTCTCCATCGATGCTGCCTCACACCTGGATTCCAGCATCTTCTGTTTTTGCATTTATGTAGCAACTTGCAAGACCTCAGGCTTGCAGACAAGTTCTATTGAACTGTAGTCACCATGGCAATACACAAAAAGCCAGTCCAAGCACAACAGGCTCTTCCCCCCCCCCCCTCCATCGTAACATGTTAAAAGACAAGTTGGAGTATGTTTCGAAATCATGTTGGTTGAGAAATAAAACATTGGTCAGGATAGCAGGGCAGTACCATACAGGGCAGCTCCAGACTGGCAGTGCTAGTCTGGGTGCATAGTGGCATTCTAAAGATGGCACGGGTACCAGGAATGCTGGGATATCCGTCGAGTGAATGGTGCGGGGTAAGATGGTGAGGGAATCAGACACGATACACGGTTTAAGGACTGAATCAGAGGTGGACGTGTTGTATAGGTTTCATACAACAGGGTGAGAAAACCTGCTCAATATCCCGACGAGAATCACTCCGCAAAGCTCAACATGAATCTCACTTAGGTAAAGATTCAGCCCAGAGAGTAGCGATAAATGGGTCACTCTCAGGTTGGCAGCCTGTAAAGATGTGACAGGGGAGATCCACAAGGATCAGTTTTTGGTCCCCAGCCCTTCACAAGGAGGTATTTACTGCGTGTCAAATAGGAAACCTGGTAAGAAGATCAAAGCTCTGGAATTCAAAGAAGCTTAGATACAATATTGGCTCAGTGACAGGAGGCAAAGGGGGATAGCAAATGGATTTCGTCCAGTTTGGGAGAATATTTGCAAACAATATTGGCTCAGTGACAGGAGGCAAAGGGGGATAGCAAATGGATTTCGTCCAGTTTGGGAGAATATATGCAAACAATATTGGTCAGTGTCGGGCCTGTTAGTCTTTCAATTTATGTAAAGAACTTAGATTTGAGAGGAACATAATAAATGGGGCGGCACGGTGGCTCAGTGGGTAGCACTGCTGCCTCACAGCACCAGGGACCCGAGTTTGATTCCAGTCTCAGGCGACTGTCTATGTGGAGTTTGCACATTCTCCCCGTCTATGCGGGTTACCTCGGGGTACTCTGGTTTCCTCCCACAGTCCAAAGATGTGCAGGTTGGGGGAATTGGCCATGATAAATCTCCCATGGTGTTAGGTGCATTAGTCAGGGGTAAATACAGGGTAGGGGAATGGGTCCAGGTGGATGTTACTCTTCTGAGGGTCAGTGTGGACTGGTTGGGCCAAAGGGCCTGTTTCCATACTGTAGGGAATCTAATCTAATCTAAATCTTTCAGATGATATTAAAACCAGAGGAAGTTGTAAAGGCAGGTACGGTCACAACATTTAAAAGGCATTTAGACAGGTACATGAACAGGAAAGGTTTGGAGGGATTTGGGCCAAACGCAGGCAAATGGGGTTAGTTTTAGTTTGGGAAACATAGTCCCTGGATGAGTTGGACTGAAGGGTTTATTTCCATGCTGTATGATTCTGTGAAATAGTTTAGATATGGGGTGGGTGTGGGGCACCCACTAGAATATTGTCAAGTTTGTAGACAATAAGAAACTTGGTGCGAACGTGAGTTGTGAAAATGGCAACGTGTTTGTGAGGAGATATTTTTCAGGCTGAGTGAGTGGGGAAGAACCTGGCAGGCTAAATGGAATGGTGCGACTGTCCTTGTGGAGAGAGAGGGGGAAGTGGACTCTGCAGTTTCAAAGAATGATCTCAAAGAAACTCACCAAATTCTTAGTTGAGTAGATGCTGGAAGCATGTGTATCCTTGCTGCCGGGTCGAGAATTAGGGACACAATCTCAGAACAGTGTAGATGAGGAGGAACCTCTTCACTCGGATGGTGGTGAATCATTCGAATTTGTTGCCCTGGGGGCTGTGGAAGCTCAGTCATTGAGTATTTTTTTGTTACTCATTTGTGGGGTGTGGGTGTCACTGGCTTGGCCAGCATTTATTGTCCATTCCTAGTTGCCCCTTGTGAGGGTGGGGGTGAGCTGCTTTCTTCACCTGCTGTGGGTTGACCCACAATGCAATTAGGGAGGGAATTCTAGGATTTTGATCCAGCGACAGTGAAGGAATGGCGATATATATCCAAGTCAGGATGAAGAATGGCTTGGAAGGGAACTTGAAGGCAGTGGCATTCACAAAAATCTGTGGTTTGTCCTTCTAGATGGAAGTGGTCATGGGTTTGGAAGGTGCTGTCTCAGGGACCTTTGGTAAATTTCTGCAGTACATCTTGCAGATAGTACTCACTGCTGCGACTGAGCGTCGGTGGTGGAGGGAGTGGATGCTTGTGGATGTGGTGCCAATAAAGTGGGCTGCTTTGTCCTGGATGGTGTCAAGCTTTGAGTGTGGTTGGAGCTGCACCCATCCAGGCAAGTGGCGAGTATTCCATCACACTCCTGACTTGTGCATTGCATACGTGGAAAGGCTTTGGGATTTGCTCACCTCAACATTCAAGACAGATTGACAGATTTCTGGTTACTAATGACATTGCGGAATAGAAGGATAGTGAAAGAATATGGGCAGCCATGATCTAAAATGGCAGAGCAGATTCGATAGGCCGAACAGCCAATTCCTGCCACATTCCAATGAACCAAAAAACCAGCAAGGTAACTTAGAGTACTGAATTGATGTGCCTGTCTCGATACTACGCCCGAATCTCCGAAGTGGGTCCTGTACCCGCTAGCTCCTGACACAGAGCAGAGACATTGCTGTGTCTCTGAACGTTTACTCAGTATTGGTTAATAATACTGCAGCACTTGGTGCTCAGAGAGATTACATTACATAACAGGCTCCAAGCTGTTGTATGAGTAGACTCCCCGGGACAATATTAATGTGCAGCAACAACTGTCCCCAGTTTTTCCAACATCTGATCCTCATACCTCTGCCTGCCAATATTGAGAATCCATCCAGACGTTTGTGTGAGCGAGTTACTTATGGATTTGTCCGCAAGGAACAATAAATGCTGGAAAACTATTGCTGGGAATTTTCCCAAGGGTCTTGAAAATTTCAACTGATTACCAACACCCAAAGCAGCTCCAGCTCATTCAGATTCCCAATGACCATTTGTATTACAAATTGCTTCCTGATTTCGTTCCTGGCCTGGATTTTAGGAGTGGGGGGGATTGACTTGGGATCCACCCAACAGGAAATCCCCACTCATCTTACTGAAAGCCTGAAATACCTTAAATTCTCTCCAACTCGCAAGCTTCTAGACACAAAGAAATACAATGCAAGGTTGGACAAAGCTAAAGTGAGCAGGAAGGAGAGGAGTCTCAATGTATCGCATCGTTCCATTATATCTAACTTACCTGTGCCTGTGTGTGCTGGGAAAGGGACAGAAACGAGAAATAAGCAGCATTTAATGCAAACAAGTGTGAAGTGATGATGCATTTTAGACAGAAGAATGAGATGATTCAATCTAATCTAAATGGTGCGACTTCAAAACAGGAATGAGAGAGGGAGACCTGGTGGGAAAAGGGGTGCAGGAACAATGAGACAAGGAGTAGGGGTCACATACATTGGCCTAGGTGGCTCAACATGATACTTGTAATATTTAAAAAAGCCAATGGGATACAAGGCTTCATAAAGTGAGGCCTTCGCTACAAAGGCAAAACGCTTATAAACCAACTGACATATTGGGAATAACAAGGGTTTCCTGGAGTTTTTATCTTTGGTATCTGACAATCGACCTGATGTCCAAGTGATTGATCATTCCCTTCCTTCAATGTGCTGTGATAGGACGACACATTTCCTGATGCATATGGGCATGACACACATTTCCTCTTGTGTGGGTCAAAATGCACAAAGATGCCATCTTCACTTTAACCCGACTGATGGTCCATTCCCATTGAGCATTTTTGCTCCGTAGCTTCCAAAGATGCTTCATGACCTCTTAGGAATGGATTTTTTAAAATCAAAACTGGTATTACTGTGAGACAACAGGAATTCTTTCATGTTAAACAAGGTCACAAGCATACGGATGACTTAAACGGTTTGATGTCCAAGAGATTAAGCTGATTCATTTGGCAATACCATCAATTTCAACCAGTTTCATCTTGTGATATTTCAGCACAAATCACATCTGCAGCATTGAGAAACAAGTATAATTGATCTGTTGACACATGGAGAAGGACAGACCCTTTAACCTCCCAAAACCCAGCAAATAAGGGAAAATACTGTTGTGTATAGTCAGTCGAATGGATCACATTAATTTTGTGCTGTGGTGGGGAATTCAGATCTGAAGCCAAGGTTGTCAAACAAGTGCAGCACCTACTCTTCACTGCACAGAATGTTAACTTTCCTGGATTGACATTTGTGTCGCACACTGGAATAATGATCATTTCCAAATTGGAATAATCTGACGATTGGAAGCTTGAAGGATGTCAGTCGCAGGAGGGAGATGCTGCAAAATTAACAATGGTGGAATTTGTTGCTCTGTGAAGATACATTCACACCAACATTAACAGGAGCAACACTGAAATGCTGACAATGCTCAACTGGGCTATTCTTAAAATTATCCTCCGTGACGAATGTTATATTTAATTCTCAGGAGTGAATTCTTCCACGAGTTAAACTGATCACACCACTTTCTTCAATCACCTACACAGAGTCATAGAGATGTGCAGCACGGAAACAGACTCTTCAGTACAACCCGTCCATGCCAACCAGGTATCCCAACCTAACCTAGTCCCACTTGCCAGCACTTGGCCCATATCCCTCTAAATCCTTCCTATTCATATACCCATCTGGATGCCTTTTAAATGCTGCAATTGTACCAGCCTCCACCACTTCCTCTGGCAGCTCATTCCACACACGCACCACCCTCTGTGTGAATAAGTTACCCCTGAGGTCTCTTTTATATCTTTCCCCTCTCACCCTAAACCTATGCCCTAGAGTTCTGGACTCTCCCGCCCCAGAGAAAACGCCTTGGCTATTTATCCTATCCACGTCCCCTCATCATTTTATAAACCTCTGTAAGGTCACCCCTCAGCCTCCGACACTCCAGGGAGTACAGCCCTAGACGATTCAGCCTCTCCCTATAACTCAAACCCTCCAACCCTGGCAACATCCTTGTAAATCTTTTCTGAATCATAGAGGTGTACAGCACGGAAACAGACCCTTTGGTCCAACCCGTCCATGCCGACATTTCCTCTTGTGTGGGTCAAAATGCACAAAGATGCCATCTTCACTTTAACCCGACTGATGGTCCATTCCCATTGAGCATTTTTGCAGTTGTCCCAACCCAATCTAGTCCCACCCGCCAGCACCCGGCCCATATCCCTCCAAACCCTTCCTGTTCATATACCCATCCAAATGCCTCTTAAATGTTGCAATTGTACCAGTCTCCACCACTTCCTCTGGTACCCTCTGCGTGAAAAAGTTGCCCCCTAGGTCTCTTTTATATCTCTCCCCTCTCATCCTAAACCTATGCCCTCTAGTTCTGGACTCTCCGACCCCAGGGAAAAGACTTTGTCTACTTATCCTATCCATGCCCCTCATAATTTTGTAAACCTCTATAAGGTCATCCTCCAGCCTCCGATGCTCCAGGGAAAACAGCCCCAGCCTGTTCAGCCTCTCCCCATAGCTCAAATCCTCCAACCCTGGCAACATCCTTGTAAATCTTTTCTGAACCCTTTCAAGTTTCACAACATCTGTCCAATAGGAAGGAGACCGGAATTGCACGCAATATTCCAACAGTGGCCTAACCAATGTCTTGTACAGCCGCAACATAACCTCCCAACACCTATACTCAATGGTCTGACCAATAAAGGAAAACATATCAAATGACTTCTTCACTATCCTATCTACCTTCGACTCCACTTACAAGGAGCTATGAACCTGCACTCCAAGGCCTCTTTGTTCAGCAACACTCTCTAGGACCTTACCATTAAGTGTACAAGTCCTGCTAAGATTTGCTTTCCCAAAATGCAACACCTTGCATTTATCTAAATTAAACTCCATCTGCCACTTCTCAGCCCATTGGCCGATCTGGTCAAGATTCCGCTGTCATCTGCGGTAACCTTCACTGTTCACTACACCCACAATTTTGGTGTCATCTACAAACTTACTAACTATACCCCCTATCTTCACATCCAAATAATTTATATAAATGACAAAAAGCAGTGGACCCAGCACCAATCCTTGTGGCACTCCACTGGTCACAGGTCTTCAGTCTGAAAAACAACCCTCCACCACCACCCTCTGTCTTCTATCTTCGAGCCAGTTCTGTATCTAAATGGCTAGTTCTCCCTGTATTCCATGAGATCTAACCTTGCTAACCAGTCTCCCATGGGGAACCTTGTCGAACACCTTACTGAAATCCACATAGATTGCGTCCCCCGTTCTGCCCTCATCAATCCTCTTTGTTACTACTTCTTCACAAAATGATCGAGTTCAGAGCATGAGTTACACATTCCCTCTTCAAGTGGAGATGACGCTTGGAATCTTCTGAGAGCTGTCCCTCCATTCCAAGATAGTGGACAAATAATGTCTCCCTGCAGATCGCTGCTGCCTGCTGGACATCCTGCCATTGTGACCCAGTGGGTCTTGAACCCTGATCTCTTGGCACTGGTGGATTGCCCAGTGAAGAAGGGAGAAGTGTTGGAGCTGATGAATTTAAATAACTCTCCATCTTCATTGTCAGAGCTTGGGTTTTGGGTTTTGGAGACATACAGAAATGACACTCCTCTGGTTGCATGTGGGGAGGGAGCAGGAGCTTTATTCCAACACTTCTATTCCAATCCTGCACCTGCCTGGCTTTAGTGTCTCTGAAGGCAGGCCCACAGACATGACTTCACGGCACAGTGAGCACTCATCACACGCATCAAACGCTGAATAATTGAACACAACACCTCTCAAATCCCTCAAAGGAAAGCAAAACACTGCAGATGTTTCAAATGAAAGCAAAATACTGCCTCTCTCCCACCTCCTCTAAAATCTGTCAGATATCCCAAGCTTTTGGTCACTTGACCTGATAACTCTAAATATGTCTCCAAGTCAATGTTTGCTTCATAATATGCCTGTGAAGGGACCATATCACTATGATGAAGGGATGATATAAATAACAAGCTGTTATTTTAAGTTATCGGACTCAATCTTGATTGGACAGTTCAAGTAATCCTTGGGTATATAAGGCCTCACTTCAGTGTGCAGCTGGAGATAACATCACTGGGTCACTGAACTGAGAGAACATGGTTGCTGCGTGTGCAATGAGCTATTTGCCTTATCACTGTGCAGATTGACAAAACAACCTTCAGAAATGGATACCAGAATAATTAAAAATCATTTAGGAGAAAGTGAGGACTGTAGATGCTGGAGATCAGAACTGAAGAATTATTCCTGAAGAAGGGCTTATGCCCGAAACGTCGACTCTCCTGCTCTTTGGATGCTGCCTGACCTGCTGCGCTTTTCCAGCAACACATTTTTCAGCTTAGTAACTAAAAAATCATTAACGGATACAAATCGGAAATGCACCAGGAAGAATTTGTACACTTCATCACTTGTTCTCTTTAATAAGTCGTCCCAACATTTGACACATATAGTTGGAGGTGCTTCCACTATCTGGAAGTGTTCAATACCAAATGGCACTACGTAGCACTCCCACTTCAGAGCTAATAGGGCAACACCCCAGTGCAAGGCAGCTTGGCCAGACGTTCCACACATGCCCACTAACAACTGGGATGCAATGGTACAAGTCACAACTGAAAGGCATCGGGGTGTGCCCTAAATGGTGGGATCATCTATACCTCAAACTAAAAAAAAACCTCTCTCTATCCAACCTGACTCCCTTCTGTTCCCTCAATTAAGGCAGCAGAACGTACAAAGTAGAATTAAATCTCTTCTGCTATTTTAACCCTAGCTTTATTTTATTTTAAGTAAATGTACACCTTGGTACTGCATTGTATAACATAACCTGCACATGTTACACCAGTCTAATGTAACAACACAGAGGGACACAGTCTGTATACAGTGCAGTATCTATACATTGCACATGAGACACAGAAAATATAGAGTGCAAAATTTCATTTAACACAAAATGAGCGAAAGAATCTGTAAATAGCACCAGAATCTATCACTCACTCACTTTGGGGATAGAGTCTATATATTATACAACAACCTCTTCATAATGCAGATGAAGATCTCATTTCTTTAAGCATTATACTCATTAAAGTTAATTAAATTTTATGAACTTTCTTCAATTATTAACTTTAAATAGTCAATGTGGTCATCATGCCATTATAAGTATTTTTCATTTCTTAAAAAAAAGTCTACTTGAAGCTATTTCAGTGATAGATCACATAATAACTTAAGTAATGATCAAAAATAACAAGTAGTTCAATTCCATAACTCAATTTTGCATTATTTTTACTCTGCACAATGTTCATTCATTTTCCATGTCAATATAAAAGTGATGAGTGTGTAGTGACAGTTACACATCGATCCTAAAGGTGCATTTCAACCAGAAAGGGTCCTGTACCAGCCAGTTCATTGACTTGTGTTACAGGTTTGGTTTTAAGTGACACAAAAGCACTGTCTATTATGATGGACAATATCACTGGAGAATATACACATGCTCTCCACCTAAGTCACTCACAGGATTTCAGTAAAGTCCCAATGTTTTCAGAACACCTGAAAACATTGGGAAGTATCCAATGATGGTTTAGCTGCACCAAGGGTGATACATAAATGCAAACCACTTATTCTTGACTCTCAATGTGACGTGCTGACTTTTTTAGATTGTACAGAATTAGAATCATCAATCAGCATTCTTAAAAACAAAATCAGATGTTGTTTGGAAAGGAAAACAGCACATCCCAAAGTACTCAACAACTGATGGAGGTATAAGAGATGGAGGGACATATCAGATAATCAGAGGTTTAGATAGGGTGGACAGTGAGAGCCTTTTTACTCAGATGGTGATGGCTAGCATGAGGGGACATAACCATAGCTTGAGGGATGACAGATTTAGAACAGATGTCAGAGGTAATTTCTTTACTCAGAGAGTAGTAGGGGCATGCAACGCACAGCTTGCAACAGCAGTAGACGCTCCAAATTTAAGGGTACGTAAATGGTCATTGGATAAATATATGGATGAAAATGGAATAGTGTAGGATAGATGGGCTTCAGATTGGTTCCACAGGTCGGTGCAACAGTACTGCACTGCAATGTTCTATGTATGCTGAGGTATGTCTGACGTATGTTCTAGAGTCATAAGGGAAAAATGATACTCAGTTTGCAGAAAGCAAGTTCCAGCAGCAACAGGTACATAAGAAAAGGGGAGAAGGGAAGGACAGCACATTCAAATCTTAAAGATATCATTTTATGTTAACTGCTGGTTTTCCAAGGAGTTACACATGGGGAGTCAAGGTCAGTTGAGCTTTCAGTTGCAGAGGTGAAAGGGACTGGAGATCATTCAGCCAGGGTACACAGACATTAGTTAGCCCCCATCTTGAAATTACACAGCTTACAATCATCTACACATTAAAAATCTAACATTAGGGATGAGCAATAAATGCTGGCCTAGTCAGCAACACCCATATCCAATGAACAAATAAAAAAAGTTAAATCAGCCCGATCTCATTGAATGGCAGAACAGACCTGATGGGCTGAATGGCCCACATCTCTGCTCACCTAGTCTTGTGCCTCTCCTAGGGCCCCTCAGAGATTCCTCCATCCTGGTTATGTCCATTGCCAGCTTCCCATTGGAGCTGCCTGCCTCGGATTTCCCAGGAGCTTTTGAAAAGGTGGGATTTCCGCCTGAAGGTCCTTCATCCAGGTGATGGTGTCCATTTAAATGCGGCTCTTAATATGGCTACTATTAATGTATAGATAATCGCAAACTATGTAACTTCCAGATGGGGCCCAAATCATGTCTGTGTACCCTGGGTGAATGATCTTCCTGAAAGGAGGCAACATCAGGCTCTATAGGATCCCTACCCGTATACCGCATCGAGAGTACACAGTGACAAGGGTATTAAAGATGATATTATAAAGAGAAATGATGTTGTGAGAAATGATAACTAAATTGAGATATAAAGCTAAAAATCACACAACACCAGGTTCAACAGGTTTAATTGGAAGCACACTAGCTTTCGGAGCGACGCTCCTTCATCAGGTGGTAGTCTATCACCTGATGAAGGAGCGTCGCTCCGAAAGCTTGTGCTTCCAATTAAACCTGTTGGACTATAACCTGGTGTTGTGTGATTTTTAACTTTGTACACCCCAGTACGACACCGGCATCTCCAAATCATGAGATATAAAGTCAAATTCCATCTTCCTCTCCAGGATTCTTGAAGTGATACACAAAAGCTGTGTGGTGATTTCCCAGCCAGAATGAATGGAAAATTCAAGCAATGGGTTTGTCTCAGCTTCTAGGAGCTTTGCAAGGCAGAGCATTATTGATCAAACTGGACCCTGTGGGGAATACTCGACCAACTAGTGTAGAAGACAAGGCCATTCTTTTTAGTTCTCTTATTGCTTTCTTCACCGTGAGGAGGGGAGAGCATTTCCAGATCAGAAGATGTTACTGACACACCCCTCCAACTCTCTCAAATGCTTCCTCTGCATTTGGCACAGGCACTTGCCTCATTCGTCCACTGGATGGTGCTATACTCAGATATTTTCTCTCTCTAGCTCCTTTGCTGCATCAACAGCCAACATTAACAGAGTCAGATCTGTGAATAAAGGTTTCAAAATGGATCTATTTTGTGACTGCAGATATTTATTAAGATGCAAGAGCACAATGCATTGGCAAGCAAAATAAATTGTTCACTTTTGGAGCAGAGAGATCATATCCTCAAGATATGAGGCTGCATGTAACATGCATCTGAATATTTTTGGGGCCAATCCCACTGTTCTCAACCAGGCTACTTATAAAGCCTCACACTACAGTAAATCATGACCATCTAATGCTGGCCCAATGCTCCCCTCTGCCTTCACAGTCAGAAAGCCCACCAGTCAGAACAGAGAACAGTCTTGGAACTATTTGAAGTTCAATTTGCACCTCAGACTATCCTCCCACCTCATAGACAAACTGAAATAGGAAGGAGTAGCCAAACTGGAAACAAAATACTGACAGGAGAATGAAGCAGCCTAACCTCACAGTTTACGCGCTAACATTTAAATTAGCAGCCTAAGTAAGCAGTTCAAGCCTGCTATGTAGAGTCATAGAGATGTCCAGTGCGGAAACAGACCCTTCGGTCCAACCCGTCCACGCCAACCAGATATCCTAACCTAATCTCGTCCCATTTGCCAACTTCTGGCCTCTATCCCACTAAACCCTTCCTATTCACATACCCATCCAGATGCCTTTTAATTGTACTAGTCTCCACCACTTCTTCTGGCAGCCCATTCCATACACACTCAAAAGTTGTCTCCCAACTTTCAGGCAGGAAATCAGCCTTCCTTATGTGGTGTTGCCTACATGTGAGGCCAGACCCCAAGGTTATACAATTAATTCTGAACTGCCCTCTGAAACGACCTAGCAAGCTTCTCAGTTGGATGAGGGGACGGACAACAAATGCTGGCCCAGAGACACCCACATCCCATCATTGAAAAAATAAAGCATCAGGGATAAACACCACCCTCCCTGGGAGGAATAACCCCAAACTAGGAGTAATTTAAGACCAGGCTGTTCAATGCAGTTAAAACAGTTGTGAATGAAGTGAATAAATTGCTTAATTCACCAGCAATGGATTGCTCATTCAGAAACTCACCTGCATCATTGCAATTCTGCTTCTAAAAAACAATCTGACATTTGAAGCTGTCTGTCTTCTGCACGTGCTGAGTGTTCCTCGACAGACTGACCATGGTTGATGTGCAGAGGCTGTTGGACGATGTTTAAATAATATCTTGGGAGTAATATGTGAATCACTTTGGCCAGAACTAAGGGGTTGCACTTTTAAGTTAGAGATGAGAAGGAATCCTTCTCTCAAAGCGTAGTGAATCTGCGGCATTCCATACCACAAAGGGTTGTCGAGGCTGGGTCATTAGGTACACTCAAGGCTGTAATAGACAGCATTTCACTCAGTAAGGGAATCAAGGGGAAAAAGGTAAGAAAGTGGATTTTGAGGATGATCAGATCAGCCATTGAATGGCAGGCACTCTCGATGGGCTGAATGGCAGACTTCTCCTTGTGGTTGTGAATCTTCAAAATTTCCTTCCGAA
Source organism: Chiloscyllium plagiosum (assembly GCF_004010195.1). Lineage (NCBI taxonomy): Eukaryota > Metazoa > Chordata > Chondrichthyes > Orectolobiformes > Hemiscylliidae > Chiloscyllium > Chiloscyllium plagiosum. The sequence continues at coordinate 6,399,592 of NC_057731.1, read as the reverse complement.
GAGATCCCTACATGCTCAGTCATTGAGTTGTACGGAAGACAGAGTTAATTGGATGCTAAAGGAATTAACGGATTCACGTATAGAATTGGAGTGCAGAGTTGAAGTGGATCTCCATCAGGCCTGAGGGGCTCTATTAGCTTTCTTGCTCCGATTGCTTCTGGTTTTCTGCTGAGCCGAGGTACTATAAGAGAGTGTGGCACTGGAAAAGCACAGCAGGTCAGGCAGCATCTGAGGAGCAGGAAAATCGACATTTCGGGCAAGAGCCCTTTCATCAGGAATATATAAGAGGTGCCTAGTGGAACCTCTTGTCCTGCGCCCCCTTGTGATGGATAGAGGTAGTGCTGAATGCCTGGCCCCAACCAGCAGTCCAGATGAGATCCAGATCTCAACCGTTTTGGTTCAAACTGATCTTCTCCCATTGTTTGGTAGCATCCCATCCAGCAGCACCCCCCTCCAACCAATCCTCCTTACACCTCCCACTCTCAGTCTATTATTCTCACATCCACCTACTACCCTCGACTCATCTCACACTGGGAATTTGAACTGGGAGGTACCCCCAACACCCTCAACTCCTGCCTATTAACTGAAAATGACAGAATATCAACCAGGTCGTGAGCAGTCAATAGGTTGACAGTACTTAGCTGATAAAGGTGTATTTTTATATCAATGAGGAGGTGGTGTCGGTATTGGGCTAGGGTAGACAAAGTTAAAAAATCACACAACACCAGATTATAGTCCAACAGGTTTATTTGGAAGTACAAACTTTTGGAACGCCGCTCCTTCATCAGGTAGCTCGCTGATGAAGTTCTGAAAGCTAGTACTTCCAAATAAACCTGTTGGACTCTTCCCTTGTGTTGGGTGATTTTTAACTTGTATATCAACACAGGCCTTGCACTATCCCCTTAAGAGTTTAAGGCATTCCATTCTCAACTCAAGAGTAAGAAAAGATACCTGTAGCAAAGCTGGTGTTTCGTTTCACTTTGAAACACATGCTGCTAATCAACAATGTCTTTCCTTGTTTTACCTGAACACCACAAACACAACATCCTCATTTACTCTCATAGCGGTAAGCAACTCCGAGGCATTCTGGAATCAAAGGAATCTTCGAGCATAAGCTCGATTTTTCTGCAATGTCCCAAAACTCGGATTGACATTGCAGAATTAAGCACAGTCACCAATTTGCAAATAAATCTGATGTTGAGATAACCTATTTCTAAATAGGAGCTAATTACTGCCGATGCTGGAATCTGTACTGAAAACAACAAATGCTGGAGATCACAGCAGGTCATGCAGCATCCGTGATGACAGAATAAGCTAACATCGAGTCTAGACAACTTCTCCCCAGGCGGAGACATCTCGACTTGAAATGTTAGCTTGCTGTCTCTCCATGGATGCTGCCTGACCCACTGGGATCTCCAGCATTGATTATACAGGTCGTTCGGCTATAATGCTACAGGTGTATTCCTCTACAATCTCACTCTATAGAAAATCACTATACCCTCGTTCAGTAGAAAGTTGCTGTTATCTAAAGAACGCTCACAATTTGTCATTCACATTATAGCTAATTTGTGTTGACGAAATGTGCGTTTTACCAGAATGACCTGTAATCTCTTTCTAAGATGGTGATTGAGGGACAAATCTTGTTCAGGACATTGAGTAGAAATCCACTGCCCCTTTGTGCACTGTGAAAGGGCACACCTGAAAGGGCAAACAGGGCTTTGCCTTAAGATCTCTGTCTGAAAGCTGTCACTTCTGAGAGTGCAGTCCCCCCTTAGATGTTGCCTCAAGGTTGGATCTGAACACACAAGTTAGGCCGAGTTGGAGGCCTAAGTGCTGCAAGAGCTGCCGACACACGTGTGTACAATCCACGCAAACACTCTGGACCCAGGGGATTCCAGGGATGCGATTGGCATTGGACAGTTGAGTGTTGCACATAGCGATGACCCTGTGGGTCATCACCCTCACCTCTGACCAGAAGATTGAAGTTGCCCTCCAGGACATGAACAGGAAGTCTCACTGCATTGTAATGCTGAGGGAAGTATCTTCAGGGTGTGATGTTAGATCAAGACCTGATCTGCTCTGTCAAGTGAACATAAAGCTCCATGTTACTGCATTAAAGAGGAGTGCAATCTAATATTCACCGATGGCTAGTATTTATCCCTCCATTAACACCGCAAATCAGAATATCTGGTTATTATCAAATTGTTATTTGTGGAAATTAGTTAGGCACAAATAAGCTGCTCTGTTGCAACAGTGACTACACATTAAAGTGCTTTGGAATCTCTTCTGGTCATGGGAGATGCAACGGAATTGAAAGCCAGCACCGCACTGCAAAAGGCCTAATGAAACAACGTGCCTTGCTCATGAGAACAACACACACACACATAAAGAAGATGTAGTTTCTGCTGCTGCAGATCTAATTCATCGCTCAATTAATGGGCTCTTGCTCAGAGTTAAAGATTGCGTCAGTGTAGCACAGGTGACATTAGAAACCTTGTCATTGAAATGGCCAGCCAAGCTTTCTCAGCAACAATAATCGCCCTTCCAGTCATTTCTGACTGCAATCATTTCCGATGTGCTGTGCCTGTGTTTCAGTACAAAAAGGTCAGATGAAAGTTATTCAAACTCAAACACTACTCCCCACAAGAAACACCTTCTCCACTGTGGTTTGAAGATTAAATTAACAGGCCTCAACACTGATTGACACAAAGCCACCAAATTTTTCCAACATCGTTCACCACAGGCAGTAGCTCACTGCAGGTCACTACTGGAGCCGCTGTTGTTTATCCTAGTGACCATACTTAGAACGATCACCAGAGGAGGCATCACTTGCAGTGGCTTTTGTCTGAATTATTGGCATTCATTTGATTAATCTACAACAAGGAGCATTCTTTCCAAATGATTTGCAAGTCAGGCTGAGCTCAGTAATGATCTATTTATTTGGCGTCCATCAACAACAGGAAGAGGACAGATGAAAATTAATTATTTCCCCCCCCTAGAAGACTGAGAGGGGATCTGATTGAGACTTATAAGATTATTAAAGGATTGGACACTCTGGAGGCAGGAAACATGTTTCCGCTGATGGGTGAGTCCTGAACCAGAGGACACCGCTTAAAAATACGGGGTAGACCATTTAGAACAGAGATGAGGAGAAACTTCTTCACCCAGAGAGTGGTGGCTGTGTGGAATGCTCTGCCCCAGAGTGCAGTGGAGGACCAGTCTCTGGATTCATTTAAGAAAGAGTTGGACAGAGCTCTCAAGGATTGTGGAATCAAGGGTAATGGAGATAAGGCAGGAACAGGATACTGATTAGGGATGATCAGCCATGATCATATTGAATGGTGGTGCAGGCTCGAAGGGCAGAATGGCCTACTCCTGCACCTATTGTCTATTATCTATTGACCCTGGCACAGCAAGATCCCACAAACTGATTAAACGCGGTTTGAGAAACGAAAACACTGGCAAGTGTCCCATGTTCTAATTCCAACGACAGCATAGGGCAGGGTCTTGATTAACCAGCTCGTCCAACAGTGCCGCACACCAACACAGGGAGGCAACTGAGGCAACAGCCTGGATCCTGAGCTCAGGTCTCTGGGACTAGGCGAGACTTGGAGGCGAGAGTGCAATCAACTGAGGCACAACGGACTCTGGTGACCAGCCATGCGCAAAGTCTAACACAATGAACATTTTGCAAACAGTGTGGCATCATGGTCATTTACAATGTGTCTGCAATAATACCACCAAAGTCCCAACTGGGGCCCGATCAGTGCAGATTTATCAGGGGCCAGCTGGCAACCCAGTAACACTCTGGCACACCAAGGAATTCACATCAGCAAATGGGGACTCTGGCGAAGGGGGTGTGAGGATAAAATAGCAGACAGGAGGGCAACGTTTCAGAATGATTTATTTCCAGTGAATCAGCACTGAAGCATAATCGCACAATGATTATTTTAATTTTAAAAGCAGACTCAAATGATGAAATCTGAAACTGGCCTCATGAGCAACAGCGCACAAGACCCAGCACAGACAAAACAGCGGTCTGTTTGAGTAGTCGGATAAACCCAGTGCAGTACCGAGGGAGTGCTGCAGTGCTGACATTACAACAGTGGCTTCACCTCAAAAGTACAGTATTTCGTTGCCTGCAACGCACTTAGTGAAAGACGCTGCTTGACTGCAAGTTTTGTTTCTGTGAGAATGGAAGTGTATCTGTTGTTATCCGTGGCATCATGGTCCATTCGTAAAGAGAGTCTCTCCATGCTGATTACACACGCTTTATGGAATAAATGTACAACCCCCTGAGACTGTGTGATCTTGCAATGACAGACTGCAGCTTTATTACAGCGGTGATGGGTCAGAAGTTCATCATCATCATCACCGGCAGTCTCTTCGAGTTGAGGATGGCTCTCTTCCATTCTCAGGGCAGGAGTGTAGGTGTCAGTACAGACTGATGCAGGGCTGTGTTCCATTTGGTGGTCGCGGGGAGAGGTGGTTGGGGCATTGGTGTGGCAGTGCGCTCCTTACAGTGTTGTCGCCCGGTTTCTGCTATTTCCCAACGGAAAGTCAAGAGGTGCTCATGTCTTCCCAGATGCTCCTCCTCCACTTTGGATGCTCCTGGGCCAGTGATTCCCAGGTGCCGGTGGGAATGTCGCACTCCGCCAGTGAGCGAGGCCTTGAGGGGATCACTGACGCCATTGCTTTGTCCACCTCGGGCTCGCCTGCCATTTCGAAGCTGGGAGTAGAACGCAGGTTTGGGAAGTCTCGTGACGGTCATAGGGCCGACCTGCCCAGCCCATCGTAGCCGATCAAGGTCGGGTGTCAGTGGGGATGTCGGCCTGGTCGAGGCCACTGGTGTTGGTGTGTCTGCCTTCCCAACGGATTCACAGATTCTTACGCAGGCAGCACTGATGGGACTGCTCCAGTTCAGTGAGGTGCCTGCTGTAGACAGTCCACATCTCAGAGCCATGTAGGAGGACGGGAGCCACCACAGCTCCACAAACCATGATCTCATGTCGGGTCTGATGTTGTTGTCCTCGAACACAAGTCAGGAGGTAGCAAACTGTGCACACAGCTCCCAGATAACACCCTGAAGGTGCAGGAGCAGGGCTCTGCTGAGGCAGGCAGAATGGCTCAGCCCCATGGCTCTAACTGCAATGGAGTTCCACTCAGAAATGTGTCTTCGCTGAGGGAAACTGGGAGTTTTCATAGAATCACAGACATCCTACAGTGTGGAAACAGGCCATTTGGCCCAACAAGTCCACATATTCTGAAGAGTAACCCACCCAGACCCATTCTCATTCCCCTATTACTCTACACTTACCCCTGACTAATGTACTTAACCTGCACATCCCTGGACACTATGGGCAATTTAGCATGGCAAATCCACCTAACCTGCACATCTACAGACTGTGGGAGGAAACTGGAGTACCAGGAGGAAACTCAAGCAGACACGGGGAGAATGTGCAAACTCCACACAGACATCAGCCAAGGCTGGAGTGGAACTTGAGTCCCTGGCGCTGTGAGGCAGCAGTGCTAACCACTGAGCCACCCTGTGCCAGGAGTTACTGGGAATATCTGGGTTGTACTGCACTTACACTTCTGTGGGAGTGAACACGCTGTGTCATTGAGCTCTTGTGTCATCAACTTGCTATCAGACCTCAGTTCTGTTGGACCACCTGTCACCTTTACATCTTTATATCTTTATATCTCAGCATGTGGGTGTCATTTTCAGGCCAACCTCTCTTATCCATCGCACATCCACATTCTATGTCGATCGACTGCAGCCCATGTGTTGGAAGCGTTCCGCTGTGCTGTTAACGCCCTCCAGCTTTCTGGCCCAGTGACTCTGCCCAGGTTAGTCTGAGGTGCACCTTTGAAGTTCTGCCTCAACACAATGTCTAACCAGATGAAGATCTTCACAAGGAGGCTGGTCACATTGCTGCACACTTTGTTTACTTCTGAAAATCACATTATCCCTTTGGCAGAACTCCAGCTGCTGAGGTAGAAAGTATTAATGGTCTTCTTTTCTTCAGTCCTCAAGTCACATTAAATCAACATTAAAAAGCCCAGTTTGGGAGTGCAAACTGGCAGGTTTGAATATTTGACTCATTGCAGTGTAATTCCCCCAGCTTTTAGTTTCATAAAACACTGGGAAACAAAACAAAAGCTGTTCCGCATTGTGACATTGTGTACTGTTTACCAGACAATAAATGGGAATGAGAGGAGGTTGCCAATTCGAGTTGGATGTATTCCTGGAGGCTTCACCAGATTTCCTGTCGTTGACTGCTCTACTTCGCAAAACAGTCATTTCTCCCCATCTACAATTCTTGCAAATAAACCAAAATGTTCCAAGAAATGGAAAAGTGCACTGTGCTTTCACACACTTGTGAGTTTATTGTATTCCAAGATTGTTTGCAGCACTGAGGAGAAGTTTTATAGAATCGTAGAGTTACACAGCAGAGTGGAGTTATACTTCATAGATTTCTTTGAGGAAGTGACAAAATTGATTGATGAGGGAAGGGCTGTAGATGTCACACGCATGGATTTCAGTAAGGGGTTTGATAAGGTTCCCCATGATGGGCTGATGGAGAAGGTGAAGTCGCATGGGGTCCTGGGTGTACTAGCTGGAGGGATAAAGAACTGGCTGGGCAACAGGAGAGTAGTAGTGGAAGGGAGTTTCTCAAATGGAGACCTGTGACCAGTGGTGTCCCACAAGGATCTATGCTGGGATCACTGTTGTTTGGAGGATGTGGAGGAAGGTATATGTGTTTTGATTAGTAAGTTTGCAGGTAACGTTAAAATTGGTGGAGTAGCAGATAGTGAAGGGGACTGTCAGAGAATACAGCAGAATATAGATAGATTGGAGAGTTGGGCAGAGAAATAGCAGATGGAGTTCAATCCAGGCAAATGCATTTTGGAAGATCCAATTCAAGAGTGAACTTTATGGTAAACAAAAAAGTCCTGGGGAAAATTGATGTACAGAGAGATCTGGGAGTTCAGGTCCATTGTATCCTGAGGGTGGCAACACAGGTCGATAGAGTGGTCAAGAAGGCATACGGCATGCCTTCCTTCACCGGACGGGGTATTGAGTACAAGAGTTGGCAGGTCATGTTACAGTTGTATAGGACTTTTGTTCGGCCACATTTGGAATACTGCGTATAGTTCTGGTCGCCACATTCCCAAAAGGATGAGGATGCTTTAGAGATGGTGCAGAGGAGGTTCACCAGGATGCTGCCTGGTATGGAGGGCACTAGCTATGAAGAGAGGTAGAGTAGATTAGGTTATTTAATTAGAAAGACAGAGGTTGGGGGGGGACCTGATTGAGGTTTACAAAATCATGAGAGGTATAGACAAGAGTGTGGGACTCAATTACAAGGTGTCACGAGTTCAAGGCGAGAGGGGAAACGTTTAAGGGACATATGCGTGGAGAGTTCTTTACACAGAGGGTGGTGGGTGCCTGGAATGTGTTGCCAGTGAGGTGGTAGAGGAGGGAACAATAGCGTAACTTAAGATGTATTTAGACAGATAAATGAATGGGTAGGGAGCAGAGGGATACAGATCCTTAGAAAATAGGCGACAGGTTTAGAGAGAGGATCTGGATCGGCACAGGCTTGGAGGGCCGAAGGGTTTGTTCCTCTGCTGTAATTTTCTTTGTTAGCACAGAAACAGACCCTTCAGTCCAACTTGTTCATGCCAATCAGGCTTACCAAACTAAACTAGACCCATTTGCCTGCACTTAGCCTATATCCTGCTAAACTTTTCCTATTCGTGTTTTTATCCAAATGTCTTTTAAATATTGTAACTGTACCCACCTCCACCACTTCCTCTGGAAACACATTCCACACACGAACCACCCTCTGCGGGAACAAGTTGCCCCTCAGGTCCCTTTTAAATCTTTTTCCACTCACCTTAAATCTATGCCCTCTAGTTTTGGGCACCCTTACTCTATGGAAAAGGCCTTCGCTATTTACACGATCCAAGCCACTCATGATTTTATAAACCTGGCAAGATCAGATCAGTCCTGAAAGAATTGACAGCCCTATGAAAACTTGGGATTTTTCTCGACTTTTGTCAAAAGTTCTTGTTTTGACTCTTCACTCATGCTGTAGCTGCGGGCATTGCTGTAATGTTGGCATTTAAACATCATCCTAATGTTCCCTGGGCATCCGAATGATTAGCTGCGGCTCCCAATTACGATAAAGAGCCTGGGGTCATGTAGAATGAGTGTGGACTGCAGACTTCCTTCCCTATAACGGCCTGCAAAAGAACCAGTCTGGCTTGCACGAACAGTCCAAAAGCTTTCCGGTCAATTTCAAGACTTATTTTCACACTGCGTTCCAATTTAAACCACCAGGGTACAAAGGAATATCTCCCCTTTGCTAGATCATCAGTCAAGGTGTAAGACACATTCATTCAGCAAGATGCAAATGTGACACCACTGTAACACTCCCTGTTACTGTAACTGCCATCTGGAGTTGCTGTAATCTCCTCCAACAGTTAAAATTCATTAGTGACATGGGATTACTATTTTGCAAACAGGATGGACAATGCACCATGTCTTGCCAACTGCAGCAAGAATGGCTCAGGGCTAATTTAATTCTTCAAATCCCATCACAATTCCATTCCATATCTCGGAGAAGCTTTCCCTTCTAAATACAAGACTCGATTCCCCCCGGGACATAATTCACTGTCTAGAACATTGACAACAAAAACAAAACAGACACCTGGAATATTACACTACACATTCACTCACACAATAGGCTTCAGTCTCAATAATAGCATTCACTGACACACTACATATATTGGGTTTTGGTAAAAGCTTTCTTCTCCAGCAATGTGCTTATGAAATGTCCTTGGCCTAGATATCCCTGACCCATATTTACCACTCCAGCTCCCCTCAGAGACACCTGCTCTCATTTATTAATGATCCAATGCTGGAACAGTTCTGAAACAATTAGATACTGAATATTCCGTCATGCTGGTTGTAGGTGAAGAACTAGGAAGGGACCACTTTGGACTGCAGTTACAAAAAAAAACAGCACTGCGAATATTGCCAATGGTGGAGAGGCTGAACGCACGGTGTGCTGTGATAGCTTTTTATAACCTCAGCGTATGTTCATTCTTGGCAGGGGTGGGATATATTACACACCCCTCCCAGCAGGCCCCTGCCCCTCGGAGTGACGAGCCTGGTAAACTGGAGTCACCAGGTAAGGAAGGCAGGTTATTGTAAGAGTCATGGCCCCATTGTGCAGCCAATTTATTTTTTGACAGTACGCTGAGCTAAGGAAAATGCGGACTTCGTTTGAGACACATCTTACGGCGGCTTCATCTTACCACAAGGCTGCAAAGACAAAGCAAGATCATGTGACACGGCATCACTTCCTGTGAGGAGGCGTCTCATTACAGATGTCACCTCTTAACAGCGCAGGATCTTCGGAATGTTACAGAACAAAGTGAGCTCATTTGGCCCATCATTTCTGCGCTGGCTGAGTACACTAACCCCATGTATTCTAAGTCTGCAGCCTTGAGAGTTCCGGGTCTTCAGGGCTAGATCCATATTCCTTTTACATGGATTGAGGGTTTCCATTTCAACCCCCAAACTGAGCAGTGAATTTCAGATACCACCTCCCCTGTCCCCTCCACCACTCCCCTCCCCATACCCCCCAACCCCGCCAACCTTCTGGGTGAAAGCATATTTCCTCTTGACCTCTCAAATGCTTCTACCCAACACCTTCGCTCGAGGTTCCCTGGTAACTGACCGCTCTGACAGGGAAACTAGGGCACCCAGAGGAAACCCACACAGACAGGGGGAGAATGGTCAAACTTCATGTAGACAGTCGACAGAAGCTGAGATTGAACCCAGGTCCCTGGTTCTGTGAGGCAGCCGTGCTAACCACTGAGCCACTGTTTCCTGGACCATTAGTCAGAGTAATGCTAACAGAAAGATTAACTTACAATAAAGATACTGAGACCCACACACGCCGGGAGCTTCCCTAATTCCAGCCATGCTCTATGCTGACTTGGTTGCTGAGATGCAGTAGGCTTCAGCTACATTCAAGATGGGAAAGAGCACTGTCTGGGTTAAAGACAGCTACAAAACATTGGATAATCTCATGTGGAGAGGGAACCTCTGCAATGCGATAGGAGCGATCAGATTCAAATCATTGATTGATGTTCCCCAATTTCTGAGACAGTGCATTTTATTCAGGCTCATTAACAATCTTAGGTGACATTGTACACAAAGTGCAGTGTGTATCATATGACAGGACTGAAAAGCCTGTCCTAACAATTGCTGCGAGGGGAACAGTAGGTTAAAGCAGAGCTCTGTTTATATTTCCACAGCTCTCCAAATGTCTCGGTGTAACCAGTAGTTTGAATATTGGGTCAGATGTTTAAGCCGTGATGAGCACACAGCCCACAGTCAGGTCACCAGAGGGACAATGCTAACTTGAAAAGCGGTCCATCTGTGAAGCTACTGCTTTGGTAGCAGTCAGATGCTTCGCCCTGTCCTGACAGCACGGGGCTCTTGATCAAAGTAAGGCTCTACACAATTCGAGCTCAACATAATAATTCAGAAATGCAGCTGAAAGAAAGGCATTGCAATACAAAGCGTCTCTCATGACCCCGGTATGTCCCAATTACAGCCAATTACCTGCTTCTGAAGTGACAGTGTAGCAAACCTGACAGCCCAATTTTGACACAGCAAGATCCCACAAGCTGCAACATCTTTAATAATCAAATTAATCGACTTAGCAATGTGAGACAAATATTGGTGTTTGCGATTTTTGAGAAGATTTGTAGCTCAGGCTGAGGTTCAGGTTCATGTCATTCACAAAATACTCTGCAAGGACTGTAACAAACACTACATCGGACAAACAGACAGAAAACTAGCCACCAGGATACATGAACATCAACTAGACACAATAAGGCATGGCCCACTCTCACTAGTATTCTAGGGACAACACATCTATCCTAGGACACGCTAAACAAAGACACGCATGAGAACTCTTAGAAGCGTGGCATTCCAACCAGAACTCTATCAACAAACACATTGATTTGGACCCCATTTACTAACCTCTGAGGAAAAGAACCGGAAATGCTATCACCCACCTTTAGAAACCAAGCCACGTAAATAGAAAGCGGGACATAACACCAGTGCTTCACCAGAGGCTCACTGATGACATTACCTAGTATGGTGACGAAATGTCTGAAAACAAACCTGCCAGCTCAGCGAGCAAACTTACAACCACAACCCACAACCATTGGTCAGGATACCGGAAACATCTCTCAGCGGCTCTTCTGTTTTCACAGTTGGGCTGTGGGATCGTTTAGATCCATCAGAATGAATAGTCTAGGACTCGGGTTAACGTCTTATCCAAAAAGCATTAAAATCCAAAGTTGGTGCTTCCTGCCCTGGTAATCATCATCTAATTGAGTGGTATGACAGCCTCAAACAGTACAATGGCTGATTCCTACTTGAATGGTCTTGCAACACTGGAACATAGCGTATGCAGCAACCACCCCCAGTTACAACTAATTCCCCCTGCAGTGTTTAACCTTGGCCTTACTGATCCAACCTGATGAGAGATCTGATTCAAGCCAAGTTCAGTTTTGTACAGCAGAGACTCTCCACGTGTGCATGAGCTGGTTGGGATGGTCTCTCGGCAGTGAGACTTGCCTAATCTGGAACTCTGGAAAATTGTGGAGACTCATTTTACTCAATAACCATTTGAGAGCATGTCCCAGTGCCGCTGGCATTGAGCTCGGATCCAGAGGATACACTGTGACCCGCCAACCAATCCCCAGGACTCTGCAACCCCTCATTCAAGACAGAATGGGCATTACAGATGCAGTGTAGCAATCTCCCACCTTCTGGGAGAACTGTCTATCGCAAGTCTATTTCCGGACCTGCCGATAGACAGAGCTCATAAATTTAAGAAAGGAGTTTTGCTGGCTCAGCATGTCTAACAAAATTCTGATGTATACTGTGTTCTGTTTACAATAGCCCACTGTCAACCAAGCGTCTACTTGAATCAGCCACATTCTCCCTTACAACCACTGATTAGTGAAGAAATAAAGATGGGGAGGGAGGCCTCCTATTGACACCTAGCTCCTCATTAACAGGAGAGCAGGATAAATGTGGGCACAGGGAGAGCTCTGTCACAAGGAGCTTCTTGGCTGTCGAATGCTGTCATCCCTGCAGGGGGCAGTCCCACAATGACACAACCTCAGGCATGATGGGACGAATGGCCTCCTCTTTTAATATTCAACTCTTCTCCCTTGATAAAGGGCAGAACTTTTCACCGCTGTGGTTGTCCCAAAGCCATAAGCGTGTGTCACTGCCTCCTGCCCTTCCTAACTGTAGGCAGTTGCTGCATTCACAGTCACTGTATTCTCACACTTTGCAACTCCCTCTCGGTGCATTATTCTGACTGGGGTACGGGAGTGTC
>NC_057731.1:6333129-6387128 GCF_004010195.1 Chiloscyllium plagiosum | reverse complement strand
CCAGAGGTTTTTTTGACCAAACGCCAATATCACCTAAAAACTAATGACCCACACAGACAGACAGACACATGAAATGAGTCAATGAGACAGTCTATTGCCGTAGCGGCCTTTAAAGTAAGTGAAGGCCCATGCCTTCTCAACCTCATCCCTCACTTGAGGTGTGGTGTCCCTCAGGTTAAACTCATCACCACCCAGGAAATGAAATGAGCAAAACTTGCAAATGACACACCCAAACAGCTTTGCATCCTTCAGAATGGAGCTCCAACACGACTGACATGCTTGTTCTCAAGTAGCACTGTGCTTTCCCCCCCCCCCCCTCTGGGCAGTCTCTCGCTGACGACAGAGCAGCTTATGGTCCCTCAGGGATAAGGACAACTTTCACTTCATTAAGAAGGTTCACAGAGGCTCATTAACTCAAGCGGGACAGAACTTGTACAGTTTGAGCAACGAGTTACCTCATCCTACTCATGAGCCACCATTTACACTTGTTCATGCTGCCCTGAGACCAATAAAGGAAGGGCTTCCAAGAGGCTCCAAGTGGTTCCCAATCCCTGGTCCCTAGTAACCAATGAGCCTCTAGACTGGCTTTATCCCTCTGTCAACCCAGACAAACAGCATTAACAGAAACTGTTCAGACATTGTATCCCATTTCCAGAGCACTGGTCCTGTGCCCACCCACACACTGATCCACACACTGCCACTCTGCGTGTACATCTGCTGTTGAGAATAATGGGAATGCGAAGGGGAGGGGGAGGTCGGAGAAGCCGCAGATGGGAGCTTTACGGATGGCTTCATTGTTCCCTCAGTGCGAGGAAAGCTTCTATAAGGGCACCGTTCCCAAACTGAAGCCTTCCCAGTCATCTGACATCGCTGTGGCTTCCATTTTGAGAACACTGTTCACTTTCTGAAGCAATGCAGTAGATTGGTTGAGAGAGCGAGCGAGAAAGGGGGAGAGAGAGAGAGAGAGAGAGAGAGAGAGAGAGAGAATGAATTCAGGTTTATTTTTGTCTTATTTTTGAAACATTAATGGCAGGACTCATTTCAAACAAAGCCACTGCAATACAGTACTGGGTACTGACTGTGAGTCAGAGATATAAACCACTCCAGGACTCTCAGCTGTACTGGGTATTGGGTAGAATTAGCCCTGCTTCACTAAATGTGGTGATTTGGGAATAATGACCCCCTTCCTTCCATTTGGCAGACAGTGAAGTGTTGTGAAATAACATGACTAATTGGCATTTATCATGTGGTCAAAATATTTCTCACAATTCCTGATGTGGCGCTGCAACTTTGCTGTAAAGAGCATTTGCACAAGCTGCTCAGTGTCTTTGGAAACTGTCCAGTAAAGAGTTCCAGAGACTTCCGCATAAACTCTGGGTTGGCGTAGGCAGCACAGAACTGAGGGTGTGCTTTAATACCAGAGGAAAGCCAGCTTTCAGATATGCCATTACTGCCTGACTGCCTTGGATAGATGTAAAAGATCACGTGGAACCACTTCAATGAAGAGTGGAGAGTTTTCTCTTGTGTTCTAATCATCATTGTAACCCTCAACTGACAACATGAAAAGGTGGTATGGTCATTCACCTCCTTGCTGCTTGACAGACAAGTGGGGAGCTGATGGCCTAGTGGTAATATCACTGGACTGTTAATCCAGAGTCTCAGGTAATGTTCTGGGGACCCATGTTCAAATCCTATCACAGCAGATGGTGGAATTTGAATTCACTGAAAAGGAATCTGGAGTTAAGAGTCAATTGTTGGAAAAACCCATCGGGTTCACTAATGTCCTTGAGTGAAGGATATCATCCTTACCTGGCCTGGCCTACATGTGACTCCAGACCCACAGCAATGGGGGGTGGACCCTCAACTGCCCAGTGGGGGAATAAATGTCGAGCCAACGACATCCTCATCCCATGAATGAAAGGTTGCCACTTTCCCCTTACAACAAAAATTCAAAAGTAAGTTAATAGTCATAAAAGCACTTCAGGCATCCTGAGGTTGTGAGAGGCGCAACATAAGTGTGCATTGCCTTTGATTTCAATCAGCCAGTTACACAAAAACACTCCTCAAGCAGGCAGAGTGAGGAAGTCACCACTGGCCCCCAAAGTCTATCGAGATACAACAGATTTTATAAACTCTAACTGTTTGCTTTCTCATTTTACGTCTCTTATTTCCCTCCCTCTCATGTTATTTTCATCATGTGCTGACTGAGCTTGGATTGGCAGCATCCCTGTTCACACATCCATTCCCAATTAGGGACATTTAAGCGACTCTTGGCCAGGCACATGAAGATAGCACAATAAAGGGTAGGTAGGTTAGTCTGATCTTAGAGTAGGATAAAAAAACCAGCACAACATTGAGGGCCAAAGGGCCTGAGCTATGTTCAACACATCTGTAACAATAGGCCATAGTGACTCAAAGAAAATCATGTCCACCTTCCCTGTTGGAAACTTCCAAACCACTACATCCTATTTCCCTAACACCAAGATCAGAAACTTTTGGAAGAAATGTTGGGCGGCACGGTGGCACAGTGGTTAGCACTGCTGCCTCACAGCGCCAGAGACCCGGGTTCAATTCCCACCTCAGGTGACTGACTGTGTGGAGTTTGCACGTTCTCCCCGTGTCTGCGTGGGTTTCCTCCGGGTGCTCCGGTTTCCTCCCACAGTCCAAAGATGTGCAGGTCAGGTGAACTGGCCATGCTAAATTGCCCGTAGTGTTAGGTAAGGGGTAAATGTAGGGGAATGGGTGGGTTGCGCTTTGGCGGGGCGGTGTGGACTTGTTGGGCCGAAGGGCCTGTTTCCACACTGTAAGTAAGTAGTCTAATCTAAACACGATTTAGATTTAGATTACAGTGTGGAAACAGGCCCTTCGGCCCAACATGTCCACACCGACCCTCTGAAAAGCAACCCACCCAGACCCATTCCCCTACATTTACCCCTTCACCTAACACTATGGGCAATTTAGCATGGCCAATCCTCCCAATTCCTGTGGGAGGAAGCCGGAGCACCCGGAGGAAACCCACGCAGACACGGGGAGAATGTGCAAACTCCAGTCGCCTGAGGCGGGAATTGAACCCGGATCTCTGGCGCTGTGAGGCAGCAGTGCTAACCACTGTGCCACCGTGCTGCCCAAGATGAGGGAGTATTTAATGGATGGTAGCTTAGAGGAACAGAGCGATCTTGGGGTAACTACTCACAGATCCCTGAAGTTGCAGAGTACGTGAATAGGACGCTATGGGTTTAGAAATACGACCCCAGTCTTTCACTTGTCGCTGGGTGAAACAGCATTGTACATGCCCCGACACCACATGGCCCACAGAGACTCATGAAGGTACCCCTACACTACCTTTGCAAGGGCAATTAGGGATGGGCAACTGACACTGTCAGCAATACCCACTACACATGAAGGAATAAATAGGGCATTGTGGTAGGAAACGGGCAAAAGTCAGGATCCTGCGATTGAAAAGGAAGTAACTAGGGCATTGATTTTAAGGGTCGAGCTGAGGGAATCTCATAGGCAGGTAAACTTATTTTAAATTCTTAACTTATTGAAGTTGGTCACCAAGGTCACTGTCTCAGAGCTAACCAATCTGGTCACATGAGCCTAAACCAAGCATGAACTCCATTATTTACCAGTGGGAAGTGTCAGATGTAATTCCCACAGATAAATAATAAGCCTTATACAACTTGGTGCCACCCACACTTACAGCTCACAGAGGGGTTCAGGAGATGAAAGGTGGGCCAAGCAGGAAAATATTCTTGCTTTTTCTGTGATTACGAAACATCTTCAAATTTCACTATTAAAAACAAAATGCTGATGGAAGCACACAATTTCCTAACATTCTGAGCAATGTCAGTTTTATGTGGTGTGGTCTTTCACCTCATGTTAACAGGGCATTGTCATTGATGCAGAGTTATTAATCTTCAATAAATAGTAGTTAATGAAAACAAAGCAACAAAAGGGTCAATTATAGGCCCTGTGCATTCAGTCAGCAGCTTTGTTGGGTGGGCATGGAAATTGGCACCATCTTTTTATAGGCCAGCTACTGAACCACGCTCCTCACAAATTAGGCTTCATGATGAAAAGGTAAGATCATGAATTTGACCTTGTGAATATCAGAAGGAACAAAATCTGGATAGAAAACCTTGACAGGTTTTACACCCTTAAAAGATTCAAAGTTTTCCAAACACCAGAGTGAGGGCCCTGGGCTGGAAATAACCAAACACCAGAGTGAGGACCCTGGGCTGGAAATAACCAAACACCAGAGTGAGGACCCTGGGCTGGAGATAATCAAATACCAGAGTGAGGGCCCTGGGCTGGAAATAACCAAACACCAGAGTGAGGGTCCTGGGCTGGAGATAATCAAATAACAGAGTGAGGGCCCTGGGCTGGAAATAACCAAACACCAGACTGAGGGCTCTGGGCTGGAGATAATCAAATACCAGAGTGAGGGCCCTGGGCTGGAGATAATCAAATACCAGAGTGAGGGCCCTGGGCTGGAGATACTCAAATACCAGAGTGAGGGCCCTGGGCTGGAAATAATCAAATACAAGAGTGAGGGCCCTGGGCTGGAGATACTCAAATACCAGAGTGAGGGCCCTGGGCTGGAGATAATCAAATACTAGAGTGAGGGCCCTGGGCTGGAGATACTCAAATACCAGAGTGAGGGCCCTGGGCTGGAAATAACCAAACACCAGAGTGAGGGCCCTGGGCTGGAGATAATCAAATACCAGAGTGAGGGCCCTGGGCTGGAAATAACCAAACACCAGAGTGAGGGTCCTGGGCTGGAAATAACCAAACACCAGAGTGAGGATGTTGGGCTGGAGATAACCAAATCAAGGGTTGTAAGCACCCTTAACCAGAGATAACCAAATACCAGCATGAGGGTGCTCAGCTGGATATAACTAAATACCAAAGTGACAGGAGCAGATTTTATAATTTTATGATGTGTTACCCAGTTTGTGGTAAACTAATGCTAACAATTATGACACTGTCAACTGAAATTCACACTGCATCAGTAAGTTATTTGATGAAGCCTTAACAAGTTCAGAGTCTCTGCCTGCCCATTCTCAGTGACACCTCAAAAGGAACAGAAATATTTCACAATAAGGGCAAAATGTTGGGCTAATTATCACAGCAATGACACATCTTAGCTTCACAGGAATGGGCCCTTGACTGCTCCAAACCTAGAATAGATTGGAAAATAAAATTAATTCCATGTCATTTGAGGCCCATTTCAGATAATGGCGACATTAAAACGTGATAAATTCTGACCTGCCAACTTTCATTCACTTTGCACCGTATTGGTGCTTCGTTAGTAATCGTGCTATGTCTGTGATCGCAATGTGACTGTGAACAGTGAAGTGGAATAACTTTTCTCCTTTTGGATTTGGGACGGACATGACCTTGTTACAGGAAGCTGGAATTCTGCAGTGTGTACGGCTTTGTATTTATAAACTGGCATCGCAAACACTTCCGATCTTCCACTGAATCGGAAATCAGTGCCCGCTTTCTTCCCAGAAAGCAGCAAACCAATTTGTTATCTCTGACTGCATTTCCAGCTCATTCCTGAGACTAGCTGATAAAACATTGCGATATCAGGGAGATGATGGGGTGTCGTGATAATGTCACAGGACTACCGATCCGGAGTCCCTGGTGAACACTCACACCACACCATGGCACCTCACAGACGTTTAACTCAATGAAAAAAGTAATTAGGAATTACAGTCACTACCTGTCTGATTAATGGTGAGCATGAATCAATTGCCATTAAAAATGCCCTTTAAAGGGCAGACAAGCTTGAGGTCAGTACTGCAATCTGAACAAAGGTGCTCCGCAAAGCAGTTAAACGTAAAACATAGAACAGTAGAGCACAGGAACAGGGTCGAACAGCCTACGATATTGTGCCGAACGTGACACCAAATTAAACTAATCCCTTCTGCCTGCCTTTAGCCCATATTCCGCCATCCTTGCCTCATGCCCGGTTGTTACCGGCCTGGGTTCACTCTCTGCGATGTCGAGAAAACAACATCGCGAGCCAAAACTGATTGTACAAAACTGAAATTGGTTAGCACTGCTGCCTCACTGCACCAGGGACCCCAGTTCAATTCCACCCTCAGACGACTGTCTGTGTGGAGTTTACACGTTCTCCCCCTGTCAGTGTGGGTTTCCTCCGGGTGCTCCAATTCCTTCCCACAGTCCAAGGATTTGCAGGACACGCTAAGTTGCCCCATATTGTGCAGGTTAGGTGGATTGCCCATAAGAAATGCAGGGATACAGTAAGGGGTGTGGATTTGGGTGGGATGCTCTTTGGAAGGTTGGTGTGCACTCGATGGACCGAATGGCCTGCAACGTACAAGTCAACCACAGCTTCACCTGGAAGGTGTGTTGGAGCCTGGCAGGTAATGAAAGCTCAAGTCCTGTGTTTGGCTGAGAAGTGGACGAGGGTGCTGTAGCGGCCCCTTAGAAATGCTGGAAGTGGAGAGTAGTGGGGAGATGTATTTGGTGATGGCAATATGTCAGAGTTATAGGAAGTGGCAAACCTGTTGAATACAGAGGCTGGTGGGGTGGGCAGTGAGGACAAGAGAAACCTCATCGTGGTGGGAGGGAGAACAGAAATACAACAACAGAACAGACAATGCGAGAGTCCTGCCAACCACTGTGGGAGTATTCATGGTTAAGGAGTAATGAAGATATATTGGAAGTGTTGGCAAGGAAGGTCACATTGTTCGAAGGGGCAGAGGGTCAGAGGCAGAGAAATTGGGTGAATGGATTAGGGTGTTTACAGGAAGCAGGGTGTGAGGAAATGTAGTCAAGGGAGACACTCAAAACGGCTCTGATTTTTTTTTTGTACGTCAGTTGTCAGCCAGAAATGGAGGCAGGAGGGCTGAAGAGGAGGGACCAATTGGAGATAGACTGCGTTAAGCTGGGGGAAGAGTGAAAACTGGAAGCCAAGTTGAAGACATTTTCTCGCTCAGAGCGTGAGCAGGAAGTAACACTGGCTCGATCAACAAAGTGCTGCAAGGAAAGAGGTGGGGGAGAGGGCCTACAAACAGGTGGTTAGAGCGAGAACCCGTGAGAGTTCCCATAGAAACACATTGTCATTGGAAGGGAGTGTTCTCCATCTTGTTTTTTTTTTCACTTGTCCCATTTCCTTTGGCCTTGGAGCACTGGGCGCTTTCCTCATTCACTCTCTCTTGCCTTCCGTCCTGTCAAAGGCCACCCTTACTCCTCCTCTTGCCCTCCTTCCTTTTATCTGTCACAATTATCCAAATAAAAAGGGCATCAACCTAAAACATCAACTCAGTTTCTCTGTCCAGTGTTGCTGCCTGACCTGCTGAATAATCCCAGGACTTTAATGTCAGTTTTCCAGAGTCCACAGCATTGTTTTATTCATCACATGATTGTCGTTGAACTCCTCTGGTTTTATGTTAGTGCCAAAGGGTTCACTTGGGTCAATCAAAGGATCTACATTCAAAGCAGCTTGTGACAGACCTGCTGTGTCACCCCAATCTTTTCCATTTATTTTTAATGGTCACTATTTCCCACAACAATGCTTGCCTGTGTTTCAATCAGTTTGATGCGATCCCAGCAAGTGGTCTGCTCGTTCATTGGTAAGCCCCCTTAGCCATGTTTCACATATTCTGGTTTATCTAGATCTCTGCCCAGCTGGCCTTGGACAATCAGGGAGCAATTTTCCTGAGATTGATTGAAGGCTTTGACCTCTCTTTTGGTTCTCAGTCCAGCAGTAAGCATTGCTCTCACTGACAACTGAGAACAGTAAAGTTCTGCTGAGCAGGGGCACCACACCCTTAAGACACCTTGCAAGCAGTGAGCATTTTTTATCAACTGGACAGGTTCCAAATCAATCTAAAATTTATGTGAACAGTTCATAGTAATGATATAGGACAATGTTTATACTGAAAATGAAATATGATACTGAAAAAAATAGTTTGATGAAATAAGAAATCCTCAAAATGTAAGGCTCTGTACTGCTCCTTCCTTTAATCACAAATTGAATTGCAAAATGTAGATGCGATGGTCAAGACGACAAATTAACGCCTCGTCTTCCTCAGGAGGCTTAGGAAGTTCAGCATATCCGTAAGGACCCTCACCAGCTTTCACAGATGCATCAAAGAAAGCATTCTATCTGGATGCATCACAGCCTGGTATGGCAACTGCTCTGTCCTAAACAGAAGGTGGTGTGCACAGCCTACACCATCACAGAGCCAACCTCCCATCCATGGACTCTATCTACACTTCTCGTTGCTGTGGAAAAGCTGCCAACATCATCAACATCCATCCAACCCCTCCACCGTCCCCCCCACCCCGTCCCCCAACCCCTCTCTTCCAACCTCTTCAGTCAGGGTGAAGGTACAAAAGCTTAAACACATGTACCAACAGGTTCACAAGCAGCTTCTTCCCTGCTGTTATTAGACTACTGAAAGGACCTCTCTAATCACAAATCTAATGTTGATCTTGCTTTGTAACCTTGAGCTGTATTGCCTCACTCTGTTTAAACACTCTATGATCTGTATGTTATGATTTGCCTGTATTGCTCACAACACAAAACTTTTCACTGTACTTAGGTACATGTGACTACAATAAATCAAATCAATAATGAATACTTATGGGTATACACTCCAGTAATGTAAAATGGGTAAGCAGCACAAATGCATTGCACACCTTCTCATCCAGGAGATAAAGGGCAATAGGGAGACCTTCCATACCTTGGGGTTTTTTTTGCACTCATTTAAACAACTCTTTTTTTGCCATTTTCAATTTTTCCTCCTTTCTGAAAACTGTAGGAATAATGGGCCAGCATCAAACAAAGCTGCATGCTTAATGTGTAGGATGGTAAAGGGAACTGACAATGCAGACATAGAGAGGATGCTTCCTCATGTGAGGCAATCTAGAATGAGAGGTCACAGCTTTATGATAACGGGTAGCAGATTGAAAACAGAGATGAGCAGAAATACTGCTCTCAGAGTTGTGGAATTCACTATGACAGAGTGCGGCTGGGACTCTCAATTTGAGGAGGAGACAGACAGATTTTTAGTTAGTAACAGGTTGAAGGGTTATGGGGAGTGGGCAAGAAAGTGGAGTTGAGGCTGAGATGAGATCAGCCACGTATTAATTAATGCAGCAGGCACGAGGGGCTGAATAGCCTACTCCAAGCTCCTAGTTCTTATATTCTTAAGATTTTTAGTTAGTAACAGGTTGAAGGGTTATGGGGAGTGGGCAAGAAAGTGGAGTTGAGGCTGAGATGAGATCAGCCACGTATTAATTTATGCAGCAGACACGAGGGGCTGAAGAGCCTACTCCAAGCTCCTAGTTCTTATATTCTTAAAAGCAAATTCAAGATGCAAATTGACTGTGCTGATAGCCACACCATCTAATGGATAGAGTGAATGTTGAAGGGGTAAATGGCCTGTTTCTTTTGCCTACAAGGTGTTAGATATGCAGTCACCTGACACCTCTGGACTTGCAGTACAGGTTACGTAATCTGCCCCATCAAGTTCTCATTGAGAGGGACTTTCAGGCTAGAAATGGAACCTCTTGAGGCATACTCTTCAACGTAGTGACTTCATAAATCAGATTAATCAGGCATTGATTTGTTATCTCCTCTATCCTCACTTTTTTCACTCAAACAGCCAGAGGACAATGCTACACTTCTGCAAATACTATGCAGGAGCAACAACCCACAAGTTCTGTTCATCCCAAAAGCATCTCAGGAATATGTAGAGACATGTGTGTATTTCAAAGCAAATTATGCAGGCAAGTGTTTAAGCACAATTTCTCAAAGAGGTGTTGAACTCCTTGAATTACAAGATCAGAATTGGACACTGAATTGTCAAAAGAAAGTTCTGTTGCTGCTCGTCAGCTTTGACCATCTCATCTCCGATACTTAACAACACACTCGAAAAATCCAACCCTTGGGAAAAAAATAACTTGGATTTCTTTCATTCCCTCAGAATATTCCAAGATGCTTTAATAGCCAACCAGGGACTTCTCAAATACTGTAATGCAGTAAACTGGGTTGTTAATTTATAGACAGAAAACACTCATAAATAGCAACGTGGAAACGATATCCTGCATTTGCCGGTAGTTCATAAAAATGTGATGTCCTGAACAACATCTAACATTTGCACATTCTTCCTGTGTCTGCATGGGTTTCCTCCCACAGACTAAAAATACGCAGGATGGGTGGATTAGCTATGGGAAATACAGGGGTACAAGGATAGAGTAGGGTCTGGGTGAGTTGCTCTCCAAAGGGTCAGTTTGGATTTGATGGGCCAAATGGCCTGCTTCCACACGGTAGGGCTTCTATGACGGCTGGGAAAACTCCCTGCTTTCAAATACTGAAATGGACTCTTTTACCTCCGGTCGAGAGACCTCATTTGAAAAACAACACTAATGCAATACTCCCTCAATGCAATAAGTCCCCACTGAGTTGTCTGGTTTTCAGCTGTCCCACTTTAAAGTTGGTCAGTTAATGGGGCCCTTATTCACATTCAGAATTTTGCGTTAACATTATTTTGGGTCTGATGCAGGGTCACAAGACATGATCTGCACTATTCTGAAGTGACCTCTCCTGCAATATTTAAAAAGCATTTGGATGGGTATATGAATAGGAAGGGTTTGGAGGGATATGGGCCGGGTGCTGGCAGGTGGGACTAGATCGAGTTGGGATATCTGGTTGGCATAGACCGGTTGGACCAAAGGGTCTGTTTCCGTGCTGTACATCTCTATGACTCTATTAATGTTGTAATTATATCAGCCTCTACGACTTCCCTCTGGCAGCTCATTCCATACATGCACCATCCTTTGCATGAAAACATTGCCCCTTAGGTCTCTTTTATATCTTTCCCCCTCACCCTAAACCCTTGCCCAATAGTTTTGGACTCCCCCAAAAAGGACCTTTTTCTATTTACCCAATCCATGCCCCTCATGATGCTCCTATCTTTCCGAAGGATTTAAAACGCATCTGCATGGGTATCTGAATAGGAAGGCTTTAGCGGGATATGGGCCAAGGGCTAGCAAATGGGACTCGATTAATTTAGGATATCTGTTGGCATGGACGAGTTGGACCGAAGGATCGGTTTCTGTGCTGTATATCTCTATGATTTGAACTGTTGCTTATGACAAGGGGAATTCAATAGTTGATAACAATAACAATGCTCTGCTGCAATTATTTAGGGTGTTGGCAAGACCATAACTAGAGCACAGTTTTTATATCCTCACTAAAGGAAGAATATAAATGCACTGGGAGCAGTTCTGAGCAGGTTCACTTGAGTGAGACCAGAGATGGTGGGGGAGGAGGAGACTGGTCAGTCGGGATATGTATTAATGCTGTTTCGAAGATTGAAAAGTGATCTTATCGAAGCATCTATGATCACGTCAGGGAGTTCAGAGGGTGCATGCTGTAAGGATGTTCCCCCTTGGGGGAGGGGCTAGAATGAGGAGGGGCACAGCTTAAAAATAAGGAGCCACCCATTTGAGAGAGATGAGGAGAAATGTTTGTCTCTCAGAGAGTGGAAAGGTTTTGGCAATCTCGTGGCAGGGTCTGGGACATATTTGAGGCAGATGGAGAGACATTCCTCACTAACAAAGGCACGAGAGGTTAACGGTGATAGGCAGGAGACAACAAACAGATCAGCCATGATATTATTGAATGGTGGAACACAAGGAGCTGAATATTTGTTCCTGCCCCCAGTTCACAAATATGCCACTCTGAATCCGGATACAGTGTGATTTGCAACGTTACACTGAAGTGTCAGCCATTGATTGATGTCAGACTCCTGAAGGAGTATTTGAACCTACAACCTTGTTACTCAGAGGAGATGGCGTTAATCATTGAGCCGTGACCTATACTAGCTTCCCACGGAGTGTAGTCAGTAGAGTGTGCCTTTCCAGGTGATCACCTCTTTAACAAAGCAGTGACAATGTTCATTAAGTGCCAACCGGAGAAATTTAACACTTGGGCTCTGCTGATCAGACAGCCAAACAATTACAAATCTGATAGGGCCGAAGAACAGAGCAATGACAAAGCAGCTGAGGTCTGCATTTCATACAGTTCATGCAAATCTCACACAGAGTCAGTCACCAGCTCTGATCATTTCAAGGACAGTGGAACGAGAGCAGCAGTAGGAAATGGCAAGTCGAATGATCGCGCGGCCCCATGCTGAACCTCATGCTAAACATCCAACTCACGGTCAGAAAACATCCCCCACAGCAAACTTGTTCAGCTCTGGTGAAGTGTTATCTAGACTCAAAACATTAGATTACTCTCTCTCCATGGATGCTGCCTGACCTGCTGTAATTTTCAGCATGTTTTGATTCCTGATGAAGGGCTCTTGCCCGAAATGTCGATTTTCCTGCTCCTTGGATGCTGCCTGACCTGCTGTGCTTTTCCAGCACCACTGTGGTCTAAACTATGTCAATTGATAGCAATGTCAAGCAGAGACTGGTGATTTCCACTAGGGGCCACTGTCCAGTCCATGCAGAGATTAGTTCATGGACAAGTCTCCACTGAAGGAGGACAGCACTGGGTGCAGTATCTGCTAATGACTCCTGAAAAAGCTTTGTTCCTGCTAATGGCAGCACAAGTATGAAAGGCTCGCTCTGTCTATGCACCCTGTATGCCCTTGTTTTTATGATCTGCCTGTACTGCCTTTCACTGTACTTAGGTACATGTGACGACAATAAATCAAATCAAATTGCCTCCTGAATTCCAGGCCATCTCAAGTGCTTATGGATTGATGCAGAAGGCAATCAGGGGGATTGAGAAGGGGGTCACTGTATTTTGAGTTACTCTATTATATTTGTTCCTACCTGTCCAAATCCATCCACCAGCTCGTAGCTGAGAAGAAATCCATTCCAAGACTCTGCTAAACACTACTCAGAATAAGATGAAGGCCTCTGTAAACCAGCATCCAGTAGAGGTTAGAGAGATCAGGGAGACAACTCCATCTCATCCCAAAATTCTGAACAAAACTGATCGTTATGTGACTGGACAGGTCTGAAATTCACTCACACTACAAAGGAGGGGGAAAGAGTTAAATTCAGTTATTTTATTTTGCTCCTCTTTTTCTTATTTTTCTCCCCTTTTGAAACAGGCTGTGTGCGCGTTTCACCCCCAGACGCACTGTTGGTGAAGTCTGATTTTTAAATGACCTGAAATGGGGGTGAAACAAAAGAATGATTTCTTCAGCCATTCAAGGGAAGGGGATGACTGTCTTAACACACACACACACACACCTCAGGAAGAAAGGAAGGAAGAAATAAAGAAAGGAAGAGTTTACAACCAAGAATAGTTTAATTCTCAAAAATATAGATATTCATTCATTAGATGTATGACTGATTCATAGAAATGTACAGCACAGAAACAAACACTTTGGTTCAACCCATCCATGCTGACCAGATACTCTAAATTAATCAAGTGTCATCCAGAAAGTGTATGTCAGTGAAGCTTACTTTATGTATGTGCTCAGGTTCAGGTGGATATAGTTGACTGAAGTTAAAAAAAAACTTTTTAAAGGTAATGAAATGTCAGTATGAGGAGGTTGGTGTCCATTTTTCCAGCAGATACAAGGCTTCTTCAAGAATTAGGTTTCAAGGGAGGTGTAGACTTGGAAGCAGAATTAGCTGAGCGGTAACATCACCAGTTATATCCTTAGCAGACTGACTCGATGCCAACAGCAAATAAAAGCAGAGTACTACATAAAGGTGTTTTTTTTTTTATTTAATGACAGTTGACAGTGGTTACATAGACATCATTTGATTAGCCTTTTTAATTTTTTGAAATAGTCTGTGGGATTCAAACACACATCCCCAGAACATTAGCCTGGGGTTTGGGATTACTCACCGATTGTTATTAAAACTTTCACCCAGACGCCTGGCTTCATCCAGCAAATTCTGAGGCATGATCGCTGTGTAACCAACAGGACCCACAAATTGGTCTCAGTTGCTTCTTGTGCTGTATCCCTAGTATTGACCGCTGTTTGAACCCCCCAGCCTGACTAACAGCTCCGGCCCCCCCATCCCCCATCCACCCCACCATATATTCATGTCCTAATTTTAATTCTCACACCAAGAACGAAACATCACAAATAGAGTCCCAGCAGAATAAGAAAACAAGTTCAGATTGAAAACAAACTGATTTCAAGGGTGGAATTGTCTGAAGAATTATGCCACACAATACAACCAAGGAAGGGCTGGACAAGGCAGGGATAAGGAACTTGGATTAGCATTTGGCTTTTACTTTAAATCATATGCTATGGGTTTTTTTTTGGGGCCCAGTCCCTCTCTCCAGTTTTCTCTGTAATTGTAAAGGAGACAATCAGACAGAGGAATCACTTCATGGTGGCCACTAGCTCTCCGCCTGTCTTGTGTAAGGGGTTTGGCAGACTGATAATCCACTTTGCCCTGCAGATACCTCTGAGTCCCTGCAAGTGTGGTGTTATAGTCACAGAGTCATAGTAATAGAGATGTACAGCATGGAAACAGACCTTTCGGTCCAACCCGTCCATGCCGAACAGATATCCCAACTCAATCTAGTCCCACCTGCCAGCACCCGGCCCATATCCCTCCAAACCCTTCCTATTCATATACTCATCCAAATGCCTCTTAAATGTTGCAATTGTATCCCAGGGAAAACAACCCCAGCCTGTTCAGCCTCTCCCTACAGCTCAGATTCTCCAACCCTGGCAACATCCTTGTAAATCTTTTCTGAACCCTTTCAAGCTTCACAACATCTTTCCGATAGGAAGGAGACCAGAATTGCACGCAATATTCCAACAGTGGCCTAACCAATGTCCTGTACAGCCGCAACATGACCTCCCAACTCCTGTACTCAATACTCTGACCAATAAAGGAAAGCATATCAAATGCCTTCTTCACTATCCTATGTGAAACACTCTGCTTATTCGATGAATGGGGGTCTGTCCCTGTGTTTGGGCACAGGACTCAGCTTTGTGGAGCTGAGCACCATGAATGATTCATGTGTTCACCGATCCCCTTTGCGTTTCTCTCAGGCGCTAACACTGTGTTGTTATATTTCATTACCTTCGAGGCTCAGCCACCCCAATGCTCTTCTGGCTATCCTCCCGTCTTCCACTGTGCACAAAGCTGACCTTTGTGACTGAAAGCTACCTCACAATGTGTCCCAATCAACTCTCCCAGGATAACAACCAATTGAGATCTTCCAACTCTCACCCTGCTCCCCCCCCCCCCCCCCCCCAAACTCATTCCCAGTTTACTTCGACCCACCACTGCAGCTATGTCTTGAACCAGCGCATTCTCCAAATGACATCATGAATATTTCAATGATTCAGAACACTGTGTCAACAACAACTTGCATTTCTACAGTGCCTTTTAAAGTGCTAAACCGTTCCAAGGTTTGTCTCAGGAGAGCATCAGAAATGACTTGCCTCCCCACCTCGTTTGACTCCATTTTGAAACCTATTTTTTCAAACGCTTTGTCACCCGCCCGGATATCTTTGCCTATGGCTCAGGACACAGGATCTTCACCTCCATTTGGGGGCAGACAAAGGTAGGCAGGTTCAAAATCTATGAATTTGCCAGCACCATCCAGTCTTTTGCCCATTTTCCCCAGGAGAAAGTGGGTCTGTCATCACCCACAATAACCAACTCTACTAAGTTAAGGATCTATTAATAGCCGGGGTGGACTGGAATGTTTCAGTCAGAGAGCTGGCACTCCTGAGACACTGGGGATTAGGCCAGCTGCAGGAAGTTGATTTCCAGACTGGTTGGGTGGGTGGGGGTAAGAGCTAGCACCCCAAAGGGGCTTTGGGCCTTTCCCCATCATGGGTATAGCTCTAAGGTAGCCTGTGGGAGAGGTTCTTCTGGTCCAACTGCTACAGGAGCCCAGACTGCCATCCCAGAACTTGACAGTAAGGGGTAGGCGATGGCCCAGTGGGATTATCACTGGACTGTTAATGGGTTCAAATCCTATCATGGCACACGGTGGAATGTGAACCCAATAAAAATCTGTGATTAAGAGCCGAATCCATTGTCAATTGTGAGAAAGACAACAATTAGATATTGGAAAACATATTTGTGCATATAAATGTTACAAAATCGATCTGGTTCACGGTGTCCTTGTGGGAAGGAAATCTGCCGTCTTCACCTGCTCTGAGACAAAAGAAAACTGCGAATGCTGGAATCCAAGGAAGACAAGCAGGAGGCTGGAAGAGCACAGTCCTGAAGAAGGGTGGCACCCAAAACGTTGACCTCTTCACCTCCTGATGCTGCCTGGCTTGCTCTGTTCTCCCAGCCTCCTGCTCATCTTTCCCTGGTCTGGCCTACATGTAACTCCAGACCCTCAGCAATGTAGTTGACTCTTAACTGCTCTCTAGTCAATTCAGGATGGGCAATAAATGCTGGCCTAGCATCCTCATCCCATGAATTAATAATAAGAAAAGGTCCATCTTCTGGCCATTGACCTGGAGACACAATCTTGTTAGCTGAATATTTCCCCACAGAGTGTGGATTCATGACCCCAACATTGGGGTCTGGACCTCGAACATAAAATCCTGCCCTCGATGGTAACCTGTTGCCCAATTATTCTCCTGACATCAACCTTGGGGAGGTTTAGCACTTTAAAAGGCATCACAGAAATGCGAGTTGTTGTTGATGCATTGCTCAGCACCACGGAATTAGTGACTGTCAATCCGAGAGCTGAGAAACTCAGCAAGGTGGGGAGAACAAATCAAAAAGGAAAGGTTGGTGTGTGACAAGCAAGAGTGCTGTGATCCAGCCAGCCCTTGCGGTATTTACAACAGCTCATGAAAACGGCACATATTCATTTCTCTGCTGTTCATATTACGTGGAAGCAATACTGCGGTTTCTCCACATGGTAAAAGGATTTTCGCTCCAGCTCAGCCTGAGCCAACTGCAATAAACAAATACGCTGGGAAAGAAAAAGAACAGATCGCAGCCTGTTCCCAGGCTGTACAAACCCTGAGCACTCACTGCTCATCTCGGAAAGGAGCCAACACCCAGTGCCTTAAACACTGCAGATGATGGTCAGAGAGTCACCTCTGAGGGGACTGTCAGAAAATCAATAGGCTCCTCGGCAGATGGAGCACACATTCTGAGCGGAATAATCTATGTTCCACCAGCACAGCAGAACCACCATGGTGCCAATCTGGAGTGAACATTTGCAAAGACACTGGACCATGAAGCAGCTGTAAATTTGTATATCCATGATCTATTGGCCTGAATGAGGATTGGTGATTAACCTTGTGTGTGCGTGAGAGTGCGAGAAGTGTGTGTGTCTCTCTCCCTCTGTATGCCAGTCTGAGATTGTGTGTGTGTGTGTGTGCACTTGTTTGGGTGTACCTGAGTGCGCATGTATCTGTGTGTGTGTATATGTCTGTGTCAGTGTGTGCACACGTGTGTGTTTTTATACAACTTGTACATGATCAGCTCAAAGACTGCACCATTGCTTCAGCTATAATTAGGTACCTCCTATATAAGGCAGGGCATTGGCATCAAAGCAGACAGCACCAAATCACAGGCTCATGGTGATGCCCCAACCCCCTCAGTTAGTTACATAATGATTTGCTGCGCAAATGTTGGTGTTGCATTACTTTTCAACACATTGCCCCCTCCCCATTTCAACCTCCCACCCCTATGCAAAATCCTTGCCAGTGTGGGAGCAGCCCCTACCCCCAGCCCTCCAAATGTCCCTCCACAACCCGCTCTCCATTGTCAAATCTACCACTTTCCTCCTTAAACCAGCTCCCCACCTCGAATCAGCAAGATCAGCCACACAGCCATTTCACTAGTAGCTGTAGCACGCAGGATAGCGAATGAGTCATTGCTTTGTCCTTGAAATTCAATCTAGTGGCATAAAGCTAACGTCTTTACAAAAAAAAGGAATAGCTACACTGGGAAAGGACTTGGAAGATTGGTGAAGTGACAACAGATTGCAGTGAAATGAACAAGTGGGACTGACTCTGAGAGATATGGATGGGAATTTGGCAATCTCAGTGTTCTCTCTGAATTATAGTTTATCTTGATCTTTAAAAGCTTCCAAAAGAATTATCCAAATGCAAAGATTCCCCTATTAAAGTCACACCCTCCTGTGCACAACAGGCAACTTTAACATCAAACTCATCCTTCCAGGACATTTTATCCACCTGAACAGGAAAGAAAGGAGCCAACTGGATGTAGCCAAAAGACAAAAATCCAAAAGCACACCTTAAGGACCAATGACCGTCTGTCTCTTGCAAAACAGCTTTCACTCATCCAAATGGGGATTGATTTAAGCAGACATGCCATTTCATTTCTTTGTCTGGCTTCAGAAAAGGCATTGAGTAAGTAGGAGTTGAAGCAATAAACATCTCTATATTCACAGGTGCTTCATTGAAGTAATGAGGGTAAACAGTCAAGGAGCTTTGAAATAACAATTGCTCCTTTAATTTATATAGAACCTTTGACACAACAAAAAATGCCCCTAGGCATTTATTAGAAGTGTTGAAGTGATAGAGATCATGGGTCTAGAAGGTGCTGTTGAGGAAGCTTTGGCAATTTGTTGCAACGGATATCGTTTGTGATGCACACTAGCTTCAAAGTGAGCCAGTGATGAGGTAGTAAATATTTAAGAGCTGGATGTGGTGACAATCAAGGGGCCTGCTTTTTCCTGGATGCTGTTGGAGCTGCACCTACCCATTACACTCCTTGTACCTTGGAGATGGTGTAGAATTCCTGCTCTTACAGCCTCTGTATTTACGTTTTTAGATTAGATTAGATTAGATTAGATTAAATTACATTACAGTGTGGAAACAGGCCCTTCGGCCCAACAAGTCCACACCGACCCGCCGAAGCGCAACCCACCCATACCCCTACATTTAGCCCTTACCTAACACTACAGGCAATTTAGCATGGCCAATTCACCTGACCTGCACATCTTTGGACTGTGGGAGGAAACCGGAGCACTCGGAGGAAACCCACGCAGACACGGGGAGAACTTGCAAACTCCACACAGTCAGTCGCCTGAGGCGGGAATTGAACCCGGGTCTCTGGCGCTGTGAGGCAGCAGTGCTAACCACTGTGCCACCGTGCCGCCCACGTTCTTTTTTATTCACTCATGGATTGAGGGCGTCACTGAATAGGCCAGTATTTATTGCCTATTCCTAATTTCCCAGAGTGCAACTAAGAGTCAACCGCATTGTTGTGGGTTTGGAATCACATGTAGACCAGACCAGGTAAAGATGGCAGTCTCCCTTCCCTAAAGAACGAAATGGGTTTTTCCAACAATCGACAATGGTTTCAACATCATCATTAGACCCTTAATTCCAGATTTTTATTGAAATTAGATTCTACCATTTGCCATGGTGGGATTCAAACCCTGGTCCCCAGATTATTATCTGGGTCTCTGGATTAATAGTCCAGTGATAATACCACTAGGCCATCGCCTCCCCATTTATAAGGCTGGTCCAGTTCAGTTTTTGGGTAAGGGTGACTCCCAAGGTGTTGATTCTGGGGGATGGAGTGATGGGAATGCCATTGAATGCCAATGGGTGATGGGTAGATTCTCACTTGTTGCAGGCAGTCTTTAGCCTGGCACTTGCAACAAGTAACATTTGTGTCACATCAGCCAAGGCTGGAATGGTGTCCAGACCTTGTTGCATTTGGACAAAGACTGCTTCAGTATCTGAGGAGTTGCAAATGGTGCTGAACATTGTACAATCATTGGTGAATATCCCTATTTCTGTCCTTATGAAGAAGGAGGGAATGTCATTGATGAAGCAGCTGAACACTGTTGGGCCTCAGACCCCACCCCGAGGAACTCCTGCAGAGATGTCCTGGAGCTGAGATGACTGAGCTCCAACAATAACAACCACTGTCCTTTATGATAGGAATGGAGTATTTTCCCTCTCACTCCAGTTTTGTTGGAGCTCCTTGACGCTACACTCAGTCAAATGCTGCCTCATGTCAAGGGCAGTTACTCTCACCTCACCTTTGGAATTCAGCTTTTGTCCACAGTTGGACAAGGCTGCGATGAGGTGAGGTACTGAGCAGCTGGCAGTCAAACTGAGTGTCAGCAAACAGTTGTTTCTGCTACGTCAGCGCAGCTTTACATCACTACTTACAGCACAGTATCACTGAGGACCCGGAGCAGGCTGACAGGGCGGGCTTGAATTTCTCCTGCTTTTTGCACACAGGGCAATTTTCCACATTGTCAGGTAGATGTTATCATTGTAGCTGTACAGGAACTGCTTGGCTAGGGGAACAGCAAGACCTGAAATATGGGTTTCACCACGACAGTCAGGATGTTATCAGGAATCTCAGCCTTTGTAGTATCTACTCCCTCAACCATTTTTTTTAGATTAGATTACTGACAGGCCTTTCAGCCCAACAAGTCCACACTGACCCTCTGCAGAGCAACCCACCCAGATCCATTCCCCTACATTTACCCCTTCACCCAACACTACAGGCAATTTAGCACGGCCAATTCACCTAACATTTCTTCACATCGCTTGAACTGAACTGAAACAATGAAAAGACCAACGTCTGTGATGCTGGAGACCTCATGGGGAGGCAGTGATGGATTGTCTGCTTGCCACTTCTGGTTGCAGCCTCAGCTTTTGCATTAATACGCTGGGCTCCCTTATTGTTGAAGATCCAGTATTTTTTTGAAGTTGTCCTGGCTGAATGTGGAAGGACTGTGCTACCTCATGCAGACATTGGTATTCTTATGCACAGTTACAAAGGCACACTTGCCTTCATTGTTCAGACATTTGAGTACAGGAGTTGCGATGCCATGTTGAGGTTTTAAAAGCAAGAGGTGCACAGATAAGGATGGGGGAGTTCAAAACCGGCAGGCATATATTCAAGGTGAGAGGAGAAACATTTAAAAAGGATGAGGGGCCACTTTTTTACATTGAGCGTGGCTCGTGTGTGGATGAACAGCCAGAGAAAGTGATGGATGCAGGTACAGTTACAATGTTTAAAGGATGTTCGTGAATAGGAAAGGTTTGGAGGGATGAGGGCCAAGGGCAGGCAGGTGGGACTAGCTTAGTTTGGGAACGTGATCACTGTGGACCAAGGGTCTGTTTCCTCGCTGTCTGACTCTATGCAGTTCCATTTTGTAACTTCACCAGGTTGACTTCTCTCTTTTAGGGGTATCTGGTGTTTCTCTTGGTGTGCCCTCCTGCACTCTTCATTGAGCCAGGGTTGATCCCCATCTTGATGGTAGTGATAGAGTGAGGGAAATGCCTGGCCCTGAGGTTATAGACTACATTTGAGTATAATTTTGATGCTGCTGGTAACCCACAGCACCTCATGGATTCCCATTTCTGAGCTGCTCAAACTGCTTCAAATCGATTGTATTCAGCACAGTGGTACTGTCACACAGTATGATGGGCAGTCCCCTCAGAGTCAATGAGCGTACAGTCATCATTTCTTCCAAAACCATGAATTACTGTATCTGCAAAAGGTATATTGGTGAGGACAAGGTCAAGAAGTTCCCTCTTGTTGTTTCCCCCCTCTCCCCCTCTCCCCCTCTCCCCCCCCCCCCCCCATGCAGTCTGTCCTTTCTCACTTGGCCAGCTCAGCCAACATTGGGGTTGCCAAGCCCCTCTTAGTGACTGATGTTTCCCAGCCTAAGTACATTCTGCACCCTTGCCCACCCCAACCTCCACCCCTCCACCCACCTCAGTACAACATGGAGAATAGATTCATCCACTGAAGAGGTGAGTGGGGATGTGCTCTAATGCTCATGATAAGGCGCCCTTGCTCAAGTCTAACCTGTTTTCAGCTGGCATTATTGCACAGGGACACAGCACTGGTGGGTCAACCCTGCCAGTGGAATAAGTTAAATCCAGGAGTGCTGTTAGAATCATTGAATCCCTACAGCATGGAAGCAGGCCATTTGACCCATCGAGTCCACCAAAGAGCATCCCACTCCCCCCAACCCTCTAACCCTGCATTCCCCCATGCCAATCCACCTAACCTGCACATCTTTGGCCTGTGGGAGGAAACCCACACAGACACAGCAAGAACGTGTGCAAACTCCACGCAGACAGTCGGCCCATGGCGGAGTCAAACCCGGGTCCCTGATGCCGAGAGGCAGCAATACTAGCCACTGAGCCACCGTGCCACCCCAAATGGTGATGGTGGTGCTTGGGATATTGCACTGTAGGAATCTAGTCCTTGGGACAGACCCTCCAAATATAGGTACATGCCACTAGATGCTGGTAAGGAGGACATTACCGGGTCAACACACAACAGGCTGTGCCATTGTAATTCCAGTACACAGGTTGACACATGAAGACCAGTGCTGTGATGGATACAGAGGAGGTACAGAGGCAGATGCTTTGGTAACAATTTCCAGCGTCTGGCCCCTGGATTTCTCTCACAACACTGATAGTAATCAATGTTTCAAAAACAAATATTTAGTGAAATCAGCATAGACTGCAATGAGTTGAACTGGATCACAAAGTATTTCATAAATGGCCCAATAATATCTACATCCTGTCTCTACAGAGTCATTCAGTGTTCACTGTCAGCCTCGTATGATGAGTGATCTAATCGTGAACGAATGGCTGTACTCTTACACTGAATTTTTGATTCAGTGACACGGTAGACTGATGAGACCAGAATGCAGAAAACTCCAACATGGTTCAAAGCTGAGTTAAACACGCTCTCAGCCATGAATTTGAAAGGGCTCATTTCGGTCAAATACTGACATTAAACATCAAGGATTCAGCATGTACCTCTTTTCTCCAATACATAAACTGTTGACCATGGTGGTACAGTGTGTCTTCGGTGCTGTAGTTACTGCTAATTGTCCAAAACTTTTGCAATAGAATTAATTTAATAACAAGTAATGCCCCATGCTAGCATCACCAAAGAAACAACTGATCTGGATTTTCAAAGACCACATGGTTTAAAGAAAGCATCCTGTGATATGAAGATTGGTGGAGTTGTGGATAGTGAGGAGGGCTGTTGTCGGCTGCATGAATAGGTGCTTAAGCTTGGACAAATGTTCGGCACAACATTGTGGGCCGAAGGGCCTGTTCTGTGCTGTATTGTTCTATGTTCTATGTTCTAAATGTCTGAGAATGGTGTGCTAAACACACACTGCTATGAATACTGCAGTCCATTGGAGACCATAAATAATGTAGCCCTCAGAACATGGAATAATTCCAGAAGAATTATTATAAATCACAGCTATTCCTGTCCTAAATAATGCTGATTCTGTTCCTTCGAAACAAGTCACTTACTGCATTTGAATTGACTTTTGATTCCATACTTGGTTCAAAAAGAGAATCATCACTAATGCTATCTCATTCAGGTCAGTGTTAAATCGCAGTCTCCCAGGAAGCTGAGGCCACTCCATTTCGTTCTGATCGAATTCAACAGCTCTCCGCACTCAATTGTATCCCTGTGTCTCAGTCCTCTGTGCTGTATCAGTATTCGTCTCCTGCTCAGAAAGGTTAACCACTCATCAGAATAAGGCACAAACACTTCATTACCTACTTGAGCATGCTGCCAATCAAACTCAGTAGGTGACTGGTTTCGAAGAAACAGAGTCAGCATTATTAAAGGACAGGAATAGCTCTGATTTATAATTGTTCTCCTGAAATTATTCCATCTTCTGAGGGCTACATTATCTTTCATCTTCAATGGAGTGCAGCATTTATTGCACTTTGTGTTTAGCACACCGTTTTCTAGCTTTTCCCTGGAAGGCTTCCTTAAAACATGTAGTCTTTATGAATCCAGATCAATCATTTCTTTGGTGGTGCCACTGCATTCCATTACCTGTTATCAAACTAACTCTGTCACAAAGGTTTCGGTCAATTAGCAGTAACTGCAGCACCAAAACACTATACTAGCGTTATATACAGCTGGGGTGTTTCGTAGGGGGATATAGTTGGTGCTCAAAACAAAAGAGATGGAACTTGTCACTTCCAAATGAATATATTGAAAATTAAGATCTGGCACAGCAAAAGCACGTGTTGCAATAAACTCAATGAAAGTCCAGACTGCCATGTCTCCTGTTCCAGAAAATCATATGCGAGCTACAAACTTCTGAGGTGACACGCCCAGGCACTGGTGCACCAGAAACATGGCCGACGTGGAGAACCAGAGGGAAATTTAAACACAGCAATAACCGTGTGGCACTCCTGTAGGTTTCAATGAAAATATGGGCAACTCAAAGGTGATCGCTGAAGCAACTGGGTCTCTCTATGCAAGGGCTGGACTACCTGGCTACTTATTAGTAAGAACACGGTGATAATATCTGGATTAGCTGCCTCCTGTGATAATATCCAGCAAGTGCTGTAGTTTATGTACTCAACAGATGAGATGGAAGGTGATTCAGATGAGGAGTCTGAGGACTGATTCCTTACCCTCACAGTCAACAGAGAGTGGTATCATTGAGTCATAAAGCACAGAATCTCACCCTTCAGTCCAACCAGTCCAAGCTGACCATGTTCCCACCTGCCTGCTCCTGGCCCATATCCCTCCAAATCTTTCCTCTTCACATACTTATCCAAATGTCATTTAAACATTGTAACTGTGCCCACATCCACCACTTCCTCAAGAAGTTCACTCCACATGCAAACCATCCTGTGTGTAAAAAAATTGCCCAAGTCCTTTATAAATCTTTCTCTTCTCACCTTAATAATATGCCCCCTAGTCTTGAAATCCCCAAACATAGGGTAATGACACCTATCATTAACCTAAACTTAATCTGCTTCAAGTAAAACCCCCTATTTTTCAGTCAGAAATGATAGGTAGGCGATTTTCTTTCATTATGAATCACGCACGCCTGAATAATGATCAGACTGATAATAGTGATTTTACTGCACCTTACCTCTGTTATATAGAACTTTAAAGGTACAGCACAGAAACAGGCCATTCAGCCAGATGGTCCAATGCCAGAAGGTGTACAACAAAGGTTCAGCAGAGTAACACATTGATGAGGAAAGTTTCCTCATCAGAGAGTGTGTCGGCTGCGCATATTTTCCCTGGAATTTAGATGTCTGAGAGGTGATTTCATTTTGACGCGTAAAATTCTTAAGATTGACAGAGTGGCTGCTGAGAAAATGCTTCCCCTGACGAGGGAGTCACTGAACAAGGTGTCGATCATTTAGAACTGAGCTAAGGAGACGTTTCTTTACTTAAACAGTCATGAATCTCAGCAATAATCAGCCTCAGAGAGCTCAGTCTTTGAATATATTCAAGGTGGAGATCAATAGATTTCTGAATCAAGGAATATGCAAACAGTGCAGCAGGATGGCGCTGAGGTACGTGATCACCTTGATACATGACTGGATGGGATATACATCAGACAGCATGGCTTACAGCACAAAATGTGGTATATATCAGCCAGATACTATATACACAATGATATATAACAGAATACATGGTACGCTGCACAAAATATGCTGTTTATACGTTAGTCAGCATTGAGTGCAGCACTCAGTGTAGTATATATCAGACAGATGTTATACAGGACACAGTTTGATAAACATCAGACAGCAAGCTATATGGCACAAAATATGATGTATGTTAGACATCATGGTATACAGTCTACATAATGATATATGTCAGACATCATGATATTCAAACATATTTGTTTCGTGTTTTGTTTTTACTCTACATTTAATTTATTTTACATTTAAAACCGAAGCTGTGTTGTACTGATGGAAAAGAGGGCATCCCTCCTCCGACCTGGATATGACCTCTCTGTAGAAACAATGACTGACTTTCAAATCCACCTGGACCTTTCAGTATAAACTTACCTTTAATTTCTATAAAGATGTTGAAAACTGGCATCCTTTTCTGATCTGGCGCTGACATATTCCAACCTGCCTTTGTTTAAATACACACGACTAGTTATGTGCAAAAGACTACAACTTTATAGAGGATGAGAATTAAACATCATGTTCAAAACTTGAATCAAGAGTTCTTTTTCAGGATTTATAAAGCTCATAAATTTGCTCATCAATTAAACTAAAGTGTGATGAGGTCACTTGCAAGATAATAATTCAGATTCCTTTAAAGACTCTTGTGGAAGATTAGTTTGCTGTGACTAATGAGCCATGTTGCCCTGGTTACTGTGGCTTTTCTCAGTTTCACCATGTTCATGAGTCAAGAGGAAAAATTTTCATTTGATTTTTTGAGCAGATACTTGGCCTCTGAGTGTTGACTCACCTCATGAGAACCAGGAATTTATACATTTGACAAGCAATTAGGAAGGTAACCACGAAGCTGCTGGAGGACTTGAGTTCAGGAGTAGGGATGTCAGACGGTAGTTATACAGGGCCTTGATGAAACTACACCGGGAATACTGCATGCAGTTTTGGCCTCCCTAAGAAATGATACACTTGCCATAGAGAGAGTGAATCAATAGTTCACTTGGCTCCTACCAAGGATAGCAGGACTGTTGTATAATGAACAGATTGGTTCAATTGGGTCTGTATTCACTAGAGTTTAGAACAATGGTTGGGACAGAGGGAATGATTGAAAGGTATAAGATTCTAACAGGGTTGGACAGATGAGATGCAATTCCTGGTTGGGGCAGTCAAGAACCAGGGCTCATAGTCTCAGGCTTCAGGGCAGACCATTTGAGACTGAGATGAGGAAATATTTCTTCACTCAGAGGATGATCAACCGGTGGAATTCATTACCACAGAAGGTTGTGGAGATTGGGTCAGAGTATATTCAAGGAAGAGACTGATAATTTGTTTAAATACCAATGGCATCAAGGGATACAGAGTGAAAGGGGCAATATGTGTTAGAATGAAGCCAATCATCACCATGCTACAACGCTAAGTCAGAAAGAACATGAGGAAAGATGCTGGAAGGGTGTCGCACGCCCATATCATGAGGAAACAAGGCCATCTCAAGAAACGAGTTTCCACAGGCTGAACGAGTCTCTAATGGTCCCATGCCTAGGCCCACGGTTAGTCCCACATTACTAGTTACTGCTCCAACAATCACTCGAGGTGGCGAGCACTTTATTTAAAAGGCAAAATGTATGGGGATGTGAAACCAATGTGTAAAAAAGAACGAGTTGGGCATATTTGCAAAACGAAAGAATTCAATGTTGTGATAAACAACAGTGTAGTAAGAGAGTAAGTTTTAATTGAAAGGAAATAAAGATATAGACCCACCCCCTCAATATGGAATGCATATTTCTGCACAGTTTCATGCATGTGAGGATGCTTGGGTGAGACAGCCTTTTAGAGATTATTCACCATGTATGAGACTCACATGAATTTCCACACCAAGCTCAGATCACGGGTCAAAAACTGAAAGGTCTGAATTACCTGCCCATCAATCCAACTCTCTGAAATTCCAACTCACTGACATCACATCTCATCCTCCACTGTCAAAGATTTTACGTAATTTTGCCTTTTTAAGGAATACAATTTAGAAATACAGAACAAATGCAATTTCAAAGCTAACTCGCTGCATAAAAAGGCTGTACAGACACAAGACTGCAGGATCCCTTCAGATGAGGAAGGTTTTCCATTCCATAAAAACTCATCCATCCAGAAAGACCATATGGATCCCAGATTGTAACTTCCAACTGTTTGAAATAATTGTATCATTTTCACCCACGCAACCGTGGTCATTGTCAATTTCATGCTTTAATCTGTGTGAAGATAAACTTCCCAGTATCAGTCCAAAATGTGCTTTTTACCAGTTCAAACCTAGCTCTTCTTGTTCTCTTAATCAAACTGAATTTTAAGGATTCATAAAATTACTCTCATTACCACTTTATTTCACTCAATTGGCTGTTTTCTCAGTTTCGTGCCTGCTATAGACTTATACTCTATATCATTCTACCATAGTGCTGCTAACTGCTCTGTACGCATTGTCACTACATCAACCGAAGAGATCATGATCTCCTTTAAATTCTCATATTTATTTCAGCCCCATTCAGAAGGTAAATATGGCATACATTTATTCCCCTATGTGCAAACAGTTGCATTAGATTAAATTAGATTAGATTCCCTACAGTGTGGAAACAGGCCCTTCGGCCCAACTAGTCCACACCGACCCTCCAAAGAGTAACCCAAGCAGACCCATTTCCCTCTGACTAATGCACCTAACACTATGAGCAATTTAACATGGTCAATTCACCTAACCTGCACATCTTTGGACTATGGGAGGAAACCAGAGCACCCGGAGGAAACCCACACTGACACGGGGAAAATGTGCAAACTCCACACAGACAGTCGCCCAAGGCTGGAATCAAACCTGGGACCATGGTGCTGTGAGGCAGCAGTGCTAACCACTGAGCCACCATGCCGCCCCTCGGTGTTAAATTTCAGCTGCCATTGTTCTGTATAATATTCAAGGGTTTCCAACACATTTAGCTTTTTCTCTGCGTTGACATGAAAGTGACCAAGTTTGTTGAGTTTCATGAGTTAAGTCATTGAAGTAAACAACACTGGAAACATTACTCATTTCAATATCAATGCACTGGGACATCCCACAAAGTACTTCCCCCACACTGACATAATTGTTTTAGCAGGTACCCATGGTTATCTGACCATCAGGTAATATTTCACCCATTCCCAACACTGACTTGGATTTGGATACAGGCTTGAACCTGACATGCGTAGCTTTGTCACATTACATTACATTACACTACAGCGTGGAAACAGGCTCTTCGGCCCAACAAGTCCACACCGACCCACCGAAGCGCAACCCACCCATGCCCCTACATTTACCCCTTACC
This sequence comes from Chiloscyllium plagiosum, assembly GCF_004010195.1. Classification (NCBI taxonomy): domain Eukaryota; kingdom Metazoa; phylum Chordata; class Chondrichthyes; order Orectolobiformes; family Hemiscylliidae; genus Chiloscyllium; species Chiloscyllium plagiosum. The sequence goes on along the minus strand of NC_057731.1, from coordinate 6,358,396 downwards.
TAACACTACGGGCAATTTAGCATGGCCAATTCACCTGACCTGCACACCTTTGGACTGTGGGAGGAAACCGGAGCACCCGGAGGAAACCCACGCAGACACGGGGAGAACGTGCAAACTCCACACAGTCAGTTGCCTGAGGTGGGAATTGAACCCGGATCTCAGGCGCTGTGAGGCAGCAGTGCTAACCACTGTGCCACCGTGCCACCCACTGTTTAATAGTCCATGCTGTAGAGTTTAGCAAAGCCTGGTTAGCTTAGCATTTCCTCAAACAAGCCAAGGCAATTGTGCAGGCAGGATGTTCCCTTCCTGAAGTGACAACGATGACATTTTAGTTGGGTTTTTTTCCACCCAAATAATCTCCAAGTTTATACCTCATAAATTATTCCATGTGGATTGAAAGGAAAACATTGGATTGTCACTTGCCCATTTTTTGTCACCTTGGATTGTGAACACCATCTTAACCTCCAATCAATTGGCATTTTTCCAATAACTCCCTCAATGCAATTGCCACCACACCTATATCATGGTCATTCATTTTGCTTAGAGGATTGCACATTTATAATGTCTTTCCTTGTGAATATTTGAAGGAAATCATCATTTGGAACATTTACAGACCAGGGCAAAGGTAGATATTTGGTTTCCAGAGACTGGTGTCTGTTCTTTTCAGAGATGAACAGAGTCAGAATTTGGAATGAGATATCTGACAAGCTGACTCATTCAAATTCTATTACTCCAACTGCTAACCCATTAACATGAGATGCTTGTCGGAAGATATTACTATTCTAACGATAAGACTTTTCTCTGCCAAACTTAGTCCAGGTTCTGCTGCCTCTATATTTTGAAAGCATTACCATAAGTTACAGCTTCTCCAGTGGCCTGAATGTAGAAATCAGAATCATAGTCATAAAGCATGGAAACAGACCCTTCGATCCAACCATAATCCCAAACCAAACTAGTCCAACCTGCCCATGCATGGCCCATAACCTTCCAAACATTTCTTGTTCATGTACTTATCCAAATGTCTTTTACACGGTGTAACTGTACCTGCATCCCACCACTTCCTCCAGTTCATTCCACATACAAACCACCCTCTGTGTAAAAGGCTTGCCCTCATGTCTTTCTTAAATCTCTCTCCTCTCACCTTAAAAATATGACACCACCATCCTGCAAATCTTACCCATGCCCACAAGATCCAACAGGTAACCAAAACCAGGCCACACCATTGCATTTCTGAAAGAATTATCTTAACAGGTCAAAAAAAGCAATTAGCCATGTGCAGTTTTAAAATACCCCATTCCCATAGGGACGGGAAGCACAGTTGTAAGATTGTCCATGAGCCATTTTCCAGCCCCAAAGCTATAACAAGCATTTCCTGTTATACGTCACTCAATTCTTGGAATATTTTATTGTATGCTCTGACTCACCATGAGCAATGCCATTGAAAAACAGAATGTACTGAGAAAACATGTATGAATTGACAATCGCGACAATTAAACAGAGTTGGTTTACTGCTCACTATTATGTAAGTGAGCTTTTTACACATCTACATGACACTTATTTAGTTAAATGGAAGTTTCCCCAGAAAACATGAAATTAAATCTCTAACATCTGTGCACGCCAACTAGGAGTCATTCATCTTCCTAAGAAGTCATTACTGGTTCCACAAACTTTATTTTTCCCTGATCCATTCTTCTGGGAGCTTGTGTCAGCTTACATACACATGAAAAGGACAGCATATTAGGCTCCGATATATCAAAATAGAAACACCTTTTTCCCCTTGGATCCATTCAGTACCAACAATTTAGAGTATTAGTCTCTCTGGTCAGCTATAAAGACGTGCCCAGTCTCTCTGTGCTATTGCATGCTGTCTTTGAAGCAGCTGCAGGGCGTTGAGACTGTAATACATCTCCTGCTGGAGTGTGGCTTTTGCAAAGGAAGTCTGGAGAAAGATGCAGTGACTTTTGTCGAGGTTCGGCCCAAGCAGCTCTGTGATGCGGGTCTCTGCGCTCTTGTTCCATTCCCTAGGACGCACACTGAGACAAACATCGACTGCGCCTGGAGGAATATTGACCCAGTGAGAGACGCTCTTTGGTCTGCCCGAAACTTGCTGGTCTTCCAGAGCAAGGAGTTGACCCTGACCAAGTGCTGACAACTGGCACACTTCAAAGTCCAGGACTACAGACTGAGGGAAGCACTAAAGCCTGGAGCAGCTGCTGCTAAGGCTCAGTGGGGAAAAACTACCATCCAAGGTCTTTCAGCCAATGTTGAATGGGGGACCATTCAATTATCAGACCCTCCTGAAGCCTCAGATAAATGCCTATAGGTTAATTATAGGTATAGAGAAAGCCAAACCTCAAAGTTTGTTTTCTTCTCTGTTAGTAAAGATGGTATAGCCTAATTAACTGTGTTCGTATATGAAGATTTCCTTTATATGAATAGAGTATATATTTGCAAAAGAAAAAAACTCCTCAGCTATATGTGTGCTGCCCTCAATGCGTCCCTTGAAACATACATCTATAATTCACTGAGGATTCACGAGTTTTCAAATGTGATCCAGAGAAAATGCCATTTCATTGAGACATGAGGAATTGACTCTCAATTTTGTTTTTGAGGCCAGTGAAGATTTCCTCACAAGTGGAATGAACAAATTGCTCATAAAAAGTCTGTATGAAAATGCAGACATCATGGAATGAAATATCTCAATCTACTCCATACAGAACAACAGAGAAGTATAACTTAGGAGAGAAATGAAGCAAGTGCGAAAGGTGAGAGACTGAGTGCTCAAAGATTTAGGTGAAAGACAGAGGTCAATCAGTAGAGAAGTTCAGACAGAAAGACGGACAGAACTGAACTGGACAAGAAAGGAAACTGTATTGGAAAGGGGCAAAGATATACCACTGGGGAGCAATTTGGTCAGAATGATCATAATTCAGTTAGATTTAGGATGGTTATGAAAAGGGCAAGGAGAGTTCAGAAATGAAACTCCTCAAATGAGGGAAAGTTAATTTTTCTGAGCTGAGGTGAAGTTCAGATGGAATGAAATGGAACTGTGACTTGAATCTAAATTAAGTTAGAGAAAGGCATTCAAGGAAGAAACAGCGAAGACTGAGCGTATGTTCCTTAAAGGAAAAAGGTTCAGACAAACAAATCCAGAGGAGACAACAGAGAGGTTAAACATTAAAAGGAAAGCTTATGACATTCCTGGTGGCTGAATATTGCAAGAAGGAATATACAAAGCCTAAAGGAATATACGAAGAATAAGGGCACACTTCAAATGAAATTAGGAAAAAGGTGTGATGAATTCCTTGAGTTAAACTTTTTTTTTTAAGGAAAATGTTGAGCAAATGAGTATCTGTGACAAGTGACGTTCAGGGAACAGGCAGTTCCAAATGGTTGCTCGGTGGATTCTATCCTGCCCTACGACATGGATGGAGCTTATTTTAACATCTTCCATCCGTCACTCAGAACAATTCAGGGGCACAGTGAGTTCTGGGAAAGATAGTGATGTACTCTCTATGTTATAAGTGCTGACATTTTAGCTATACTGTTGGGAAAGAAACTGAACTACGGTGAGTCTGTGTCTTTGGGGACCCAGTGGAAAGTCATTGAGTGGAGTCATAGTGCTGGTCAGCATGGAAACAGGCCCTTCAGTCCAACTCGTCCATGTTGACCAGATAGGCTAAATTACCCATTTGTTGGGTAATCCAAGATGGAGGACAGGAAAAGTTGTGGCTGTAAGAGCTGCTCCTTTTTTGAGGTATTTTCAGCTTTAGAGCTGACTTCCTCAAATTCTTGGAGCAGGAATTACTGTTTTATAAGGTGCTGCATTGTTTTGAAACTTTGGGGGAAAAAAAAGAGTAGTTGAATATCTCTGTGCAGGTGGGACTCAGGGAAGTTAAATGGCAACTTAGAGAGGCTGAGACACTTGTTCAAGCAACTTAGATGTTATTTGGAGAAAGAGACAGAGATGGAAGCAAACTCCATGTGAGGAAATGATGTTGCTAGCTATGTTGCTACTATACAAGTAGTGCTCAGCGAGGTCTAACTACAGTTGAATATCTGTCAGGGAGTTCAGGAAAATTCTGCAAGCTGTGGAGACTTAAAACAGAATATTGTCAATTGGTCAGTATAGTTGAAAGGGGACTGTCAACAAGCCAAAAGGAATATTTAATTTCGGCAACTGAACAACATTTGAGCTCATCAAAAAAAAACTCAGGGGCAGCTTTCAGCTCGGTGAAAACCTGGATTTGTGCCTGCGAATAAATACTGGAATGTAGTTATTGGAATTTAGCGGAGAACAGACTTAGGACCAAAGGGTGATCTCTAGAACAGGAGCAGTCACTGAGGGAGTCCATGCCAGAATGGATCTTCAGAGAAATTTCATAGTCAGAGGAGCAAGAAAGAAGAATCGTTATCCCTTGTGAAGTTTAATGAGACTCAATGATTCATTATGCTATTAATGTCTGGGAGAAGTTATCACAGAGATCCATAGAGTCCGGCTGCACAGAGACAGGCCCTTCAGCCCAAACTGTCCTTGCCAACCAAAACGTCCATCAACGCTCACCCCATTTCCCTGCACATGGCCCACATCCTTCTAATCCTTTCCTATCCATGTATTTGCCCAAATGCCTTTTAAAAGTTGTTAAATATACCCACCACAATCACTTCCGCTGGCAGCTCATTTCATATGTGTACCATCCTCTGTGAAAATGTTGCCCCTCAGGTTCCCTTTTATTCTTTCCCCTCTAACCATAAACTGATGTTCTTTAGTCCTCAATTCCCCAGTCCTGGCAAAAAGACTGAGTGCATTCGCCCTCTCCATGCCTCTCATGATCTTGTACACTTTTGTAAGATCCCACCACAGTCTCCTATGCTCGAAAGAAAATGTCATAGCTTGCCCAACCTCTCCCTAAAACTCAGACCTTGAGTCCTGGCAACATCCTTGCAAATTTCTTCTGCACTCTTTCCAGTTTAATAACATCTTTCCTATAGTAAGGTGACCGAAACTAAATATAATACTCCAAGTGCGGCCTCACCAACGTCCTGTACAACTGCAACATAACTTCCCAACGTCTATACTCAGTGCCCTGACTGATGAAGGCCAGTGTGCCAAAAGCCTTCTTCACTGCCCTGTCTACCTGTGACTCCACTTTCAGAGAACCGGGCATCTGAACTACAAGGTCCCTCTGTTCCACTACAATCCTTAAAGCCCTCCCATTCACCATTAAATTCCTGCTTTGATTTGACTTCCCAAAATGCAAGACCTCACACTTATCTATATGAAGCTCTGTTTGCCAGTTCTTGGCCCACTTCCCCAGCTAATCAAGGTCCTGCTGCAATTTTTAATAACATTCCTCACTGTCCACAATATCGCTTATTTTAGTGTCATCAGCAAACTTACTAATCATGTCTTATACATTCTCATCCAAATCATTGACATAGATAACAAACAGTTGCTGAGAGATCTGTGGGATCTGTCCTGGTCACATTTGATCTATGTTATGTTTGATCACATATAACAGTTTGCTTTTGACATTTTAATTCGGAGTGTTGAAAATAAGTTATGCATGCATAACATGATGAGATCACAACATGATTTTGTCATCTTGTCGGGGTCATAACATTATATTGGTGGCCTGGACATGAAGGAATATTGGCCAATAAAATCAAGGAAAACTCCAGGATTGTTCTTAAATACATAAAGGGCGACTGAACAAAATGAGAGGTCTATCAAGGAACATAAGAAGAACCTGTTCATAGAGGTAAATCAGGAAGGAGTGTGAAACATTAAATCGAGTTAAGATGGTAGTTTTAAAGGGTTTTAATATTTTAGAAAGTGGTTAAGTTCCCAGGCTTGGACAGAAGGCTGAGGGATGCAAGAGAAACAATATTGGAGGTTCCAACTAGCATTTCCCAATCCTGTCTGGCTATAGTTATAGAGGCAGGGAACTGGAGAAGAGCTGATAGAGTCATCATCAGAGTCACACAGCACAGAAGCAGGTCCTTTGGTCCAACCTGTCCATGCCGACAAGATATCCTGATCTGACCCAGTCCCATCTGCCAGCACTTGGCCCATATTCCTCTCAACCCTTCCTGTTCATCCTACCATATCCCTCTCAACCCTACCCATCCAGATGTCTTTTAAATGTTGTAATTGTACCAGCCTCCACCACTTCCTCTGGCAGCTCATTCTATACACGCATCACCCTCCGCATGAAAAAGTTGCCCCTTAGGTCCCTTTTAAATCTTTCCCCTCTTACCTTAAACCTATGCCCTCTAGTTTTGGATTCCTCTACCCCAGAGAAAAGACCTTGTCTATTTACTCTGTCCCTTCATAATTTTATAAACCTCTATAAGGTCACCCTTCAGCCTCTTATGCTGCAGAGAAAGAGCCACAGCCTAATCAGTCTCCCTATAGCTCAAACCCTTCAATCCCAGCAACATCCTTACAAATGTTTTTTACCAACATCTTTCCGATAGAAGGGCGACCAAAATTGTATGCAGTATTCTAAAAGCGGCCCCACCAACATCCTGTACAGCCATAATATGATGTCCCAAATCCTTTACTCAATATTCTGACCAGTGAAGACAAGCGTACCAAACACCTTCTTCATCACCCTGTCAACCTGCGACTCCACTATGATGTTAGACCATTGGTAAAAAGGAAGAAACCAAATAATTACAGGCCAGTCAGTCTAACCTCAGTTAGAAATTTATTTTGAACATTTCTCAAGGGACAGGATGAATATTTATTTCAAAACCCAGTGTCTTTGACTATTCTGACAAAACAGATGTGTTATGGGAGGGTCATGACTGATTAACATTGACTTATTTGGTGTGGTAACAAGGAGAGGCAACGAGTGCAGTGTGTTTGATGCAGTCCATAGGCTTCTTCAGCAAGGCTTTTGCTGAAGCCCCACACGATGAACTGTTATGCAAGTGGAAATCTCGGATACTCTAGGCAAAGGGTCGAGTTGGATCCACAACATCTCAAAGAGCAAAGAGTGATGATGGATAGGTGTATGTGTGACTGCAATACTGTTCAGAGAGTGATTGCTCAGTGCAAGGTTTCTCGTTTTCTTGTGGCATTTATCATTAACTTGGCCTTGAACAAGTAGGATAGGATTAAAACGTTTCAGATGATGCAACAATTGGCTGTGCAGATGGTTATGAAGTAGGCAACTTTCGGCTACGAGAATGCATTCATGGACTACCTGGCTGCTGATATAGTGGTACATGGAGCTCAATCCAGAGGAATGTGAAGTAATATATTTGGAAAGGCTAACAAAACAATAAAATGCACAATGAATGACAGGTGATGAGATATAGAGGAACCCTTGGATTATAGGTCTACAGATCTCTGAAGGTGGCTGGAGAGGTAGATGAAGTGGTCAAGACTCCATGCATGAAACTTGCCTTCCTGAAGAAGGGCTTATGCCCGAAACGTCGATTCTCTTGTTCCTTTGATGCTGCCTGACCTGCTGCGCTTTTCCAGCAACACATTTTTAAGCTCTTTCTCACCCAAAGCATAGAATAGAAGACTGTGTGTGATGCTGGGACTGAATAACAATGGGTCAAGTTTCCACTGGACTGGAAGGCTGTGTGCAGTCCTGCTCTGCCCATTATCATGGGATAGGATTGCAGTGAAGAAGATTGAAGAGATTTCCCAGCATAGTGGTTGGGCTGGAGAATTTTAGTCATGAGAAAAGACTGGGGTTATTTTCTTTGGAACAAAAGAGGCTGAATGAATATCAAATCGAAGTGTAGCAAATTATTAAGAATGGAGATTGCACAGATAGGACCACCCCATTTCCACTGGTTCAGAGTTTTGTAAGCAGGGGAATAGATTTAGGATATAGATTAAAGAAGGGGGCTGAAGTGAATCCTTCTCACCTGGAGGGCATTGGGGATTGAAACTCATTGGTGAAATGATGATGCAGACAGACACATGCATCACATTTATAAAGCACTTGGCTTTGTACTGAAGTGCCAGAACTGACAGAAAACAAAACAAGGGCTGAAAGTTGAACATAACAGATAACATCCCATCAGCCAGTGCAGACATGTTGGATTGAATGTCCTCCTAGAATCCTAGATATCCTAGAATGCAAACAGTGTAGAAACAGGCCATTTGGCCCAACAAGTCCATACTGTGCATCCCATCCAGACTCACCCCTGTACGCTATCCCTGTAACCCTGCATTTCCTATGGCTAATCCATCGAACCTACACATCCCTAGGTGCAATGGGCAATTTAGAATAACAAATCTATCTAACTTGCCAGGGACCTAAGGGCCAATTTGGAATGTGGGAGAAAACCCACGCAGCCACGGGGAGATCATGCAAACTCCACACATACAGTCGCCCAAGGCTGGAATTGAACTTGGGTCCCTGGCACCGTGAGGCAGCAGTGCTAACCACTGAGGCATCGTGCTGCCATCCACTTTCCATGCTGTAAGTTGCTATGAATCTCAAATGCATCTTGACTGATTCTTAATCCTCAATCAATATCACTGAATAAAACAATGGGCTAGCACTGCCACTTGTGTGCAGATTAATTGCCAGGTTTCCAACAAGGGCAACACTTGCCCATTGGTTGCCAACTGTTTTGTAACATCCAATAGTCTTGAAAAACATGATGGAAGTAAGTCTTTCCAGTATCATCTTCTTTGGTCTGATTCCTCTGCAATCACTCAGCTGTGGTGCTGAAGCTTTTCTCTGCCCCCAGGCCGACTGAGATTGTGTTCTTCATTCTGTCAACATTACTGGCACCTGGGCCCAGAGGACATGGTTTTCACATCACTGGAATGAACTGAAGAAAAACAACTTCGCTGAAGGTTCTCATGAAAGGAAAAGCATCTGTTGACAAAATATTGAGTCTACAGGTTGACTGAAACATGGAAAACACTACACCATGCATGTAGACAGATCCATAGGGATTAGCAGGAGAACAGTAGCCATACAAGAGGCTGGATTCAATAAATTCCTTACAACTGGATCTAGCCCTTTGCAAATCAAGAATGAGAAGAAACATTGAAACATAGAAAGTTAGAGGAGAAGACCATTTAGCCCTTTGAGTCTGCTGTACTATTTGATATGGTCATGGCTGATCATCCAACTCAGGATCTTTCGTTTTGTTTTGGCAATATTCAAGGATTCTGAAATATATTGAGCACTTTCCCTATCTCTTTTACAAGGTCTCTATTGATGAGGAGATCCAACACCAGATCAGCTGCACCAGCTTAATTTTCTGCAAATGATGACATTGAATGTTGGACAATAGAGACCTGTGCAAGTCAGCAGAAGTCTTAGTGTAGCAAACAGTTGTTCTTGCCACACTCCTAGACCACAGTGAGTCCTGCACTGTATATCAGCAATACATAGGAGGGTGAGGGAAAAGTCCATCAGCAATGCCTCTGCCACGTCCTCCCAACTCAAGGACAGTTGAGCAAACATAAGAATCCTTCCGAAAGCCAGTTCTACAAATAGTCAGGCAAAACTCCAACAAAATTCACCTTGATTCAATCAATTGTGTCCTCATGGTCCAAAACCACGTCTTCCTGTCATATCCTATTTTCTCGACTTGCAAATGGTTAGCGTTCCAGTGGATTCTAAAGAAAGCTCCATAAAAACATTGAGGCTATCCTTGAAGCTCAGCAGTGTGGACATTAGTGACTCGGAGGAGCTTGTTTCAAATCATTCAAGATTCCAGTCTTGAGAGTGAGGTGCTGGAAAATCACAGCAGGTCAGGCAGCAGTCGAAGAGCAGGAGGATCGATGTTTTGGGCTTAAGCCCTTCAGGGAGCTGTGCTTTTCCAGCACCACACTCTTGATTCTGATCTCCAAACTCTACAATCCTCACTTTCTCGGAGTAAAATTCCAATCTGAATGATAAGGAACAGAAGGGGAGAAAAGAAGCAAACTCTGGATTACCTCGTGGGACATCCTGCCTCAGACATCCAAAAAATCAGTGGGTCGAGAATATTTCAATCATATGGGACCCAGGACAGAAAACCATGATTGATTAGATTTTGCCCTCCGACCCAGGGACAGATGACAACTACCTGTCACAGTAACAAAGACATATCTCCAGGAATCTCGATCACTCTCATGGTAGATGGATTCAAAAAAATCTAGCTGCTTCACGGTCATTTTAATGCTACTATTATTTACAATTTTTTTTTAGTTTTTTTGAGGATTTAACTAGTTGGATAGATGAAGGGGAACAAGTGGATGTAGTAGACTTGGATTTTAAAAAGCTATTTGATGAGGTGTTATACAAAACGTTAATCCACAAGGCTCATGGAATTGGGAGTGACTTATTATCAAGGATAGAGGACTGGTTAATGGACAAAGGCAGAGTGTTGGGAATAAATGGGACACTTTCAAATCGGTATGTTGCAACGAGAAGATTTAATTAATTATTATCACATGTATCGAGGCACATTGAAAAGTTTTGTTTTGCAAGAAGCACAGGCAAATCATACCATACAAAGTGCATTAGGGTAATAGAACAGAGTGAGGAATACAATGTAACAGCTGCAGAGAAGGTGCACCAAGAGCGATGTCAATATTAAATTTAAAATTTGAGAGGTCCATTCAGCAGGGAAGAAGCTGTTCTTGAATCCGGGTGGTACATGTTTAAGCTTTTGTACCTTCTGCCTGACGTCAGAGATTGGAAGAGATTATAACCGGGGTGGGAGGGGTCTTTGCTGATGTTAGCTGCCTTCCCAGGACAGCGGGAAGGGCAAATGGAGTCAATGGATAGAAGGTCTACAGTGGGTCAGGCAGCATCTGAGGGGCAGGAGAATTGACACTTCGAGCATAAGCGAAGAGCTTCTGCTCAAAACGTCGATTTTCCTGCTCCTCAGATGCTGCCTGACCAGCTGTGCTTTTCCAGCACCACACTCTTCAATTCTGATCTCCAGCATCTGCAGTCCTCACTTTCTCCTAGTTATTTCTTACAGTCCTGAGCAGAGCAGTTGCCATACCAAGCCATGATGCATCCGGGTAGAATCAGTGATGGGGCCTCAGCTATTTCCAATTAATAATAGAGACAGACAGAGAGCAATGCATCTAAATTTGCTAACAATGTAAATATAGATTGGAAGTGGAAGCTTTGGGGAAGATACAAGGAAATAGCCAAAAGGCAAGAGACAGATTAAGTGAGTGGGTAATAAAGTGGCAGACATAGTATAATGTGGAGAAGTGTGAAGCTGTTCCTTTTGCAGGAAAGGATTAAAAAGAATAATTTTTAAAAGCTGTGTGAAAGACATATATGTTGAGGTTCAAAGGGACTTAGGGAAGCTCGCCTGAAGTTCGGAGTTTAATGGCAGGTTATCTTTATTGCAATTGGATTGGATGAGAAGAATAAGGAAGTCTAACAATCCAGGATGGGATGTTCTTCGGAGAGTCCATGTGGACTCAATGGATAAAATGGCAATGTAGGGATTCTATGATATCTGTGGTTCGAGCAATTTATTCTTTATTTATTTTCATACATCAGAACAAGAAGGATCTTACAATTAGAGCTTGGTCATTCAGGAGTAATATTGAGAAAAAAGTCTTCGGACAATGGGTACTGAAAAGATGTCGATGGAAAAAGCTTTCCAATCCGAGATCAAAAGATTTTGTAAAGGTATCAAGGAAAATGGTTCAAAGGTGGATAAATAGATGGAACATACAGACCAACCAAGACCTAATGAATGTGTAGAGGCTGAAAAAGCTTTTTTTAAAAAATCTTTATTGATTGAGAGTCACTGTCAAAGCCAGCCTTTGTTGCCCATCTCCAATTGCCCTTGAACTGAGTGCCTTTCTAAGACATTTCAGAGTCAACCACATCTCTTCTGGGATTGTAGGCTAGATCAGGTAGGTGTAACAGACTACATTCCCTGAAGGAACGGGCATTAGTTAACAAGACGGGTTTTTATACCAACCCGTGATGGTTGCCACAATTACTATCTTTGTCCAAATTTGGACCCAGGAGTATCAGCTAACTCAGGAACATTACCATTGTGCTACCGTTCCCCGAGAGAAACTTCTCCATCATTCTTCTCATCCCTCACCCAATGACTCAGTATCCATTTCCGTTCTCTCTGGACAGCACCTTGGACATTTGTGTGCTGCCCTTTGCATGGAGACTAAGTACAACTATTATCAGTTCGCTATTCTAGCCTCACAGGCAATCATGATTGGTTGTTGAACAGAACAAGAGACTAAGTTGTACTTAGTCTCTTGTTCTGTTCAACAACCAAAGTACAACTTAGTCTCTTGGTCTGTTCAACAACCAATCATGAATACCTGTAAGGCTAGAGTACCTAACTGATAATAGGCCAGAGGTTATATGGCAGCGTACCCATTCCAGACCATACCTTTTCGGTTAGTATGTTGACAAACAGAACAGTACAGGGTTTCTTGTGCGGAAACACAAAGTGTAACACTGAAATAGGAAACAGGGAGAATAAGATAGGATCTAATAGAATAAAAGAACAAAGTCATTGTCGGATACTAAGCTAAGCTTAATGTTCAATCTATGATTAAGACGAAGTTGTTAGCCTAAGTCAGAGGTTGGAAACCTTGTCATGTTAGTTGTAATCTAATAAGGCCGCATCCAAGAAACTTCAATCATATAAATGTTGATACGGTTAGACTGTGTAACTATTCTCAAACTTCACTTCAAATGGAAAGCCACATGCACTGTTGTCATAAGTTGATAAACACTGGCATACTGAATACCCACAGGCTCTCGCCAACCAGCCTCGGGCAGTAGTGGCATCAGTCAGGCGGGGAAGATAACGTACATTCTACAGTCGCATTATAACTAAATCATGAGCATAGCAGGTGTCGAAATAGCCTTTATGACTTACCAATTTTTTTAATTGTGGCGGTCAGTCTGTGAGGATTATTTCATTGAATTTTCTTTTACTCTCTGGTATTTTAAATACATTCATTTTAAGATTAAAATAAAAATAATAAAGGACAAAAAAAATTAATAAAAAAATAAAAGATTTGTTCTGCAAAATTTGGATTCATTCAAAAGGTCACACACAATGCCCTAGAAAGCCGCAGGTTCCCCACCCCTGGCCTAAGTTATCTACAGACCAGGCTGTCATTAATATGCTCCCCAGCGCAGTTCGACCAATGCTGAGCCTCAATCTGAGAGGAACACTTTTTCTATTAATGGCAGTTAATTCTGATGTCTCTTGTCTATTCAGAGGATATTTTCTGTCAACCATCTGAGAACTGATACTAAGTGGAACAACTCTTCACAGCATTCAACAATGACTATTGTAGTGATAGGAACAAGGTCAGCCAGGGGACTTCACAAAATGAGTTCCCTGACTGGACCAGATTGACAGCACCAATCAGGACCCCTGGCTGACAAATATGAACAGGAGTGTCAGAGGTTCTGCTCCCTCTAGAAGTCAGTTCTGAGCTAGCTACATCAGTGTCGTGTGCTAGGCACATGTAAATACAGGGGGACTTGGTGACAGGATCCCATCCTTTGTGGAGTTATTTCAAATTATCTTGACCAATTAATTCAGCAATAGACACATTGTCCCATTATACCCTGCAAGGTTTATACTGACAACAGAGTGAATAAATCAATGTTTTCGGCACATGTCAATCAAGGTGAGTTGGGAATCTCTGCTTCCAGGTGAAATTAAGGGTTGGATAACTTGGAGGGTGACAGTCTATCAGAATTTTCCTATCAGTATGACTTTGTGGAGACTTCATCTTTGAACCCATGATCCACACAACTTAATGACTTTTCCTGCTCCATGTCTGCGTTATGGACTACCACTCCCTAATATAGTCCAATGGTCACCAAAGACAGAAGACAATGAATCCCCATGGAACGCAAGTGGTATGTGGGTATAGCTAGATTAGATTAGATTAGATTACTTGCAGTGTGGAAACAGACCCTTCGGCCCAACAAGTCCATACCGACCCGCCGAAGCGCAACCCACCCAGACCCATTCCCGTACATTTACCCCTTCACCTAACACTACTGGCAATTGAACTTGGCCAATTCACCTAACCTGCAATCTTTGGACTGTGGGAGGAAACCGGAGCACCCGGAGGAAACCCACGCAGACACGGGGAGAACGTGCAAACTCCACACAAAGAGTCGCCTGAGGCGGGAATTGAACCCGGGTCTCTGGCGCTGTGAGGCAGCAGTGCTAACCACTGTGCCACCGTGCCGCCCACTAATGATGGGCTTTGCATTCACATCGCATTTTGATCGGTCATACAAGCTACCTGTAGTGTGCATGCGTGCGCCTTGTCAATTCTAACTGTCCCTCTTACAGATTTCCACTTTCCAAACATAAATGTCTTCAAAAGCACCATCATTTTCAGGTGCAATCAACATGTCAAATGTGGTATGAGCCTGCGATAAAGTCAGCTTTTATTCTGTTGTGCCTGTTTTGGTGCTGAACTACTGGGGGCAAATGTCGAGAGCAAACTCAACTTACTACTTCTGGCAGTGACCTGGGGTCAGAAGGAAAAGGACAAGCCTGGGGATGACACTGAAATAAAAGGGGACGAGAACAGGTACAAAGTATAGGATTCAGGTTTTCAAAGAAAACTTAGATTTCTTATGTCAGAAGCAAAAGAAACATATGAGATGCCACATATTGAGAAGAATGAACAACTTGAAGAGCCAGAGAAGGGAATAAAATGATCACTGGGCTAGATTAACTATTGGAAGATAGAGCCAGAACATTAGACTGGAAAACCGTGGAAGGATAACTGAAGGATTTGCAACATAATGGTTAAATGCTTGAGGGTGAATTTAACAATCTGAGATTACTAGCAAGTTAGTGCACTTAAACAGAGGCCATGTTAGCTAATTCACAGAAAACTCTTCCACATCTGATCGAAAAACTGAGCTGGAAAAGGAGGTTCAGCTACTCGGGCCTGATTGATAATCAAGTAACTGCAACAAAGCTTGGCAACTAGTTACACAAGTCGAACACTGGGATGGATTAATAGTACAATAGAGCCAAAATGAGAACTCAGTACTCATATTTCAGGAAGGGTGCAGAATGTTCTCAAGGGGGAGAGGGACCAGCAGGAGGTCATTGTACACAGTGGAACTAATGACATAGGAAGGGAAAAGGATGAGATTCTGAAGGGAAATTACAGAGAGTTAGGCGGGAATTTACAAAGGAGGCCCTCGGGAATAGTAATATCTGGATTACTCCCGGTGCTATGAGCTAGTGAGGGCAGGGATAGGAGGATAAAGCAGATGAATGTATGGCTGAGGAGCTGGTGCAGGGGAAAAGGATTCATATTTCTGGATCATTGGAATCTCCTCTGGGGTAGAAGTGACCTGTACAAGAAGGATGGACTGCACCTGAATCGGAAGGGGACTAAAATACTGGCAGGGAGATTTGCTAGAGCTGTTCGGGAGGATTTAAACTAGTAAGGTGGGGGAGTGGGACCCAGGGAGATAGTGAAGAAAGAGATCAATCTGAGACTAGTACGGTTGGGAAAGAGAGCAAGTCAAACAGTCAGGGCAGACAGGGACAAAGCAGAGAACAAGGTAGTACTGATAAATTAAACTGCATCTATTTCAATGCAAGAGGCCTAACAGGGAAGGCAGATTAACCCAGGACATGGCTAGGAACATGAGACTGGGATATCATAGCAATTACAAAAACATGGCTCAGGGATGGACAGGACTGGCAGCTTAATGTTCCAGGATACAAATGCTACAGGAAGGATAGAAGGGGAAGCAAGAGAGGAGGGTGAGTGGGCATTTTTGATAAGGGATAGTGTTACAGCTGTACTTAGGGAGGATATTCTTGGGAATACATTCAAGGAGGTTATTTGGGTGGAACTGAGAAATAAGAAAGTGATAATTACCTTATTGGAATTGTATTATAGACCCCTTAATAGTCAGCGGGAAATTGAAAAATAAATTTGGAAGGAGATTTCAGTTACCTGTAAGAATAATATGGTGGTTATGGTAGGAGATTTTAACTTTCCAAACACAAACTGGGACCGCCATAGTGCTAAGTGTTTTAATGGAGAGGAATTTGTTAAGTGTGTACATTCTGAGGGGCATGGACAGGGTAAATAGACAAGGTATTTTCCCTGCGGTGGGGGAGTCCAGAACTAGAGGACATAGGCTCAGGGTGAGACGGCAAAGATATAAAAAGGACCTAAGGGGCAACTTTTTCACTCAGAGAGTGGCGTACGTATGGAATAAACTGCCAGAGGAAGTGATGGAAGCTGGTACAATTACAGCATTTAAAAGGCATCTACATGGGTATATGAATAGGAAGGGTTTAGAGGGATATGGGCCAAGTGCTGGCAAGTGGGACTAGATTCGGTTAGGAAATCTGGTTGGCATGGACAAGTTGGACCGAAGGGTCTCTTTTCATGCTGTACGTCTCTGTGACTCCATTGGACACCTTATAAACCAAAGGTGTGACTGCACTTTAAATGTCGTGCACAGTCCCAGCTTCATGGGGACAATAGGGATGCAGACTAGCAGGATGTAGAAGGGAGCAACCAGAACAACTGAGGGGTCCAGGAAATGCAGATGACCACAAACTGGTCATGTTCTAACTGGGAAAGAGATGCTTGAGAGGTGATGACAAGACAATGTCATGAGCACAGGAAGCAGTATCACATCATGCAGGACAGTAGAAGCAGGAATCACACCTAGTATTTTAAGGGTGGCAAATTCAAACATAATCGACAGAAACATTAATTAAGTGAGAATGTGGTATATTTATGGAACGGGCTCCTTTGGGAATGCGGGGAAGCAGAAAATGTTGATTCATTCAAACATTAATTTCAGAAAATAATATTTTGGGAGACCGTGAGTAATTTAATACTTTGATAGAAACGACGAGTAGAGATAACACAAACTAAATCACACAACTTTAAAGAGTGTAGGATAAGACACAGATGGTGCATAAATCTTTCAATGTGATAGGAAAGGATCACAAAACAGTTATCCATTTGGGATCCAGGGCTTTAAAAAGCAGGCATTGGGTACAAAAACAAGCATGTTATTTTCATTCAATTACATAAAACATGACGTCAGTGCAACTGTTGGAAGTACATTTTGGTATCACACTTCACAAAGGATCTGAAGGCTTCGGAGTTATTAGAATGATTCCAGAGATGAGCAGAGAAGATGGAGTTATTTTATTCAGAATGTACAAAGTGATGAGAAAATTCAATTGTACGACTTAAAATCATGAAGGATTAAGGCAGAGCAAATGACTAAAGGGTCAATAAACAGATTTGAGAGGATTGGTTAAATAAGAATAAAACTTGAGGCGACATGTGGA
Organism: Chiloscyllium plagiosum; assembly: GCF_004010195.1. NCBI lineage: Eukaryota > Metazoa > Chordata > Chondrichthyes > Orectolobiformes > Hemiscylliidae > Chiloscyllium > Chiloscyllium plagiosum. Next base: position 6,341,083 of record NC_057731.1, on the reverse strand, counting down.
AACATTTTTCTTATGTGCACGGATTTGGAATGCACTGCCTGAGAAACTGACAGAAACAGAAATGACCTTGCCTTCAAAAAGGATTGGATAAATATTTTAAGGAGAAAACAAAATCAGGAATGTGGGGAATGACCAAGGAGTGGGATTAAATAGAGTGTCCTCAGAAATAACCAGTGGTGCCTCAATGTCCTCTGACTGTTCTGCAATGTTGTATGATCTTCTTCAAAGGTACGTTTGGGAGGAAGAGATTCCCAATGCGCTTTCATTCTGGGATTAGAATCATAGAATCCCTACAAGCGTGGAGGCAGGCCATTTGGCCCATTGAGACCATACTGACCCCTTCAAATGGCATCCCACCCAGATCCATCCCCCACCCTATCCCTGTAACCCTGCAGCCATTTCCCATGGCTAACCGACCTAGTCTACACATCTCTGGACACCATGGCAATTTAGCACGGCCAATCCAGCCAACATGCACATCTTTGGGTGGTGAGAGGAAACCGGAGCACCCGGAAGAAACCCATGCAGACATGGGTAGAATGTGCAAACTGGACACAAACAGTCACCCAAGGCTGGAATCAAACCTGTGTCCTTAGCGCTGTGAGGCTACAGTGCTAACCACAGAGCCACCATGTCACCCTTTTCCTCACTTGATGTATGGGCATTACGTGACTCCTTATTACTGTATCAGTTTAAATGTACATTTAATGGAATTTTTTTTTAGGCATAGAAATTCCTATGTTCAGTCTGTGCTTGTATGAACTCGGCTGGGAGCTCCAATTAATGCTAATTCAGGTAACTGGCATAGAATAAAATTCCTCATTCCCATTCAAATTATTGTTGAACAAACAAAACCCTAACAAACATTGGCCTAATACTGACCTCATCACCCCCTTCACTGAAAGATTAATAAAACCCATTAATTTTGTCTTCATTATATTTTATTCAGCCGAAAAGCTTGGCACAAATAATGAAATAAAAGATCTCTAACAGGCAAACATCTCCTGCTTGCCGCACGCAGGCATGTTTGGGATACTCTTATGAAATTCCACAGCCCTGAATAAAGATCCAGAAACATGAAGACAGCAGACATGCTGAGGATTATTGCTGTAGAGTAAGAATACCCTCTGCATTAACGCTTTTCTGAACAACTTTCTGAATTAAAGGTGAACATAATGCACAGTCAATTCCTTGAAACTCCAAAGTGCCTAATCGTCATTAAAGTGGTAACTCCAGAGGGTGAACTTCACTTTTGAGCAGCACTGTAGCACAGACATTAACAAATAGGTAACCTGCTTTACACTCAGAGTGTAAAATAAATTGTCAATCTCCCATCACCAGTTCTGGGCTACCTTTCAATGCAAGCTTTATCTCTTCAGTCCTAAATCAACTACAACATCAAGGATGTATATAGGAAATGCACGTTGCAACACAATGAAATGGTTTCACTTTTCACAATTAAATATTTACTTCACAATCACTCTGATATATGAAAAAATATACATTGGAATGCAGCCAAAACTGAACAGGGCACAATTTGGAAGAAATCCAAAGCAGCACTTAAATGTGCCTTGGCTGGTGAAGCAATGTTTTTCTTTCTTACTTCTGATTGACCGCTCAAAGTATTTTAGGAATGTCATAACGATGAGTACACCTATGATCACTTGATTGTTCAACTGTAAATATATCTCATACACATACACACATACACACATACAGTGCAGACAAATACTGCAAACCTGCAACTTCAGGGAAACTAGTAGTATTGTAGAACAGAAAAATGTGTTGCTGGAAAAGCGCAGCAGGTCAGGCAGCATCCAAGGAGCAGGAGAATCGACGTTTCGGGCATAAGCCCTTCTTCAGCCTGATCTCCAGCATCTGCAGTCCTCACTTTCTCCGTATTGTAGAACAGTCACATACACTCTAAAAGACAATTGACAACTACTCAAAATGGCCGACAGGGTGAGGAATGCTGCCGTTGCCAAGGTCCAAGAGTTTGAGGAGGCAAAGATTGCAGTGTTTTTCTTGATGATGCAGCAGTCAATTAATAAAAACTAGTTGGACATCGTCACATAGTCATCCTGTAGTACATGGGGTTATGTATCACTGTGTGGAGGCAATGCTAATAGGGTTGTAAGTTTAGAGTCATAGAGATGTACAGCATGGAAATAGACCCTTCGGTCCAACCCGTCCATGCCGACCAGATATCCCAACCCAATCTAGTCCCACCTGTCAGCACCCGGCCCATATCCCTCCAAACCCTTCCTATTCATATACCCATCCAAATGTGTCTTAAATGTTGCATTTGTACCAGCCTCCACCACATCCTCTGGCAGCTCATTCTATACACGTACCACCTTCTGCGTGAAAAAGTTGCCCCTGAGGTTTAATTACAGGAAGTGATGCAATATCACAAGACTTTGCCCTTACAGCCTCGTAGCATGATGAAGCCAGAGTATGATGCTTCTGAAGTAAAGTTAATGTGCTCTTTACCTTAGCAAACTCTAAATATTCTTTACTCGCCAAGACTAATACATATCCAATCCCCACTTATGCCAGTCCCACACTCTTGTCACTCGTCATTTGACATGTATGTCAGCACATTCCCCACCTTCCCATACCAATCAGCATGCAGTCTTCCTCAGCCAATCAGGTGTTACTTAACTCTCAAATAGCTTTTGTTCCCATTTGCATTTTTTTTTGCAAAAACTGTCTTTAAAATTGGAAAAAGACCAAGATGAAACAGAGTGTAAAAATACTTGATCAGAGGAGGCACTACTTCTGTGAACTGAAGTCCCAGTAGACTGGAGTCAAATACTGTGAACAGACAGACATGTGATGGTGGTGACAACTCATGTACAGTCTCGAGACATTTCCAAGAATGAGAAAGGTAGGATAAACAAATCTGGAGATTACAATTTGGGAATGCAGCCTCACCAGAAGAAACAGGAAGAGCAAGGCACCTGCCAGTCTGATAAAGAAATGAGAATTGCCAGAGTGCAGCGAGTTCAGAAAGGAAGTGAGAAAGGAAAATAAAAACAGGAAGGGTAGAGTATAAGACTGCCAAACAAAACAAAAGGGAAAAGGGAATTGGACAAATTAAAACCTGCTGCGCTTTTCCAGCAACACATTTCCATCTCTGATCTCCAGCATCTGCAGACCTCACTTTCTCTCCATAGAGTATAAGACTGCCAAACAAAACAAAAGGGAAAAGGGAATTGGACAAATTAAAAGAGTCACAAAAGGAGGAATGAGGCCAAACACAGGACTTACACATGGAGGTTGGGGAAATGGCTGAGGTACTGAATAAGTGCTTTGTATCTGTTTTTTTACAAAAGAAAATGCTGCCCAAGTCATGACGAAAGAGGTGGCAACTGAGACTTTGGATAGGCTAAACTTTGATAAAGAGGAGCTACTGGAGGGGACAAATCAAGGATTGGTCAGGAGCTGACTTGGATCAATTGTCAAAGCTGGGACTTGTTCTCGATGGAGAAGAGTAGGTTCTGAACAGATTTGAGAGGGGGTTTCAAAACCGTCAGAGGCCTGGACAGCACAGAGATGGAGAAATGGTTTTCGTTGGGGCTCGAGAACAAGACAACACGAATTTGAAATGATTGGTGAAGGAATCCAAGTCAACGTGAGGAGAAATTACTTTGCCCAGTGAGTTGCAGCTTTCAGGAAAGCACCAGCTAAGAGTGTGATAGAGGCTGATTCAATTGTGGTTTTCAAAATGCAATTAGTGATGGCCTAAACAGAAAATATCTGCAGAGATCCAGGGAAAAGGTGAGTGAATGGGACTGGCTGAACTGTTCTTACTGATAGCTGACACAGAGACAAAGAGCCAAATGACCTCTTTCTGTGCTGTCGATATTCCCTGATTCTATGCAGGCACTTAGAAGCTTTGAGAGGAGTAAGGCTGGCGATTTCTCAAGTGTCGGAAACACCTTCCAATCCTACTTTAGCTCGAGGGGACTACAGGATTGTATGTTACACCATTGTTCCCAATGACAATTTCAGGTTGGTCAGTTATTGCTGTTGACAGGGATGCTGTTGAGAAAATTAACCATTAAAGGAGAATCAACATGGATTTTTTTTCCAAGGCCAGATCATGTTTAAGTAACTTGATGAGTTTATTATTGAGGTAATACAGAACATGGATGAGGGCAGCGTGGTTGATATTTTGCGTACAGACTTTCAAATAGGGTATTAGAGAAGTACATTAGGCCTGCCAACAAAGCAATGAGACACAAATGCAGAAGGAACATGAATACAAAGTGAACTAAGGGGTCACGGCACTCTGGTAAACAACTGTTAAACAAACTGCAGGGGCGGATCCATTTATGTTCCCAGGGTTTGGGAGCAGAGATTGGACAATTGAAAAATGGACAGAAATTTGGCAAACAACAACTTTCAAGGGGAATAAACCACATGGATCACCGTTCTCAGATCAGCCATAGTTTTACTCAATGGTGCAGCAGCCTTGATGGGCCAAATGGCTAACTCTTAGTCTTAGTCCTTACGATGTTATGAATTGATAGAATGGACAGATATATGATAAATGAATTTCAATGTCGCAGTATGCAAGGAAATATATTTTAGCAGGAAGAACCAAGAGGGGTGAGACATGCTAAATGTACAATTTCCAAGGGGATATAAGAGCAGAGAGACCAGGAATGTTCCTGCACAAACCTTTGAAGCTGGCAGCACAAGTTCATATAATATGTGGGAGCCTGCGGTTTAGAAATGGAGTACAAAAGCCCAGGAATTACGCTAGCGTTAGGAAGTATGTGAGGGCTCTGCAGCCAGTACAGACTGGATTTATTTCTGGATTGTTTCAGAGACTACAGATTGTTTGGACCCACTGGATGTTTTCTCCTTAAAGCTCAGTAAGAGACCAGGGAATGTAATCAGAGTTTTTAAAATTATGAGGGGCTTGGATAGAGAAAATAAGGAGAAAACTAAGGGTTGATAACTGGAGGGGACAAATCTTGAGGAAGGATATGAGGTGTAATGTGGATAAACATTGTTCCCAGTAAGGGGCTAAAATTTGGAATATGCTATCTGGTATTCGATCATAACATTAAAAAGGGAACTAGATAAATACTCAGAAAAATATTACTGGGGTGGGGAATGGAAGGGGAGAAATTGAAGGTGTGGGCTCTTCACAAGAGATGGGCAACACAGTGGCTCAGTGGTTAGCAACACCAGAGATCTGGGTTCGATTTTACCCTCAGGTGACTGACTGCAGAGTTTGCACATTCTCCCTGTGTCTGTGTGGGTTTCCTCCTACAGTCCAAGGATGTGCAGGTCAGATGGATTGGCCATGCCAAATTGTCCCACAGTGTCCAGGGATGTGCAGGCCAGGTGGATTAGCTATAGTAAATGCAGGGTTATATGGACAGGGTAGGGAGGTGGGCATGGGTAGGATGATCTTCGGAGGGCCACTGTGGACTCAATGGGCTGAATGGCTTGCTTCCACACCGTAGGGATTCTGAAGTATCACTGGCTGAATAGACGAGAACTGCCTCCTTCCAAATTCCAATATGAATCTACCAAAGGATAAAGAAAAGCATTTCTCTTTCTTTTAAAAGTGTGCCCACGATTTTACTTGCAGCAGTGTAGATGAGATTAATGTTTAATTCATGGAGACTCTGGGACAATCCTGGAGCAGCAAACATATGTAGCAGGCTCAATGGCATGTAATGCTTCAAAATGAAACAGTGCAACTCCTCCAGGAATCTTACTGCAAGAGGCCGACATGCTCTCAATGGCCAGTCAACTTTGCATTGCGGGGGAAGGCAGCTCAACCTCCTCATGATTTGTCTCAATGATATTCACATCCAGAAACATTTCACACCTAGTAAGTGAAAGCAAACTCTCTCTCGGACAAAGCACAAAATGATTCCATAGAGTGTGGGTCAACCATTGTGATCTAATAGTGCTTTCATTGTATCTGAATAAATGACATCAAATTTACCAAATGATTTCATCGGCATACAACAAGCCCTATTTGCCTTTTTCGTAAAAAATAAGTATCGTGAGCAGAACTGGATTTATCTAGGGCAGTTTAAAAAAAATGGTTTCCCTGGAATAATTTAGCTGTCGTTAATATTCTTTTGACTGACAAAATGATTGTTGCATAGGAGTTGCTGCAGCAAGCTCACTGTCCTCTACAGAGGTACTGTTTCTGCACCAGAGGATGCAGGTAGATCAGAAGTGAATCCCAGCAGCAACCATATGTCATATGTTCACACAACAAAGCAGCCCTGGCAGCTCGTGTCCGGGGGGAATAGAGCGTCACCACCAATCCTCCATCCTATTCTAGCAATCAGAATATTGGCCAGGTTAAACAAACCCTGGTGGGACACTAGTGAAAACAAGATTTAGCAATCAAAGAAAATTTACAGAACTCAAAACAGGAACTTTAAAATCAAATCTGCAGTGCGCACCAGTCTCTATTGAGCTCATGGGCACAATATGCTCCTTCTGAATGGACACACCTTCCTGGTTATTCTAATAAACCTGTTCAAACTTGCTATTACACATGTCCGGGGCACATGAGACTTGAACCCAGAATTTGTAGCTCAGAGCTAGATCACTACACTGTAAGACCCTAGCTCCTCCTTCCAAATTATTTTTCTAGTCAAATAGTTGTGGATTAATATTACACAGCTATGGAGGAGGTGGGAGAAAGTGAGGACTGCAGGTGCTGGAGATCTTAGTCGAGAGTGAAGCGCTGGAAAAGCACAGCAAGTCAGGCAGGATCAAAGGAGCAGGAGAATCACCATTTCGGGCTTACGCCCTTCATCAGGAATGAGGCTTGTGGGTCGGGGCTGAGGTAAATGGGAGGGGGATGGGGTTGGGGGGGAAAGTAGCTGGGAATGCAATAGGTGGATGAAGGTGAGGGAGAAGGTGATAGGTTAGAGGGGGCAGTGAAGGGCGGGTCCAGAGGGGGGTACTGAGTTGGAGGCTTGGGACTGGGAATAATGTGAGGGGAGGGGAAATGAGGAAGCTATTGAAATCCACATTTATCCCATGTGGTTGTAAGGTCCCAAGGTGGAACATGAGGTGTTCCTCCTCCAGGCGTCGGGTGGTAACAGTCTGGTAGTGCAGGAGGCCCCGACCTGTATGTCCTTGACAAAGTGGGAGAGGAGTTGAAGTGTTTAGCCACGGGGCAGTGGGGTTGGTGGGTGCGGATGTCCCAGAGATGTTCTCTGAAATGATCCGCAAGAAGGTATCTTGTCTCCTTGATGTAGAGGAGACCACACCGGGTGCAACGGATGCAGTAGATGACATTGGGAGAGGTGCAGGTAGACGTAGAGATGGAGGTCCAGCGCATCTCCTCCAGTTCACGCACCACCACCCTTGAACCCCACCCCTCCCAACACAAGGCCAGAACCCCCCAATCCTCACCTTCCACCCAACCAACCTCCGCATACAATGCATCATTCTCCGCCACTTCCGCCACCTCCAAATGGACCAAACCACCAAAGATATATTTCCCTCCCCACCCCTATTAGCGTTCTGAAAAGACCATTCCCTCCGCAACTCCCTCGTCAGGTCCACACCCCCCACCGGCACACACCCCACTCCCGGCACCTTTCCCTGCCACCGCAGGAAGTGCAAAACCTGCGCCCACACCACTCCCCTCACCTCCATCCAAGACCCCAAGGGATTCTTCCACATCCACCAGATGCACCTCCACCAATGTCATCTACTGCATCCGTTGCACCCGGTGTGGTCTCCTCTCCATCGGGGAGACAAGACACCTTCTTGCGGATCATTTCAGAGAACATCTCTGGGACATCTGCACCCACCAACCCCACTGCCCCGTGGCTGAGCACTTCACCTCCCCCTCCCACTCTGTCAAGGACATGCAGGTCCTGGGCCTCCTGCACCGCCAATCCATGACCACCCGACGCCTGGAGGAGGAACGCCTCATATTCCACCTTGG